>NW_004444056.1:8482314-8514573 GCF_000243295.1 Trichechus manatus latirostris | reverse complement strand
CTGTTAGAGTTTGTTTTATGTATTTTGGAGCCCTATCATTGGGTGCATAGATGTTTATTATGGTTATGTCTTCATGATGGATCATCCCCTTAATCATTATATAGTGTCCTTCTTTGTCTTTTATAGTGGATTTTGTTTTCAAGTCTGTTTTATCTGAGATTAGTATTGCCACTCCTGCTCTTTTTTGGTAGTTGTTGGCTTGATATATTTTTTTGCAACCTTTGATTTTTAATAAATTTACATCTTTGTTTCTAAGGTGTGTCTCTTGTAGACAGCATATTGGTGGATCCTGTTTTTTATCCATTCTGTCACTCTCTGTCTCTTTATGGGTGCATTGAGTCCATTTACATTCAGTGTAATTATTGATAGATGTGAGTTTATTGCTGTCATTTTGTAGTGCTTTTTTATTTGTGGTGCTTACTTTTTCTTTGTTCCTCTTACTCTCCTGTGCTGAAATCCTTTTGTTTGTGGATATTTTTCATTTCTTTTGTTTCTGTAGGTTTTGTTTTTACTGAGACTTTATGTTATTCCTGTTTATTTTTATGTTTGTTAACTTTCTTTGTGGTTACCGTGAAATTTACCCTTATCTTTCTAAGTTTGAAACATTTTATTATTACTTGATATCACCTTGCCTTCCTCTCCATTAGAAGGTTCTATATCTACACCGCTTATTCCCTCTTTTATTGTGCTGGTGTCGTTGTCATTTACAGATTAACTGCTCTGATTCCCTGTTGTATTTCTTCTGGTTTTGGATAGTACTTGAGAGTTCATGTCCTAGTTTGATATCTGGATGGTACAATCCTGGAACCTAGATTCAGCCTGTGGGCTCAAGTTGTTTGTTCTCAGATCGAAAGACTTCCTTTAATAATTCTTGTAAGTTTGGTTTAGTTTTTACATAGTCCCTTAATTTCTGATTATCTGGAAATATACTAATTTCACCATCATATTTCAGTGAGAGTTTTGCAAGATATATTATTCTTGGCTGGTAATTTTTTCTTTCAAGGTTTTATATATGTCATCCCATTGCCTTCTTGCCTGCATGGTTTCTGCCAAATAATCTGAGCTTAGTCTTATTGTTTCTCCTGTGTATGTGACTTCTTGTTTTTCATGAGCTTCTCTCAGGATTCTCTGTCTTTGGTTTTGGCGAGTGTGATTATGATATGCTTTGGTGAATTTCTTTTGGCGTCTGTCTTATATGGGGTTCATTGAGCTTCTTGGATGGCCAGTTTTTAATGTTTCATGATATTGGGGAAGTTTACTGTCATCAGTTCTTCAACAATCCTCTCTGTGTTTTCTCCCCCTGTTCTAGAACTCTGATCACTAGCAAATGTTTGCTTTTGATTGTATCTCGCATAATTTCCAGCGTCTCTTCTTAATTCTTCGTTCTTTTCTCTGATTTTTACTCAGAGTTGTAGCCAAGTGTTTGTCTTCAATTCTGCTGATCCTGTCTTCCACCTTTCAAATCTGCTTCTCAGCCCTTCTATGATACTGTCCATTTCTGAAATCTTGTTTATCTTTCAGATTTCTAATTGTTGTTTTTGTATAATTTCTAGCTGTGATTTTATTTTGTTCCTGCATTATTGTCCTGAATTCTTCTATTTTTTGTCTGTATTTTCCATGAATTTGTCTGCCTTTTCCATGAATTTGTCTTTTTTCCTCTTTTTTGTCTGCTGTTTCCTTCAACTCTTGGATAATTCTGGGTATTAGAGATTTGAATTCTCTATCAGGTAGTTCTAGTGGCTTTTCTTCTACTAGAAAGTCATCTGGTGTTTTATTTTGGACACTTATCGGAACCATCTTCTTCTGGTTTTGTAAATCTTTTGATATTGTCTGCTGTCTTCAGGGCATTCAGTAGTTAATTTTCTCATTTATTGATTGTAGATTTGTTTGTTTCATCCTTTTTTTGTTTTATCTGGCTATGCCTGAGCCGGCAGGTGGTGTGTTCTTTGTTGTTTGCTTGTCTGTGGGCACAATACTTTTTGCTTCCTTCTCCAATTGGCAGGGTCGGTTGCTCAGATATAGTACAGCAGGGCAGGTCTAACTGAAGAGGAGTTTCTGGGATGCGTGGTTTTTGGCACTTACTACAGCCACCAGGGCAGGTCAATAATCATTACAGGGCAGGTTCCATTAGTCCATGCCTGTGCTGCTTAGTGGTGTGATGTTCAGTGCATGGTGCAGGTAGGCAGCATGGAGGAGAGAGATTGTGATGTGTGGAGCTAAGATGGGTATGGGAGAGAGGAGAGAGGAACTAGAGCCAAAAACATACAAACAAACAAAAAAGAGTGCTGGGACCTTGCTGTTGCACTGGAGAAACGAGAGACTGTGAAATGGAGAAAAACAAAAAGAGGAAGAAGGAAAAAAAAGAAAGAAAGAATAAAGAAAAATTAGAAAAAAAGAAAAGAAAAGCTCCCAGGGATCCCAGCGGTACGGCTACAAGGTCTGGGGAAGTTGTTCCCAGGTGTTGAAGTACAGCCTGTCTAGAAGGCATAGAGGTGTCACTCAGTGCAAGGTATTCAAGGGACAGAAAGAGAAGGAAGGTATACAGAGATGAGAAACTGAGTAATGATGAAAGACTAAAAGAGGGAAAAGAAAACAGAACAAATTAAAAAAAGAACAAGAAACCCCCCAAAAAAACCACCAAAAAAGAAACGCCTTCAGGGATCCCTGTGCACATCTACCCAAGCTGAGGGTGTAGGTCCCAAGCCATGCAGAACTGCCCTGCCAGAACGGGCTTCCAACTCAAGAAAAGAAAAAGGCACCAAACAAACAATTCAGAACAAACAAACAAAAGCCCCGGGATCCCACCAGCATGGCAGTGTGGACCAAGAAGCAGTTTCACACTGGAGCAGAGCTCCACAGCCCCTCAGGAAGAAGCAAAGACGGCACACAGAGCCAGGTATTTGAGCAAAAGGTGGGGGAGGCAGTGAGAGGTAAGGAAGGATAAAAAGTAGCAGAAAAAAGCAACACTAGCAGCCAACAAAAGGCCCTCAGGCAGTTGGCCAGTGTGGGCAGGTGGAATACAAGTGACTGGTGCTTCCCGGCCAAAAGACTTTGGCCTCAGGAAGCAGAGGAGGCCTAGTAGGATGAAGAAGGGTGGGGGTGGGAAAGCTTACATCGCTGTTCTACTGGTTGTTCTGTCTCCTGCTGGAAACTCCGTGAAGCTGCTTTCTCATATCCCCTGTTCGCTGGTCTCCGATAGGAGTCCAAAATGGCAGATCCATGCTCTGTTAGCTGATAAGGGACCTCTGCATGTACGTCTTCTCACTTTTTGTTCTCCGTCAGGTTCTTATTCCATTTGGTGCTTGGCTGAGTTCTTTATGTCTTCATTTGATGTTTAGGGTTTGAGGATTGCTTTTTTCTCTGTTTGGCTTAGTTTTTTGGATCTTTGCTGTGGAGGAACGGTGTTGTGTTTCTGCCTAGAGCGCCGTGTTTCCAGAAGTCCAGATTTTGAATTTTTAAAAGCAGAAAAATTATTATTTACGAATCATTATTTACCTCTGATTTACAAAAGCAGCCACTGTCTTGGCTCTTTTCTCTCAAATAGTCTGACGATTGTCCTGTAGCTATACTATCTTAAATGGTTTTAAGCAGCATACAATAGTTGGCATTAAAATATCAATATCGTGATGATTTAGGAATTTGCATGATGTCCCCACAGGTCTCTAACCACAACAAGCTACTCCCTTGTTCCCACTCAAGCACTCTGTCAGATGGTGGTTCCCTGGACTCAAGATTAATCAATGAATTGATCAAACAGTGAAATAGAGGAACACAATAAAAACGTAAAAATAAATATAAATAGCTAATAAAATATAGATCAATCAAATAATCAGTCAAGCAAATCAATCAAATGATCAAAGCAATTAATCAACCAATCTCCTTGAAAATGTTCCCAAGTCTGCCTGGGAGCTCCGGAACAGCCTGTATATGTGCGTGTGTCTTAGGAAAATTTTCTAAGACGGACCAGGAGTCTGAATGTGCCTGCCATGGAGTCCCAGGGATGCTGTCCTGTGGCCTGTTGGAGCCTATGGAAAATTTTCCCAAGTCCACAGGAAGAACAGGCCTCCACTCATCATGTCAGAGTCCCCTGGGGAATCGAGGAATTGCCAGGCCTCCTCAAGTCTCTGTCAGACGATTAAGTCTTGTCTTTTAACAAGAATTTGAATCCTGATCTACATTTTTCTCCTGCTCTATCTGGGAGTCTCTGTTGTGTTCCCTGTCATAGAGGTCATTGGTTGCAGCTGGGCACCAAACATGGACCAGCGCCGAGTAGAGTCTGTAAACAGCTGGTCCTCCGTCCTGTCGAGACATGTATCTGCTCACATCGAGAGTCTCATGATAGTGCATGTGCTTAGCAGTTTTGAAGCCGGTCAAGTCTGAGAAGCATTTCATTACAAGGATAAGGACCTCAGGGCAAGTGTGCAAAGTCAGCATCTTGGAAGCGGGCACCTTCTTCTGACAAATCCTACAATGATATGAATTTTCACCATCCAGCTCTTCAGCCGTGACCAACTCTTCCAAAGCTCGGTTCACACTCTGAGCTTCCTGGATGTCCAGAGAAATGTTCAGGTAAGTGTTGAAAGTGTCTGACACTCCTGGCAGTGGCGACCCTGGATCTGAGATCTCCGGTAGCAACCAAAGATTTGAAAGATCAGGGTGGTACCTTAGGAGAGGCTACAGAAGTGCCTGTTGGCTATGCAGGTAGGCTTTGTCTATGGCATCCAGAGTGGACATGAGAAATTCATGGAAGTCTTCCTGTTCGTGTCGAAGGAAACCTCGAGCCGGCCCGTGTGAGGGCTCCATGACATCGCCGGGATGACGGAAGGCTCGGGTGATGTAATCCTGCATTATACACAGCACACAGTAGCCCTCCTGCCCAGAGGTGGCAGAGTGCTTCTGGAACAGCATGTAGTCAACGAGGGGCCATGTGTACGTCAGACATTGCAGGGCTGCACTCAAATAGCCCTGCCCCAACCCAGGAAAATCTGCTCCAAGTTGAGGCAAGTTTCTAAGCAGGAGGAAGCACTCCATTGCTGCAGACATACTGATTCTGGGATATCTCCCAGGATTTGTCGGCCAGAGAGGTGAAGAGTAGTACACAACACTGAGGAAGTCAGCACAACGTTTCCAGGGAAAGTCATAGAAGCTTCACAGACACTTCAGAACGCCTATAGGAACCAAGTTACTGGGCTGAGGGCTCTGGGGACTATGGTCTCGGGGGACATATAGCTCAATGGGCATTAACATAGTTTATAAGGAAAATGTTCTACATTCTACTTTGGTGAGTAGCCCTTGGGATCTTAAAAGCTTGTGAAAGGTCATCTAAGATATGTCTACTGGTCCTACCCTCTCTGGAGCAAGGGAGAATGAAGGAAACCAAAGACACAGGGAGACAGGGGGATCTCATACCACTAAGAAACGAGAACCAGGAGGACAATGTGTCCTTTGAACAGTGTGTCCTTTGACAGTGTGTCCCTGCACTCAGAAGTTGCAAGACCATGGGCAAGATTGATGGCAAAGACCTTCCTCCAGAACCAACAGAGAGAGAAAGTCTTCTCTTAGAGCTGTCACACTAAATTTGAACTTTTAGCCTCCTAAACTGTGAGAGAATAAATTTCTCTTTGTTAAAGTCATCCACTTGTGGTACTTTTGTTGTAACAGCACTAGATAACTAAGAAAGAAACCAATGGTGCATGCACACCACCAATATAATTCATCAAAATACGAGAAGTTGTGTCTCAGTGATGGATTTTCTGGCTGGATTTTCATTATCATTTTCTGTTCATGTTTCAGTATTTTAGAACATTGGACATATGTAATTCTACTCTGTAGTAAGAAATTTGATCTCACCTAAGAGAAGTCTGTGGCTGCTGGGTGATACAAAGAGTTAAGTGCTTGACTACTAGCCAAAAGTTTGGCGGTTGAAACCCAGTTAGAGGTGCCTCAGAATACAACCCTAGTTATCTGCTTACAAAAGGTCACAGCCTTGAAAACCCTATGGAGCAGTTCTACTCTGCACACATGGGGTCACCATGAGTCAGAATGGACTCAATGGCAACTAACAACAATAACAAAGCGAGTTCTGGCCTTTGTCCTGGCTCCTGGGAAGTAACCGCTAAACCACTGGAATTTCCAGAGTGATAGGACTGCCTTTAAGATTCGTGGTGGGCCCCTTGGTCCTCACCTGATAGTTTCTACTAAAGAGATGACATAGAGTGGAAGCTGGTCATGCCAGAAAGACTCACCATGTGATTAGAGAGCTGGGGTTTGTGTTAATATTGGATAAATATGAAGAGGTAAATGATAGCCCACTGCAGGAGGAAACACACAGCCACCCAGTGGGGTCAGCTAGTGAGACCACTTGTGTAGAAATTGGGGGGGTTTCTTTGGTTACAAAGCTGCAGTTTAACATTCAACACCCAAAACGAAGAAATGACTGTTTATTACTCACAGGTCCCAGAGGGTAACACATTCTAGGGCTGCACTCTGAGCTCCCAGGAGCACCAAAGAAGGGGAGAAACACAGAGAGTGCAGACAGACTGGGGCTCAGCCTTTAATAGGATCCAGGAGGGGAGAACACTCTATTTGGTGGGCTTAAGGACTGCTGGTTAATTTAAAACAAGTGGCAGAAAACTGGGGTCTGGGGGCACAAATTCGGCAGAGAAGGCATGGGGTCCTTATCTGGATTCCCAGATGTGATATGTAGCAGGGGAAAGGGAGAGCTGGAGAAGGGAGGAGCTGCCTCTGGATGCTTTTCTGAGATTTTACATGTGGGAGTGAGGGTTAGTTGATTAGAAAGACGAGTAGGCCTGCTCTTTTGAAACACATAATGTTCAAGCACAGGCTGGACGAAAGGGGATGCTGAAGCATTTACAAAACGGAGTTTGGTTTCTTATGACAGGGCTATAGGCCCCATGATACCAGCCTGACTTGGGAGATGGAGAAGCAAGTGGAGGGCTGGGGTTCAGCTACTTAGGCAAAAATTCAATCAATCACGCCCATGTGATGAAACCTCAAAAACCACTGTGGATGCTGAAGCTTAGGGAAGCATACTGGGTTGGCAATAATCCATGGGTATTATCACCGGCAATGCCATCAATAACGTTCAATATATATACCTTGAAACCTGTGAGAGCCAGAACTCATGGGACTGCCTTTTCTTCTGGGTCTTCTAAGTTTTATGGTTTTGATAGGGTGATTAGGATTCTCTATTAAGAAGTTTTTTTTTTTTTTTAATGTACTTGAGTTCTTGGGTGGTGCATATAGTTAACTCGGTCAGCTTCTAATCAAAAGATTGGAAGTTTAAGTCTACTCACAGGATCCATGGAAGAAAGACTCGGTGATCTACTTCTGAAAAAAATCAGTCATTGAAAACCCTAAGGAGCATCGTTCTACTCTGACACACATGGCATCACCATAAGTTGGAGTCAATTTAATGGCAACTATTATATTTTGTTTTGCTTTATTCCTAGGGAAAACGATCCCTGGGTGGCACAGTTTGTGCTGGGAGGCTAACCTAAAGATTGTTAGTTCGCACCTTCCATGAAAGAACTGGTCTGCCGATCTGCTTCCCTTAAGATTACAACTAAGAAAACCGTATGGAGCAGTTCTACTCTGTAATACATGGGGTCACCATGAGATGGAATCAACTCATTGGCAACTAACAACAAGGAAATTAAACATGAAGATAGGATATTCATGTCTATGTATGCACATAAAAAAGGGTGTTGGAAACGTGACTAAATAGAAACACAAAAATTCAAAGAAAAATTGATTAATCACTAAGCTTGAAGGGAAAAATTAAAAACAATTCCCACTGAAATCACATCTATAATGTAATAAAATGTAAGCGTACTGAGGATTTAGTATACCTAAATTAGTGAATAAGGAGCCCTGGTGGCACAGGGTTAAACCCTCAGCTGCTAAAGGAAAGGTTGGTGGTTCGAACACAACACTTGGAGATCTGCTCCCATGAAGATTACAGCCTAGAAAATCCTATGGGGAAGTTCCACTCCCTCACATGGTGTTGCTATGAGTCGGAATCTACTGGAGAGCACCTAAAAACAGCCACAAATTAGTGAATACAAACTGAACCTTTATCAAAGACACTTGGATACACTGATGGAACCTTCATCAAATGTGACCATGCACTGAGTCATAAAGAAAATGTCAGCTATTTTTAATAAGGCAATATCTTACTGTATTTAATAATTTTCCTTTACTGGATATTAGTGATAATTACTGGATATTAGAAATAATGCTGTAAAACAATCTCCTCCCCCCCAAATTAAAGCTGATATTAGGTAGGCAATAGTTCTTGTGCAGTAAAATCAAAGTCACAGTAAACAAAAATCAGACAGTGGACACGAAACTAAACAAATCAAAACACAAAAGATAGTTTATATACTTAGAATGTGATTCCAGGAAAAGTTTTCTATAACCCGTATGACAATTGGTAAAAGACTGATTTAAAGTCATTGTCACCATGAAGAATCCGATGATTTGACAGGTTATTTCATTAAGCAAGGACTAGAGTTGTCTGTATTGATGGAGGCATCTGATAATTTTAGTCACCTACCATTACTTTAAAAGAACAAAAATTTATGTTTGTATAGATATAAATTCCTCTTCTTTTATATTTATTTTGTTTCTCAGTTCAGTATTATTGAATTATAAATTGAAAGCAGCAGCAAAACTGGAAAGAATCATGGGAATATTGTGATAGTCTGAGGACAAGTCTCAACCTTGGTCCCGTGCTTTGTTGCTTCCGAAGTCCCCTGATTTGTTTCACTTCTATGACCACCGTATGGGGTACTGTGTTAAAAATATAGGCTGGCTCTACAGAAGAGGAACAAGGGAGAGCATTACTAATGTCTGATGGATCTTGGCTGAAAGCAGAGAATACCAGAAAGTTGTTTACCTGTGTTTTATTGATTACGTGAAGTCATTTGACTGTGTGGATCATAGCAAACTGTGGATCATATTACAAAGACTGGAAATTCCAGAGCACTTTATTGTGCTCATGTAGAACTGTACATGGACAAAAGGCAACCATTTGAACAGAACAATGGGATATTGCATTGTTTAAGAAAGGAAAAACTGTGTGTCAAGGATGTATCCTTTCACCGTCCGTATTCAATCTGTATGCAGAAAAACTAATCTGTGAAATTGTATAAAGAGTGAGGCATCAGGTTTTCAGGAAGACTTATTAGTACCCTAACATATGAAGATGGAACAATTTTACTTACCAAAAATGAAGATGACTTGAAGCAGTTACTGATGAAGGCCAAAGACCATAACTTTCATTATGGATTATGCCTGAATCTGATGAAATTGATAAATCTTCACAACTGGATCAATAAACAACATCATGATGAATGGAGAAAAATTTGAAGTTCTCAATGATTTCATTCTATTTGGATCAGCAATCAATATCCATGGAAACAGCAGTCAAGAAATCATTCCTGATAAAAACTCTCAGTAAAATATAGAAGGGATATTCCTCAACATAATAAAGGGCAAAAAAGAAGGAAATCAAACGATGTATTGCATTGGGCAAATCTTCTGCAAAAGACCCCTTTAAACCTTCAAAAAACAAAAAATGTCATCTTGATGACTAAGATGCTGTTATGAATTGAATTATGTCCCCACAAGATATGTATTGTAAGCCTAACTTCTATGCCTGTGGTTACAATCTCATTTGGGAACGGATTGTCTTTGTTACGTTAACAAGACAGAATTAGTGTAGAGTGTATCTTGAGTCAATGTCTTTTGAGATATAAGAAAAAGATTAGACAAGTGAGCTGAGAGAGATGGGCTAACATAGATGCAAGACACATGGAGGTCTCCAAGGAACCAGAAAGCAGAAGCTGAAGAGACAAGGACATTCCTCTAGAGGTGACATAGAAAGACTACCTCTCAAGCTGGCACTCTAAATTCAGAATTCTAACCTCCTAAACTGTGGGAAAATAAATTTCTGTTTGTTAAAGCCACCCATTTGTGGTATTTCTATTATAGCAGCACTAGATAACTAAGACATGTGACCTGACCCAATCCATGGTCTTTTCAATCATCTCATATTGGAAAATGAAAAAGGGAGGCAGAAGGAAAATCGATGCATTTGACTTGTGCGTTGGCAGAGAATATTGAATATGCTGTGGACTGACAGAAGAATGAGCAGATCAGTGTTAGAACAAGTACAACCAGAATGCTCCTTAGAAGCAAGGATGCAAGACTTTGGCTCACATACTTTGGACAAGTCATCACGAAGGACCACTCTCTACAAAAATATATCACGATTGGTAAAGGAGAGGGTCAGTAAAAATGAAGGAATCCCTCAATGGGATAGAATGTCACAATTGACCAAGAATGGACTCTAACATACCAACGATCATGAAGATGGCACAGGACTGGACAATGTTTCCATCTGTTATACACAAATTCACCATGAGTCATCGCCACCTCCACAGCAACTAACAACAGTGGGATTGCTGATTTATACGATTATTTTTCTTCGTTATTGGGCTATTACTTGCATGTCTGTCAACTATATGCTAGTGGGGACATTTCTGCTCATGTGGAATAGTATTTTTGTCAGATGCTGTCCAGGCAGTAGAATCCTATAACAAGAGCATGCATCTTTTGAAATTTTGATGAATATTCCCAAGTTATCCTTCAAAAGGACATTGGTCCTTTATAATCACTACAACAGGGTATGAAAGGACGTCTTCTTTACATTGGTCTTAACATGAGACAATATTTGGCTATTTTTTAATTTTCCAAATTGATGGGCATACTAAAAAAAAGTCTCATCTCTATTGTATTTGACTTACCCCTCACATGTTTGAGATGGCGTACCTCTTTATAGATAAAATGACCACTTATATTTAACTTATTGTGAAATATTTTCATATACCGTTTGTCTTATTGGGTTGTTTTTACTCCTCTTTTTTACTCCTGATTGAGAGGAACTCCTTATACATTTTATATGAGCAGTGTCTTCTCCCATAGCGTCCTAGTACATTGTCCACACAATCAAGAAATAATCTGTCCTGGATCCTTTTCTCCAGCTCAGCCACCTGTGAAGTCACCTGACATGAGGTCCTTCTGCCTGACACAGCAAGTTCTTTTCAGTTCATGGACAAAATAAAGGAGAGGAAGTAGACATCACTGACATCTCCCCGCCAGCATCCAAACACTTTGGCCAAGACCCTAACTTCATTGCCAAGTCAGCAGACAACAGCCCTGATGTTTGCTCCGATGTTTCCCAGCCTGACACCAAGACACTTACCATAAGCAATGTTCTCAAATGCCAGGCACAAGCCAAGAGTCTGATGTGGACTCCACATCCATCCCAGAGCTTGCCACAAATAAATGTGGCCAAGATTCTAATTCAGCATCCAGGTACCAGGGAAGAAATCCCCTTAAATCCCCATCCAGATTTGCAGAATCCTCCAAAGGAAACTGGAACTCAACCCTTTCAGGCACCCTAGTAGATTATTCAGATACATTATGTAGAGGCTCTTCAGCAGCCCCCCATAAGCCCTAGTAAAACTGGACTAGTATCCAAACAGGCAAACCAAGTGACCATGAGGACACTGTGACAGTGCCAAGTATTGTACTTCAATACATAACAAAACTTTCCTTCAAACACTCCAGGCCTATACTATCCCCCAAACTCACCTGTGCAGTCCTGTTCCTGGTTAGCCCCTCATAGTTGTCTTCATAATATTGGACAATGGATAGTAGAGCTCCAGGTTCAGAACATCTCTCTTGTTCCATCTTCCCGATAAGCCTACACCTCCTGGTCAGGCCCTCACGTCCTCAATGAGCCTGAGGGACACTGTTGCCACGTCCCCATGAGTGCCCTCCTCCTGTGTGGAGAGTGACTAAGAATGGGACTCAGCAAGGCAGGTGTCATGGATTGAATTGTGTCCCCCCAAAATATCTGTCAACTTGGTTGGACCATGATTCCCAGTACTGTGTGATTGTCCTCCATTTTGTGGTTGTAATTTTATGTTAAAGAGGATTAGGGTAGGATTGTAACACTCTTACTAAGGTCTCATCCACAATTCAATGTAAAGGGAGTTTCCCTGAGCTGTGGCCTGCACCATCTTTTATCTTACAAGAGATAAAAGGAAAGGGAAGCTAGCAGAGAGTTGGGGAACCTCATACCACAAAGAAAGCAATGCCGGGAGCAGAGCATGTCATTTGTACCTGGGGTTTCTGTGTGGAGAAGCACCTAGTCCAGGGGAAGACGATGAGAAGGCCGACAGAGAGAGAAAGAATTTCCCTGGAGCTGACACCCTGAATGTGGACTATTAGCCTACTTTACTGTGAGGAAATTAATTCCTCTTTGTTAAAGCCATCCACTTGTGGTATTTCTGTTATAGCAGCACTAGATGACTAAAACAGTAGGGAAGACTCCGCCTCCAGATTCACAAGACTTCGAGGTGACTGGTCGACTGGGAAGGGAAACTATGCAGGGAACAGGCTGTGTTTGGCAAATCAGAGCTTCCCCAGCTGTGGTCCATGGGTAAATGGTGGAACCACAGATTATGTATTGGAGGAATCATGTAGACACTCTGAATATTTGAATTATAGAAATTACACTTGTGTTTAAAATGGAGCTTATTAAACTGTCATATAAAGTGTTTTATAACTTAGTTAATTTTATAAGAAAACTGAGTCCACATATGTTAAAGTATTGAAGTAGAATGTCAATAGGAAGCTATGAAATCAATTTTTCCTTGGTGTGGAAATGGCTGAATTTTGCATGACTGCAAAGGGTCATCTATGAATGTAAAAAAGATCCCTGTTACTTTTGAAGACATCTACTTCCAAATCTTTGTAAATTTTAAGCACTGCTCCCTCCCAATGCCAGAAGATTTTTTAACAGTTGTTATGAGTCGGAATTGACTTGACCGCAATGGCAGTGGATAAAGGAAGGATGATGGGAAATATCCCACTGGTATGTCCATTTGGTTATGAAAAAATCATTATAAAATTATGTTTGTTCAATGTCTTTCAATTATGAAAATTCTCTTAAATACTACGAACTGTGCAAGCATTTTGACTTCTCCTAATGACCATTCAAGGAGCCCTGGTGGCTTAAAGTTTAAAGCACTGAGCTGTTAACTGAAAAGTCAGTGGTTCCAACCCACCAGCCACTCAGGGGGAGGAAAGAGCCAGCAATCTTTCCATAAAGATTTCACCCTAGGAAACTATGGAAGCAGTTCTACTCTGTCCTATATGGTTGATAAGAGTCGGAATCGACTCGACAGCATGCGTCAACAACAGTAATCACTATCCAGTCAATTTACTTATTTTTATCCAGCAAGTTTTATTTACTTCAGACCAAAGAGGACTTTGGTAGTGACAGGGTGGTCCATGGACCTGTACTCTGTTAGAAATACATATTGCCAGGCACAAACCAGTCTTAGTGGATTTCTGAGTGAATTGCATGCAATTTATTGATTGATAAGCTCAACAAATGTGCTAGTTCTCAATGGGCTACAAACTTAAAAATAATGATATGTTGATCCCAAGCCCAGATCAACAATTGACTGGGTCTCATCCTCCATTTTGGAAAGCCGAGTTCCATTCCACACTTACTGAGCCTCATGGGAGGAAAAAGAGGGCACCAGGCCCAGACAACACTGGTCTCCCTGCAAACACCTGAACGTGTTTCCTTGGAATTCTCAGGAAAAAAAATCCTTTGTAAGTTGGGCAAGAGCTCCAGGAAGGCCCCTGGCTGGGATCCCTCTGAGAGTGGCCACCAGGCTAGGTCTTCCCTCACTACAGGTTGGGTGTTTTCAGACTCACAGAACACTTCCCTCAAAGTCAGCCAACAGCAGCTCCTGGGAATGCATTAGAATGCACATTCTCAGGACCCACCCCAGAACCTTGCATCAGAAACTCAGGTTCGGGGCAGCTTGTGTGCCATAACAGGCCCTCCAGGGGATTCTCTTTCTCACTCAGGTCTGAGAACCACCAACTTGTGCAAACCCTTCTGCTTTCAGACGGGGAAACTGAGGCCCAGGGGGAAGAGACTCAACTGAATAGGAAATCGTAATTATCCTTCCAAGTCCAGCCCAGGTGCTGCCACCTCCAGGAAGCCTCCCTGGGTCAATGCCTAGACTGCTGATCCAGGGACAGAGTGGGCAGCACTGTCAGCATATCCAGCCAAGGGCAGAACTTGGTAACCATGCTCTGAGTAACATAACGAATGTGGGCTCCCTGAGGACACTCTGGGTGGCTCAGTGACTGCAGTCATGGATTGAACTGTGTCCCCAAAAAGTATCTGTCAACTTGGCTGGGTCATGATTCCCAGTATTGTATAATTGTGTAATTCGATGTGATTTCCTTATTTGTTGTAAATTCAATCACTATGATCTAATAAGATGGATTAGCAGCAGTTATACTGATGAGGTCTACAAGATTGGATACTGTCTTAAGCCAATCTCTTCTGAGATATAAAAGAGAGAAGTGATCAGAGACACATGGGAACCTCATATCACCAAGAAAGCAGTGCCAGGAGAAGAGAGTGCCCTTTGGACCCGAGGTTCCTGCACTGAGATGCTCTCAGACCAAAGGAAGACAGATGCATCACAAGGACCTTCTTTACTGTGAGAGAATAAATTTCTCTGTGTTAAAACCATCCACTTGCGGTATTTCTGTTATAGTGGCACTAGATGACTAAGACATCTGCCTAGGGACATACCTGCCTCTCATGGGGACCCAGGACTGGGCACCACACCTGATGCTCATGTACTGTATGCTGACTCCCCCCAAGAATCAAAGTTCCAGGTTCAAAGGTGGCCCTCAGACAGTAACCTTGTCAATTGGGCCTGCAGACCCCTACCTACCTTCTGGGGTCATCAGAGAAGGTGTTCTCCAAGCCTCTGGCCACTCATGCTGTGGACGCAGGAGGGTGCTCTGGTCAGGAGGTGCTAAAGGGGGTGTGGGGACCTCTGCTAGACATGGACCCATATCTCACCATCCCCTTTACATGTGAGAGGTTCGTGCTCAGGGTGAAGCCACCTGTCTGGAGACAGTGAGCCCTGAACCACCCTGACCCAGCCAGCTTCCTCAGAGCCCAGTGACATTGGCCAGCCAGGACTCGTCACTCTGCATGCTGCTCCTCCCCAACAACCCCCACCCTTGTAGGCCCTTGGCCCTCCAGGGAAAGTGCCCCCCCACCTCCCCTGCAGGAGAAGCCAGGAGAGGCTGTGTCCCGCGTGTGGCTTGGGCCCCTCCCTTGACAGAGACTTCTCAGCTGCACAGGAGTAGGTGTATAGTCTCTATTGGTAATGTTTAAAATGACACCAATATAAATGTGCAAAGCGCATATGTAATGCACATGTAACACCTTGTCACTTACAGTCAAGCTAAGTGCAGAGTTTACCCTGAGGCAGTTGGGGAGGGAGAAAACTTTCACTTTCTGTTTTACACATTTGTATACCATTTGATGAGTTGTCCAAACAGGAGGTGTATTCTTTCATTGTTTAATAATGATTTTTTTAAGTGCAAGAGGCTGACTTCTGAAACCAGCATTTCTGATAAAGGAAAGTTAATAAGAGCCAGTTCCCTAGAAGAAAGTGTTGGGCCAGCCAAGGAGGTGTGGGCAGCTGGCCTGGACCTGCTTGAGGTGGGTGGCTGCAGGGATTTAAGTCATCAGTGAACACTGAGGGGTGTGGAGAATGGGGTGGACAGGAGTGCTGGAAAGGGTGCCAAGCACAGGTCTGAACTGGACAGATGGAAACTTGCCACTGGGGACCCTTGCTCAAAGCAGAGGGTTTCAAGGTCAGCAGGAAACTGTGTGCAAATGGAACATGGACAGTGACCAGGCCTGGGCAGGAATCTTGTTTGACTTGAGTGGGTCCATGCAGGGGCAGGGGCTGGATGGGAGATGGGGTCAGTATGGGGCAGGGCTTAATCTATCTCCCACCTCCCCACCCATGCAGGCCCCCCGACTTTCCAGGTCTGCAGGTTCTTGAACTTGATTCTCATTGTTCTCATCTATAGGAATCTCTTTGTATCCTGCAGATCACAGATAATGCCTGCCATTTTTAGTTAATGTCTCAAACAATTTAGAGTCAAAGACTAGCATCGTGTAGGTCACATATACTGGAAGCTTTGACATTTTTCTCATAGAAGGGGAAAAAGGTTAAATAAACGCCTTTGTGAGGGCAGGTGGAAGCTTGTGTGCTGTGTTCGAGTGAGGCTGGTGTGGCTAAGACTTTGGGGCACTGGGACTTGCATGCAGACCTGATGTGGGGTGGAGGTGGTGTTCCAGGCAGTCCTTAGAAAAACTGCATTACTATGGAACTAGTCTTACTTTCAGGAGAAACTACAGTCCTAGGTAAGCATAGTGGTTGCAGGATGGCATTTTCATGAGGGTCACTCAGCCTGATGAGGAAGGGACCCCTCTAATGTAGACAGCAGTCTAAGCCCACGTCTTCCGTGGGCAATAACTGCCCCTCCCTCCCCAGGCTGCTCCACTGGATGCAGTGCAAGTGAACAACTAGCAGCCGAAGTGTCAGAACATTAGCGGGTCACTATGAGTAGGAATTGACTCACGGCAACAGGTATATAGGCTGAGAGCCAAAATGTGGTGAGGTCTCCAGGAGAGAAATGGGGTAGGGTGTCCAGGGGCAGGGCTGAGGGGCAGGGTCAGGCAGCAGTGTCTTAGAGTTGGGGTGATCCATGTGAGGGAAAGGTGTTATTTATTCATTTTTAAGAATGAGGAAACAGAGGCACAGCAAGTCCAGTAACTTGCCCTTTGTTGCGTAGCTAAAGGGGTCAGCAGGAAATTCACTCCATAAGTCTCCTCCAGGGGTGAAAAGCAGGGGTCTCCAAGCACCAAGGGGACTGAGAAGCCCTGAGGGAAAAGGGGTTTAAGGTTCTTCTCACCCACTAGGTATCTTCCTGTGGGGTCCTTGTCCCCTTCCTTTCCCTCCCTGTGAAGTGCATGATGGCTCCCAAATGAAGCAAAACCAGTGCTAGTGATAACAACAGCACGAGGCAGAGGAGAAGTATTGCTCTCAAAGTGAAACAAAGGGCTATTAAACAACACGAAAGTGGAAAATCATTGACTGCTCTCACTCATGATTTAGGCATGCTTGCACTACATCCAAATCCCATAACGTCCTATTTCACAGAACATATTGTGGACATTAAGTGACACATGACTGTAAAGGCAAAAAATAAATAAACTCAGTACTTTACTGAGTAAGATTTTAGTTAGTAATTCTACTAGTATTGTGATTTTGAAACTATTTGAATGTTACAGGAATGAAAGGGTTTTCTTAATAGAAAAGAGATACAAATATAAAAATAACAGAAAGTGACAAAATTTGCCCACTTACACGATTTACCCCATGAATATTTCTTGCTTCAGCCGAGCAAGTCAGCCTTGAGCAAACATTTCTGAAAACAATTGTATTCTTGCCTAAAGCCCATCTTTCTGCCCCATTTTTGATTGCTGATTTCCTCTTAGTTTCCAGCGCCCCTTGTCACCCAAAACTCATTTAAAAAACCCTTGCTTCACCTTACTCTTTGGAGTTGAACTCAGACTTATGCTGAGGTCTCTCTCCTATCGCAAGAGCCTGAATAAAGTCTAGTTTGCTATTTGACATTGTCCAGCATCATTTCTTTTACATTAAAAAATTATAATCATACATTTCTATTAGGAATATGAGTATGAATTATGATATAATAAAATGTGTATTTTAGATGCTCATTGAAAGGCTGAGACAAAATTGACTCAACGGCAACAGGTTTTGGCTTCTCACTGAGCCCATGTATTGCACAGAACTTCATTTTTAAAAGGAAAGAGTTTTGGGGAGAAACGTTTAATTCCAGATCTAGGACAGGAAAGTACAAAGTGATCCAGGGACTTCTTTTGCACTCAAACACTAATAGGGTTATGTCAACCACCTGTGTGCCTAGTGCAACTAAGAAACTGAAAATTAACTTTAATTTTAATTAATTTATATATAGTAAACTTGATTCAATTATTGAAAAAGTATGTTTGGAATAACCTGGAATCGTGAATCTCTTTATCACGATTTATGAAATGTGCTGCTTCTGTTTTCTGGAAGACTGAGTACAAAAGAAGGAAATGTAAAATGTCCCATAAATAAATTCATATTGATTACTTTAGTTGTTAACTTCACTTATAGTTTTTACATTGACAATAAATGGATATATTAGGTTAAATAAGGTTTTTCATTAAAAATTTCATTTACATTTTAAGTTTCTAATATGGCTACTAAAATATTTTAAATTACATCTTTGATGTGCATTACATTTGTATTAGACAGAACTGTGCTAAACCCAAGGTCTACCTTACAAAAAATACAGAAGACAAACTAATTAAACAAATTCATGATAAAACAAATACAGTGGAACCTGTGAGAGCTGGAACTTCATGGGACTGTCTTGGTTTTCCAAGTCTTGCATATTTTCCACCTTTGATAGGGTGCTTACCACTTTACTCTTGCTCTCTATTAAGAATCCTACCTTGTAAACACCCAGTGAGTTTTCCTTCTCTGACAAGCTTCTAATTTTCAGAGGTTCTGGCTGTCACAGGCTTGACAATATCAGAATGCTAAACATTTTAACATTTTACAAGACAAACAAGAAACTGTACTGTGTAAGATAGACTAAACAGATCTAAAAATAAAAAGGTAATGTGGAAATCTTGTTTGGATCCTAGCTTCAAAAAGCCCAACAACTCTAATAGATACTTTACAGACAACTGGGAAAAATTTTTATTGGCTGTGTGGGACAAGGAAGGTCTCGGGTTTTTTGGTAGGAAACTGGCCTTATTTGTAGGCAGTACATGCTTAGATTAGAGGGTGAATTCAATGTCTACAGTTAACCATTTGTTGTTTCATCATCATAATTTTTATACATGGAAAAATTCCTTACATTTATAAAGCCTCTCTCCACTGTGAGTTCTCATATGTTTACTGAAGTTTGAAGTTTGATAACCGACTAAAGGCTTTCTCACATTGTTTACATTCACAAGACCCCTCTCCACTGTGAGTTCTCATATGTCTAGTGAGGTTTCTGGACAGACTAAAAGATTTCCCACATTCCTTACATTCATAAGGTCTCTCTCCACTGTGAGTTATCATATGTCTAGCGAGGTCTCCCGATAGACTAAAAGCTTTACCACATTCCTTACGTTCATAACGCCTCTCTCCACTGTGAATTCTCATATGCGTAGTGAGGTTTGAGGATTGACTAAAGGCTTCTCCACATTCCTTACATTCAAAAGGCTTCTCTCCATTGTGTGTTCTTATATGTTTAGTGAGATTTGAGACTGACTAAAGGCTTTGCCATATTCCTTACATTCATAAAGCCTCTCTCCACTGTGAATTCTTATATGTGCTGTGAAGTCTGAGGATTAACTAAAGGATTTCCAACATTCTTTACATACACAAGACCTCTCTCCACAGTGAGGTCTCACAAGTCTAATGACGTTTGAGGAATGACAAAAGGCTTTGCCACATTCCTTACACTCAAATTGTTTGTCTCCAGTAAGAGTTCTCACAGGACTCTGTGAGTTCTCACAACTGCAGGCTTCTCCACATTCATTACACTGAGAGGCACTGCATCCAGAGTGAGATCTGACATGATGCTTAAGTAAAGAGTGATTCGTCAAAGATTTTCCACGCTCAAGGCATTCAGAAAGATATGCTTCCACAGGAGATCTTTTGAACACAGAAAGATTTGGAATCCGCTGAAGGTCTGTCCACATTGATTGTTACTTTCACAGAGGTTATCTCCTATACACCTTCTGTTAAAAATAGGCAGCATGCTGTTGGATATAAATTTGTTACCATGTCATCATTACATACACATTAAACGTGTATTTTGTCCTGAATTGTCTCATGTTTCATAGATGAAATTATCTGGCAGAGATGTTACAATTATTTTTACTGCTTATTTTAAAATATGGGGTTTTATGATAATTGTATGTAAGATAAATACATTTCCAATATTCAATATCTGACTCATATTTATGAAAATACTGTACTGTGAAAGTTCTGTAAACACACAATATTAAAGCTGGTTTTATATACATAGATAAGATACCTGAATGGCA
Source organism: Trichechus manatus latirostris (assembly GCF_000243295.1). Lineage (NCBI taxonomy): Eukaryota > Metazoa > Chordata > Mammalia > Sirenia > Trichechidae > Trichechus > Trichechus manatus. Next base: position 8,494,454 of record NW_004444056.1, on the reverse strand, counting down.
CAAAAAGTTTGTGCGTGCTTGACTAGAGCCTAAATGTTGTGTTTTGAGCCCATCCAGTGGCACTGCCATGAGTCAGAATACATTCAACGGCAACAGGTTTGAGATGTATATGTATGTGTACATATGAATGTGTATGTGCCTTGGAAACACTATGGGGCAGTTCTACTCTGTCCTATACAGTCCATATGAGTCAGAGTAGACTCGACAGCAATGGTTTGTGTGTGTGTATATATATATATATAAACAGTTGTATTAGGTGCTGTTGAGTCACTGTAATTATTATGGAAGAATATTGCCAAGTATTTCTCTTGCAGAGCCTCTTGGGTAGGTTCGAATTGCCAACCTTGTGGTTAGTAGTCTAGTGCTTAACCATTTGTGCTTCCTGGGCTCGTTATATATATATATAAGTATTTTAATGCCATGATACCTTCTTAATACTCTCTCCTGAAGCACTGTTCTCTATTGAGTGAATGACACTCACCTCACATGTATTTTCTGGTTGATATCCTGATCTTCAATGTCATGCATTTTGAAGATTTCTCCTACCATCAAGGACCAGGTGTCATTTTTCATGAGTCTTAGTATTATATTTTCAGTGGATAGCTTTTCACCATGATTAATGTTTTGAGAAACTGACCCATGATGGAAGTTGAGGTTCACAATATGAAAAAAAGAAAGCAATTACTCACAGGGAAAAGAGAGAAAGACAGCTGTGAAAAAAGAAACACTTTGATGCATTTTGCTGTTTCATTTCTTTGACAAATGTCACAAAACAATTTATAGGAAATACTTCCATGAAGACTGAGAGTGATGGTGACATAAATATCGTGTAGTTAGAAGAGCAAAGTAGAAATGTATTGGACACAATGTACATGGAACATTAAAAGGGGAAAGGGGGATGGTATTTCTCCAAGAACACAGGTGTGTTAGGATTGAAGAAAACCAGAAAAGCAAGATCAGCAATCTGTCAAGCACATATTCCTCAACCCAAGAGGTTTTTTCTAACTGATTAATTCAAATCTCATTTGCTCCGTGCAGGCCTGGTCCTTCAAAGAATTCTTGCCTTCTGGTGCCCAACCTTCTCCCCATGCCCCCCCACAGTGGACCTGGACGAGTGCTACCCGCACTTTCCTCAGGTCTTCCTCTTGCTACTCTGGGAGGACAAACTGGTGTATCTGACATAGTGCTTATGGAGAAAGGTATATCATGAGGGAAGACAGGGAAAAGCAATGAACGCTTCCCTGACAATGAGCCAATACTTTGTTCTTCAGGGTCTATAGAGATGGGCAGGTGTGAATTTATTTGTAGCAAAATATTCATGTCAAACTAGTAATAAACACAGTAAGACTCTTTACAAGGTCCCAGACCACAAATATTTTCTCTGTGCACCAACAAAACCTGTGAAGTCAACTTTCACTCTTACAACATATAAAGAGCCTTAAGGCTTTTAACCACAATTGAAAGAAGTCAGTTTAATACACAGAGGTTTATATTCATGGGGAAGCCAAGAATATGCATGTTACAGAGAGCAAATGACCATACTTATCTAGCAATGTATTCCCATTCCTCGGCCCAGATACTGTAGTAACATGGATGATTATGACATATTTGGGTACTAAAGAATAAATTTTTTAAAAACGAAGCTATCCACACCTACTGAGGCCAGGTTTCTGAAGGTTTCCATCATCATATCTCTATAGTGCTTCCTCTGAGAAGGATCCTGCAACGCCCACTCTTCCTGGGTAAAGTCCACAGCCACATCCTCAACATCTACTGAGTCCTAAAACATCCCACACATACTAGTTCAGCAAGGTACCACGTAATCCAATGTGTGTGAAAGGAAGGGTGAGGCTGACAGTCCTGGAGAACTGAGATTTCATGGGGATTTTACACAGGGTTTGGTGTTCTACTAAGGTCTACTCTAGGGTTTAGCCATCAGCCCCAACCCTTCACTGTTTACATTCACTTCCTCACAGACTGCATCCTGTCTCAAAGACTTAACAATACTTCCAACACAATGAACTTATCTCTCCACAGTTTGACTGTGACTAATTGTAGTCTCATACCTCTCTGTATTTATGGTGTAGAAGACAGAAAACATAGCATAAATTAGAGAAATGCTCTATAGCGAAAGTCTTATTTCTACATGCAGATCCTCAATACCTTGTGTGAAAAAAAAGTTCACCGCCTTGAAAAGGACCCAGCAGAATATCTAACAAAACGTGAAGCACAGGATGAAATGTTAACAACTGGGGAACACTGCAGGACTGGCAGTTTTTCCTTTTGCCCCTCACCAGCCATGGAGGACCAGTGGCCTGCACAAAGGGGTAACCTGGCCCAAAGCCCAGGGTTTGTCATATTTTCTTAAAGAACTCCAGGTGATCAGAAGCTGACAGGACCACCTGTTGAAAAGAAAATATTATTTTGAGGAATTGCAAATGTTTACATGTCTGTCACCTACTTTTCAGTAACTCTACAGATGCAGTCTCATGCACTCTGTCCCTTCACTGAGACAGGTAAAAGTATTGAAGATGTAAACCGAGCTCAGCTGAGAGACAGGAAGCAAGAGAAGACAGATATCACCACAATTTTCAAACTTTGAGACCCAAAGCTACTGTCTAGCAATTCTTAGTGACTGCTCCCCTCAACAAACACACACTCAGACACCCACACAAACACACACTAATGTTATAAGATGGCAAAGCGCTCAATTTCTGAAGAACCAGAATAGCATGCCCTCGTGTTTGCTGACCGCGAACAAGAGCTTAATATTCACATTTTGTAGTAAATTCGTTGACCTCCAGGGGATTTAGCTGTTAAACTGCTCATGCATACTTGAAAACAGAGACTTACACAACAACCCTCTAAATACTCCACTGTAAAATTTTCTCACATTTGCAACCCCTGAAGGCACCTAAGCATGGCCACCTGAACCTTGACCACTGGCAAAGTCTGTGTTGCAGGACTGGCCTCTGTGAAATAGCATCAACTCTTTAGCTCTCACATGTAGTGTGGACACAAAAGGCTGCTACACTGCACTTTGATACTACAGTTTCACTGAAGAACTGAGCAGCTGTAGGACAGATAGACTAGGGGTGAAGTGAACTGTCAAAGTCATCCCTACCAATCCTGGCATGATAGTGTCACAGTAAACGTTGATCCAGTGCCACATTCAAAAGTTTCCTCCACTGCACTGGGCCAGGTTACATATTTTAAAACTATCAAAAACCCTAACTTCTGTTCCTACTATGCATTCATGACAAAATGTTGCATTAACTGAGCAGCTATGATATTTGAAAGGCTCTGCAAAAACTTTTGGCACACTAGCTTTTTTTCTTCATGCCACTCCTAAGCAGATATTGCTTTAAACAGATTATAGCTGAGGAAATTACAATCAATTATTCACACGTCCCATATTGCCCAAATTGTATGTTGCTGAGCCAGGGTCAGCATGCAAGTCAGTGTGCCTAAGACTAAATTGCTGCCAACTACATTTCTGCACATATGCTCACAGTGTGCTTCTTATTCTGGCTGTTAATTCTCAGTTACACAGATGACATAGAACCTGCTGGGCAGTAGGGAGAGGGGACAAAGGAAACATCCTATTCAATTCAGACAACCTGGAGCTCCTTCTCCTGGCAAAGCCTCATGTGTTAGGCAAGACTGCTTACTGTCAGGCTATTACATCTGGCTCTTTCATTTATTAAAACTGATTTAGGTAGTACTGACACAGAGCCTACTTCACACGGACAAATCAGATACAGCACTGAACAAAACAGAAATAGCCGTTGGCAGTAAATCAACGCAATGTCAACTGGGAGGTGAAAGTAGTTAAGCACTTGGCTAATAGCCGAAAGGCTGGTGGTTCAAAGCTGCCCAGAGGTTCGTTGGAAGACGGGCCTGGCAATCTGTTCTGACAGATCACAGCCTCGAAAACCCTATGGAGCAGTTCTACTCTGCACACATGGGGTCGCTATGAGTCAGAACTGACTCCACAGCAACTAACAACAACAACATGTTGTGTGGTGGTAAGTTCTATGAAAAATGCAGCACAGTCGGGATAAGCAATACCACAAGCATATTTATCTTTAGTGAGCTAGTGCAGGGAAAAGCAAAATAATCATTTTAGGAAACACTACCTAGTGAAACTTGGCTTAGTAAGGAAAAAAACTGCATTTTCAATTCTAAAAACATGGAAATGTTCTGTGATGATTTTGCAAACATTCATACAGATTCCAGATGCTCATCGACTCCAGCAACTCCCAAAGCAGAGACACAGGAGTCAAAGAGCACACTGAGTTACAAGGCTGGGAAAGGGAAGATATACTGGCTATTCACAAAATGAGAAGATCTTTAGCAAAGGGTAAACATGTGAACTGGGGCACTGGAAGAATAAAAGCAGAGTGAATAAATACTATCAAGAAGTAAAAGAAAACAGACAATAGTAATGATACAAACCACAAATGAAGACTTTCAGGTTTTAGTCCGATACGTAAAGGGCTGGGAAGTCATCACTCCCATCCTCTAGAAAAAAGCTGAACATATTGAGGTCACAGGGCAAATGGCTTCCCCCAAAACTGGAGGGACACATAGGCAGATAGACATTCATTCCAGAGCAGAAGCCCAGGAGCAGAAACCACCGCTAGGATCAGGACCAGAGAAGGAAGATGTAAAGTGGAACTGAGGAATTGCTGGAGGCTTCGTGTGCATGAACTTCAGGGTGAACTCTGCCAGGGAGCAGATTAGGAGGACCCACAGTTTCCTGAGTTTTACCTCCATAAACCCTGAAGGTCCTCAGTGTGAAGACCAGAGAAAAACTCCCTTGTTCTGCCAGTTGGGGCTGAAGGAAAAGCAGCCATTCTGAAACTCGCCCGGAGCATCCTGTTCTCCTTCACAAGGCCTGCTGTCAATGGAAACCATTTTAGCCAAGTCTAACAGACTAGGAGTAGTGAAATACCCAACTCAGCCCCAACCAGGCTTCCTGTCTCACCACATTGGGGGAGGGGAGAAGCAGAGAAGCACTGGTGAAATTATTGCCCAGGTGCACAGGTTCACTAAAAGACTGAGACCTAATTATGGGAATGCAAAGTGCTGACAGCGTAGACAATGCAGTTAGCAGTATTAATTAAGCTAGTCAGAGGTCACAGGGCATTCTTTTCAATGAATTCAATTAATTAGGCTATTGAGATCACAGGAAAAGACTGCCCTCAAAACTGGACACATAGGCAGATACAGAGAATCATTCCAGAGCAGAAGCCCAGGAGCAGAGTGTCTATGTGTCCCTCCAGTTTTGAAGGCAGTCATTTGCCCTACAACCTCAATAGCCTAATTAATTAAATTGATTGAAAAGAATGATCAGAGCTAAGACTTGAAAGATGAGAAGGAATTACCGAAGGGACAGTTGAGACTAGACTGTTCCAGGAGGAGGAAACGCCAGAACACAAGCCAGCAGGTGGGAGTGTGTCTGGTATGTTTCAGGGAAACCCAAACCCCAGCATGACCATAGCAGGGTGAGATACTGGAGAGTAACAGTAGAGGAATTTGGAGACGTGACTGGAGCCAGTGGTCATATCACGTTCTGGAGAACGTGCGGGCTTCTGAAAAGACTCTAGTTTCTCATCTGAGTGAAATGCAGACAATTTTATGCCTTTGATCAGAGGCAGAAAATGATATGACAGCTGTTAAAGAATTTAAAGAACCTGTGGGGGGGGGTGCTAATGTAAAAGCTGGGCAATATGTTAGATGGTTATGGCCATAATCAGATAAGAAATGATGAAAATGGGCATATGCAAAAAAAGTACATCAAAAAGCATACATACTGAAAACATCAACAAGTTCCTAGAAAAAGTAGGTTAAAAACAAGGATATCTGTTATTCCATTCCTATTCAACTTTATCCTAGATGCTGTAGCTGATACATAACCAAAAACGAAAAAAGGTAAAGAGGTAAGAAAGTTAAAGTTAAAAAAATCTACATTTTTTAGGTTAAATAATTATACATGTAGAATCCCCAAAGGTGGCCCAGATGATTTTAGTACTGAGAGTATTCAGATTACAAAATAAATATCAAGGTAAATTTTATTTTAAATATTACATTTATATACACTAGCACCAAGCAGTTGAGAAATTAATTTTAAAAAAGATAACGTATATATTTTAGTAAGGATAAAATGTGTCAAAAAGGATTGTACTTAATAAGAGATCCTAATGAAGAAATTACAAAACATTATTGAATGACATACAAATAGACTGAAATAAATGAAAAGATAGTGCATGCTCTTAGACAACTGTTATCTGCAAACAGATAATATTTCTAATGTACTTTCATAAAAGTCAAATCAATTTTATTTTTCGAACTTCACAAAAAAGTCTTTAAAAATGTATATGTAAATGCAAATGTCCACAAATAGCCCAGATACTCTGAAGAATATGGCTTGGGTTTGTCCACACATATCACATATAAAATTATATTCATATATATTTATTTCACAAATGGAGCTACAATATATTAATATAGTACTAGCTTAGGCTGGGTTCTCTAGAGAAGCAAAACCAGTAAAGTATATAAATATCAATGTAGAGTGATTTATATCAAGAAAATGGCTCATGCAGTTGTAGAGGCTGGAAAGGTCCCAAAACCACAGGTCAGGGTGGACTTTTCTCCAGATTCACGGAGCCACAGGGGCTGGCATTTCAGCTGCTAGCTCAAGGCCCAAGAATCCGAAATCAGACAAACAAGAGCCAGCTATAGGATCCAGAGTGAAGAAAACCCGAAAGCCTTGCAGGAGAGTCCATCTATATTGGATGTAGGCTACACCCCCAAGGAAACTGCCTTTCAACTGATTGGCTACTCACAGCAGATCTCTCATGGAGATGATTACATTATATCAGATGTCATCACGGAAGTGATCACATCATCATAAGACTGACAAACGACATCATAGCTGCCAAACCACTAAGAATCATGGCCCAGCAAAGTTGACAATCTTAACGATCAGAGTCCACCCCTTGTCACCTTGCCACCTGTACACATCTCCTTAAACCATACTTAATCTCTGAATAAAGACAATTGTAAACTCTTACTTGCACCTAACATGATACAACGAACACACTCACAAGGCAGAAATACTCATAACAAATTACAGTCCTCATTTCTGCATCTGGTCACATGGACATAACTGGTATTTAGAACTACTGTCTTCCACGACCTATTCTATATTCCCTTTGCCCTCAGCAAGCACCTTAGCTGGTTGTTGTTCTTTGCCTGGTGTGGTGACCCAAACTTTCACACCTGAAGCATCTGGGCCATTAGTAGTCATTCTGGAGTTGGGTTGCTGTAATTTTCCATTTACTTTAGTCACAGGGCATGGTAGTACTAAGAGATGCCATAACGGATCACCTGCATTCCAGACATATCCTTCTTTATCTCCATTATGCAATACCCATCCGGTTTCGTCTTGGTGATCAGGATCAATGACACTAGCCAATATAGTAACTCAGGTTCTTTGCCTGTTGATCCAGAGGCCCAAGGAGCCCAAACTGGCCAGATGGCATTCTTAACTTCCAGTTCAATGGAATCAGTAATGCGTCTTCAGGTAGGAGCATTCTTCCCTTTGGAACGAAGACCTCTAGACCAGCAGAGTATAAGGTTGCAGGGACAGAAATAAAAAGTTTTACAAGTGGGCCCTTGATTCCTGGACCCATGAATCCTGACTATGGGAGAAACAGCACAATATACTGGATGCTAGTTTAGAACATACACAGCCTCCTGGAGAACACTGCCCCAACCCTGCAAGGTATTGCCACCTAGCTAGCACTGTAATTGTGTCTGTAGAAGGCCATTCCATCATTCTATCAAGCCAGGTCATTCAGGATGATTGGAAACATGGTAAGACCAGTGAATTCCATGAGCATGGGCCCACTGCCACACTTCATTTGCTGTGAAGTGAGTCCCTTGATCAGAGGCAATGCTGTGTGGGATACCATGACAGTGGATAAGACTTTCTGTAAGTCCACGGATGGTAGTTTTGGCAGAAGCATTGAATGCAGGGAAGGCAAATCCATATCAAGAGTAAGCATCTATTCCAGTAAGAACAAAAAGCTGCCCTTTCCGTGATGGAAGCAGTCCAATGCAATCAACCTGCCATCTGGTAGCTGGCTGATCACCTTGCAGATTGGTGCCATATCGATGACTCAGTGTTGATCTCTGCTGTTGGCAGATTGGGCATTCAGCAGCAGCTGTGGCCAAATCAGCCTTGGTGAGTGAAAGTCCATGTTGCTGAGCCCATGAACAACCTCCATCCCTGCCACCATGGCCACTTTGTTCATGAGCCCATTGGGAAATGACTGGAGTGTCTGGGAGAAGAGGATGAATTGTTTCCACAGAACACGTCATTCTATCCACTTGGTAAAATCTTCCTCTGCTGAGGTCACTCTTTGGTGAGCGTCCACATGGGAAACAAATATGTTCAATTCTTTGACCCATTCAGAGAGGTCTATCCGCATACCTCTTCCCCATACCTCCTTGTCTCCAATTTTCCAATCATATTCCTTCTAAGTCCCTGACCATGCAGCCAAACCATTGGCCACAGCCCATGAATCAGTATACAATCGCACATCTGGCCATTTCTCCTTCCAAGCAAAGTGAACAACCAGGTGCACTGCTCAAAGTTCTGCCCATTGGGAGGATTTCCCTTCACCACTGTCCTTCAGGAAGGTCCCAGAATGGGGCTGTAGTGTTGCCGCTTTCCACTTCTGAGTTGTCTGTACATCGGGCAGAACTATCTTTAAACCAGACACGAGTTTTCTCTTCCTCACTCAGCTGATCATAGGAACTCCCCATGAGGCCACAGGTGCAGACTGGGAGATGGGAGGTGTTGAGACAGGAGTAGAGACCGTGGGCATTTGGACCACTTTCTCATGCAACTAACTTATGCCTTCAGGTCCTGCTCAGGTCCAATCTCGTATATACCACTTCCATTTAATGATAGAGTGCTGCTATGCATGTTCAGCTTTATGACTCTGTGGGTCAGAAGATATCCAGTTCTTGATGGGCGTATCAGACCACATGGTGACTTCGTGTCCCATGGTTAAGCGTTCAGTCTCTGCTAAGGTCCAGTAACAAACCAAAAGCTGTTTTCCAAAAAGAGACTTGTTATCTGCTCTGGCAGGACTTTTCTCCAAATTCCTAAGCATCTGTGCTGTGAGTCACCAATAGGGGCCTGCCAGAGACTCCAAACATCATCTCTATCTTCCACTGACACTCAGCACCATTGCATCAGCCAGATCATATGGTCCAAGTGGCAGAACCGCTTGCACGTGGCCTGAACAAGTTGCAGAGCCTTCTCTTGGTCTGGGCGCCACTCAAAACTAGCAGCTTTTCAAGTCACTTGATGAGTAGGCCTAAGTAGCACACTCAAAGGAGGCATATGTTGCCTCCAAAATCCAAAGAGGCCCACTAGGTGTTCTGCCTCCTTTTTAGCTGTAGAGAGGCCAGAAACAAACTTATCCTTCACTTTAGAAGGAATATCTCAACATGCCCTACACCACTGAACCCCTAGAAATTTCACTGAGGTTGAAGGTGCCTGAATTTTTCTCAGATTAATTTCCCACTCTCTAGCACACAAATGGTTTACCAGTAAGTCCAGAGTCATTGGCAGTTCTTCCTTACTAGGTCCAATCGGCATAATGTCGTCTATGTAATGGAATACTGTGGCATCTTGTGGAAAGAAAAGGCAATCAAGGTCCCTTTGGACTAAATTATGACACAGGGCTGGAGAGTTGATATAGCCCTGAGGTAGAACACTGAAAGTGTCTTGTTGGTCTTGCCAGCTGAAAGTAAACTTCTGGCGGTCCTTTAAAACAGGTATGGAGAAAAAGGCTTTAGCCAGATCAAAGCTGCATACCAGGTATCAGGATATGTAGTAATTTGCTCCAGCAATGAAACTACATCTAGAACAGCAGCTGCAATTGGAGTCACCACCTGGTTAAGTTTTCAGTAATCCACTGTCATTCTCCAAGATCATCTGTTTTTTTGTACAGGCCAAATAGGTGAATTGAATGGAGATGTGGTAGGAATCACCATCCCTGCATCCTTCAAGTCCTTGATGGTGGCACTAATCTCTGTAATCTCTCCAGGAATAAGGTATTGCTTTTGGTTTACTATTTTCCTAGGTAGGGGCAATTCTAATGGCTTCTACTTGGCTTTTCCTACCATAATAACCCTTATTCCATTTCTCAGGGTTCAATGTGGGTATTCTGCCAGTGGCTGAGTATATTCCAATTATGCATTCTGGAAATGTGGAAATCGCTACAGGATGGGTTTGGGACCCACTGAACCTACTGTGAGATGGACATAGGCTAAGAATCCATTAATAAACTGACCTGCACAGGCCCCCACTCTGACTGGTGGGCCACAGTGACATTTTGGGTCTCCTGGAATTAGTGTCAGTTCAGAGCCAGTATCCAGTAATTCCCTAAAATTCTGATTATTTCTTTTTCCCCAATGAACAATCACTCTAGTAAAAGGCTGTAGATCCCTTTTGGGAGGGCTGGGAGAAAGATTAACAGCAAATTTTGGGAAGTGTAGTGAGTTCCATCTTCAAGGGGAATTAGTCTCCCCTTCATTCAAGGGGGTTTGGGTGTGCAAACTCGCCCAAGTCTGGAATTGATTCATAGGGCATGACTCTCTATTCTGGTGATTCGAGTTAGACTGTTGTTCACTTGACCTAGAATTCTTCCACTTGTACAGCTCAAGTACATATTCAGTAGATTTCCTATCTATTTTACTCCTCGGGACACGATGACTAAGTAGCCAATACCATAAGTCCATACAAGTCAGACTATTCTGATTACTACTTTGACTCCTCTGTCCATTATGGTCCCCACAACCACCGTGTCTTTGTTGACTGAGTGTCACCACTTGACCCCTAGTACCACGGGGTTCAATAAGCACCATTGCATTCAGGTGTCTTAATTCTGATAGGACAGTTCCCACTGTCAAATCTGAAATAGGAAATAAGAATCATAGTAGTCTTCAAGGATGCTGGGGCTTCATTCACAAATTTTGCCTCACAGTTGCAGTAAAAGGTGTGTCCTCTAGGCAATCCATGTGTGAGTCTGTAGGTCTAACCTGATAAATTCACTCTAGTATGCCAATTTCCCTAAGCCTTTGGATACCTTCTTCTACTGTATAACAAGGCAGGTCTGATACTGCAAATTGATTTAGTGTAGGCAACCGTGTAATTCATACTTCAGCAACCCAAATAAATAAGCTATTAGATCCTTTCCTAACCTCTAAAGCTGAAACACTGAATGAAGAATCTGTTCTTAGTTGGCCCATATAAAAAACTCAGACTGATTCATCTTTATGTTCCTTGCACCATTATCCCCAACATTTAATAGCCATTCCCACACATATCCCCCAGGTTTCTGTTGGTACATATTAGAAAAATCAACCACTTCTTCTGGAGTGTAGCGTACCTCTTCCTGGGTCACATTTTGTACTTCACCTTTTGGGGCTCGCTGGAACTGAAGTCTAGTTATAGGGCTAGAAGCCAAAATGGATTGTGGAGATGTGTTCTGAGAACATTCAGCATTGTCTTGTAAAGCATCTACCTCAGGCAATGCCCTAGACAATGACTCAACAAAGGCTCTTTAGACGATACTGGGTTAATCTCATTAGATGGGGGTTGAAGGGAGAATGGTTTTACTGGGGATGGTGGCTTAGCAGAGAAATATGGAGTAATCTCTTCAGATGGGAGTGAGAAGGCTGGTTCTGCTGACAAGAGTGATTCAACAGAATTTACGGGTTCAGTGTCCCCAGTTTCCTGATTATCTGCCCATATGTCCACATCCGAGTTTCAGGATCCCATTGCTTCCCAATCCATAACCTCACTTTAACTTCAGACAGCACTCGAGGCTGAAAATTGAGTTTGCATTGTAATTCAGCTACTCTATCACAGTAAGACTCTGGGTTTGGTTTTTGGCAATATCAGCTCTGTTACTATAAGAAATAAGGCTGCCGGGACTTCCGGCAAGATGGCGCTCTAGGCAGAAACACCACGCCGTCCCTCCACAACAAAGATCCGAAAAACTAAGCCAAACAGAGAATCAACAATCCTGAAACCCTAGAACATCAAA
>NW_004444056.1:8459450-8463810 GCF_000243295.1 Trichechus manatus latirostris | reverse complement strand
TAGCTAATATTTTGGGAATAATATTAAGTTTAAAAATAAAATATGTATTACATATACAGTATAAATTATTACTAAGGAAAATAAACTACAACTCAATGCCAGTATTATTTGGTTTGGGGTGCTGGGACTAATATTATATTTTTGGAAAATTTCTTGTACTACTCTTTAAATAAAAAGTGTTTTTAGAGAACTAGAAAAAAAAAACTGAAACAAGACCCATACATCACACCATGCAAAAACTAACTCAAAATGGATCAAAGACTTAAATATAAAATTGAAAATGATAAAGATCATGGAAGAAAAAATAGGGTCAATGTTAGGAGCCTTAATATATGGCATAAACAGAATACAAACCATAAATAATAATGCACAAGCACCAGAAGAGAGACTAGACAACTGGGAGCTCCTAAAAATCAAATACCCATGCTCATGAAAAGACTTCACCAAAAGAGTAAGAAGACAACATACAGACTGGGAAAAATTTTTTGGCTACTACAAATCTGATCACCGTATAATCTCTAAAATCTACAAGACTCTGCAAAACCTCAATGACAAAAAGACAAATCATCCAATTAAAAAAATGGGCAAAGGATATGAACATGCACTTTGCCAAAGAAGATATTCAGGTGGCTAACAGACACGTGAAGAAATGCTCACGATCATTAGCCATTAGAGAAACATAGATCCAAAGTACAATGAGATATCATATCACCCCAACAAGGCTAGTATTAATCCAAAAAAAAACACAAAATAATAAACACTGCAGAGGTTGTGGAGAGACTGGAACACGTATATGCTGTTGGTGAGAAAGTAAAATGGTACAACCACTTTGGAAATCGATTTGGTGCTTCCATAAGAAGCTAGAAATAGAAGTACCATATGATCCAGCTATCCCACTCCTTGGAGTACTTCCTAGAGAAATAAGAACCCTCACAGGAATAGATATATGCACACCCATGTTCATTGCAGCACAGTTCACAATAGCAAAAAGATAGAAACAACCTTGGTGCTCATCAACGGACGAATGGATAAACAAATTATGGTATATCCACACAATGGAATACTATGTAATGATAAAGAAGAACGATGAAGCCGTGAAACATTTTATAACATGGAGGAATCTGGAGGGTATTAAGCTGAGTGAATTTAGTCAGTCACAAAATGACAAATATTGCATAAGACCACTATTATAAGAAGTCAAGAAAAGGTTTAAACACAGAAGAAAACATTCTTTGATGGTTACAAGGGTGGGGAGGGTAGGAAAGTGTTATTCACTAACTAGATAGTAGACAAGAATTATCTTAGGTGAAGGGAAGGACAGCGCACACGACAGGGGAAGTCAGCACAAATGGACTAAACCAAAGGTAAGAAGTTTCCCGAATACAATCAAACATTTTGAGGGACAGAGTAGCAGGGGTAGGGGTCTGGAGACCATGCTTTCAGGGGACATCTAGGTCAATTGGCGTAACAAAGTTTATTAAGAAAATGTTCTGCATCCTACTTTGGTGAGTGGCATCTGGGGTCTTAAAAGATTGCAAGTGGCCATCTAAGATGCATCAATTGGTCCCAACTACCTGGAGTAAAGGAGAATGAAGAACACCAAAGACACAAGGAAAGTATTTCCCCAAGAGACAGAAAGGGCCACATAAACCAGAGACTTCATCAGCCTGAGACCAGAAGAACTAGATTGTGCCCGACTACCACCAGTGACTACCCTGGCAGAGAACACAACAGAGAGTCCCTGATGGAGCAAGAGAAAGGTGGGGTGCAGAACTCAAATTCTAGTAAGAAGACCAGACTTAATGATCTGAATGAGACTAGAGGAATCCTGGAAAGCATGGCCCCTGGATTCTCTATCAGCCCAGAACTAAAACAATTTCCGAGACCAACTCTTCAGACAGGGATTGGACTGTACTGTGGGACATAAAGTGATACTCGTGAGGAGTATGCCTCTTAGCTCAAGTAGATACAAGAGACTAAATGGGCAGCTTCTGTTTGGAGGTGAGATGGGAAGGTAGAGAGGGTTAGGAGCTGGTTGAATCGACACGGGGAATCAGGGGTGGAAAGGAAGAGAGTGCTGTCACAGTATGGAGAGAGCAATTAGGGTCACATTACATTGTATGTTTAAATTTTTGTATGGGAGACTAACTTGAAATGTAAACTTCATTTAAACTACAACAATAAACAACAATAACAAAAAAAGAATTTAGATTTAAGTTCTCTATGGATTGCTATTGAAAGATCTCTGTGTTTGAGAAGTTTATCACCATTAAATTAAAAAATTCTCAGAATAAACACAAGCTGATCTAGAAATTTTCTTCTGATAGAAACTAAAAACCCAAGAAATTAAATACACCATCTCATACATTGAGCTTGTCTAGTAAAAAAGAACACGTTTATTTTAAATTTCAACTCAAGACTGGAGAGCAGTTGAAAATTATAGAGACTTAGTATCAGCTGGAAGCACAGATAGACAAGAGGACAAAGACTTAGCCTGGGGAATTATGTTTCTCACACACCTGGAAGCCTCAAGGAAAAAGCATCCCTCCCTCCAAAAAGGACGGATCTGGAGACCCCACACACGATCCAGCTGGACTCATTGTCCTTTGCCTCGTTTCACTGGTGAGTTCATGAGTCCCACCCAGGACTCCATTAACAGTCAGGGCCTTTCGCTACTTTCTCTTCCCTTTACTACTACATCACACAGTGTGAGAGGTGGAGCTGTAGTTTTAGAACTGCACAGAAAATGCCCCAGTGTTTGGGGGAAGCCAAGAAAACTGTTTGCAGGGATGGACAAGGATGGCTGTAGAGGATCTGGGGCTCGTTCTCCTGCATCAGAGCCGCTCCGTCTTCAGTCTCTGGTCAGGAGGTTCTGTCATTCAACACGAAGAATCAAGGCCCAGGACAGGGATGTTAACGCTCCATGATGTCGGCTCTAACACTCACATGAGGAAGGTGACTCCAGGCATCCAATGATTGAAAATCCACATGTGTGTAGAGGAAAGGCCCAGTGACGGTGGAGCCTGGCCTCAGGATGCCTCTCAGGGCTCACTCCCGTGACCTCCTCTGTCACCTTTTGACCTCACTGAGGAACTGGGGCCTGGTGCACACAGTCCCCCAACAATTCATATCCAGCCTCACCCCTTAGAGTAACAATACCCCAGTTCTCTGAAGTATGCAGCACTTCTTGGTTCCAGCTTTTGCAAGTGTAAGTGAATGTGCTCTCTAAGCTCAAGAAGCCACTTCAGGAAGAGGGATGCCACTAGGCAGTTTGGAGGCAGATGAATGAAGTTCAGAGCAGTTAAAATCCTTACTTGTGATTGCATGGACGTGCAAGAAGGTGGCCCTCGGTCTCCAGTTGCCTAGACTGGACTACCTTTCTCCCTGTACCTCACCTGAAATGGAAGAAGGGACAGTTTTGAGTAAGGAAGGAGTGACAGGTTCTTGGCTTTCAGCTCTTTCCTGGGTAGGCTTCCCCCCAGGCTCAAGGCAATGCTCCATTCTGAGGGCATTTGCACTTAAGGCAGATCCTGATCCAGCCTTACAGAGCACACACTTGCATTCTTCATGTGGCCCTACAGGCCTCTTCCTCTGGCAACAAAGTCACAGAAGGAGGGGGTTCCCCAGACCATGAGAGGCATCTAGGCCTGCCCAGGATGGAAAATGTAAACCTGGCTTCCTCCAGGGCGTCAGGGATCCATCGCGTAGGTTGAGGGTTCACCTATGAGGGTTAGGTTTCACCTTTGTAGAACAACTCACACGCTTTTATCTGATTTCAACGTGGGTGAATATTCAAGGAGAATACATTTTTAGTTCAAGTCAAAGAAATCATCATGCATCACTGATTTTTAATTATGTGCAGTTGAAACTTCTGTTGTGCTTTTTTTGTTTTGTTTTTAACTTCCACTTCATTTATTCTTTTGTTTCTTTATGTCTTTTTATTTTTATTGTACTTTAGATGAAGGTTTACAGAGCAAATAGTTTCTCATTTAAAAGTTAGTACACGTAGTGTTTTATGACATTGGTTAACAACCCCACGACATGTCAACACTCTCCCTTCTCAACCTTGGATTCCCTATCACCAGTTTTCCTGTCCCCTCCTGCCTTCTAGTCCTTGTGCCTGGACTGTTGTGCCCCTTTAGTCTCATTTTGTTTTGTGCCTGTCTAATCTTTGGCTGAAGAGTGAACCTCGGGAGTGACTTCATTACTGAGCTAAAAGGGTGTCTGGGGGCCATACTCTCAGGGTTTCTCCAGTCTCTTTCAGGTCAGTAAGTCTGGTCTTTTTTGTGAGTTAGAATTTGGTTTATATATTTTCCAGCTCTGTCTGGGACCCTCTGTTGTGATCCCGGTCAGAGCAGTC
>NW_004444056.1:8423805-8459350 GCF_000243295.1 Trichechus manatus latirostris | reverse complement strand
GTTTTTACATATTCCCTTAATTTCTGTTTATCTGGAAATGTCCTAATTTCACCATCATATTTGAGTGAGAGTTTTGCAGGATATATTATGCTTGGCTGGCTTTTTTTTTCTTTCAAGGTTGTATATATGTCATCCACTGCCTTCTTGCCTACATGGTTTCTGCTGAATAATCTGAGCTTAATCTTTTTGTTTCTCCTCTGTATGTGACTTCTTGTTTTTCATGAGCTGCTCTCAGTTTTCTTTGTTTGTCTTTGGTTTTTGAGAGTGTGATTATGATATGCCTTGTTGATTTTCTTTTGGGGTCTATCCTATATGGGGTTTGTTGAGCTTCTTGGATGACCAGCTTTTTATCTTTCATAATATTGGGGAATTTTTCTGTCAGCAGTTCTTCAATGATCCTCTCTGTGTTTTCTGTTTTCTCCCTCTGTTCTGGAACTCCAATCACTTGAAAATTTTTGCTTTTGATTGTATCCCACATAACTCTTAGGGTCTCTTCATTTTTCTTTGTTCTTTTTCTGAGTTTTCCTCAGAGTTGTATTCAAGTGTTTGTCTTCAATTTCACTGATCCTGTCTTCCACCATTTCTAATCTGCTCCTCAGCCCTTCTATGACACTTCTTTTTTGAAATCTTGTTGTTTATCTTTTGGATTTTGAATTGCTGTTTTTGTATAATTTCTAGTTGTGAATTTATTTTGGCATTTTTGTTCCTGCATTATTTTCCTGAATTCTTCCATTTTTGGTCTGTATTTTCCATGACTTTGTCTGCCTTTTCACAAATTTGTCTATCTTTTCCTCTTTTTTTTTCTGCTTTTTGCTTTAACTCTTGGATAATTCTGAGTATTAGAGATTTGAATTCCCTATCAGGTAGTTCTAGTGCCTTTTCTTCCACTGGAAAGTCATCCGGTGTTTTATTTTGGACACCTACTGGAACAATCCTGTCCTGTTTTTGTAAATGTTTTGATATTGTCTGCTGTCTTCTGGGCATTCAGTAGTTATTTTTCTCCTTTATTGATTGTAGATTTGTTTGTTTCACCCTTTTTCTTTTTTTATTTGGCTACGTCTGAGTAGCTGAGTTGTGTGTTTTTTATTGTTTGCTTGCCTGTGGGCATGATGCTTTTGCCATCTTCTCCAATTGGCAGGGTCAGTCACTCAGATATAGTACAGCAGGGCAGGTCTAGCTGAAGAGGAGTTGCTGGGACGGGTTGATGTGCACTTACTATAGCCCCCAGGGCAGGTCAGTAATCAGTGTAGGGCAGGTTCTGGTATGCCATGCCTTTGTTGCTTGGTGGTGTGATGTTAAGTGTATGGTGCAGATAGGCAGGATGGAGGGGGTAGATTGTGATGTGTGAAGCTAAGATGGATATGACAGAGAGGAGAGAGGAACAGGAGCCAAAAACATGCAAAGAAACAAAAAAAGAGTGCTAGGAGAGCTTGCCTTTGGAGTGGAGAGATGAGAGACTATAAAATGGAGAAAAACAAAAAGGGGAAGAAGAAGAAAAAAAGAAAAGAGTGAATAAATAAAAATTAGAAAGATAAAACAACAGCAAATCTCCCAGGGATCCCACCGCTGTGGCTATGAGGTCTAGGGAAGTTGTTTCTAGGTGTTGAAGTACACCCTGGCTAGAAGGCATAGATGTATTCAGTACCAGGTATTCACTGGACAGGAAGAAAAGGAAGGTATAGAGAGATGACAAACTGAGTAATGAAGAAAAACAAAAAGGGAAAAAGAAGGAAAAGGAAACAAAATAAATTTTAAAAAAAGAACAACCCCCTCCAAAAAACAGAAAAAACACCCACGAGAAAAGAAATGCCCTCAGGGATCCCTCTGTGCATCTGGGCAAGCAGAGGGAGTATGTCCCAAGCTGCATAGCACTGCCCAGCCAGAACGGGCTCCCAACTCGAGAAATGGAAAAGAAAAGAAACAAACAATTCAAAACAAACAAAAGCCCTGGGATCCCACCAGCGTGGTAGCTCAGACCGGGAAGCAGTTCCACACTCGAACAGAGCTCCGCAGCCCCTTAGGAAGAAGCAAAGATGGCGCACGGAGCCAGGTATTTGAGCAAAAGGAGGGGTAGGTGGTGAGATGTAAGGAAGAAATCAAAAGAAGCAGAAAAAAGCAACACCGGCAGCAAACAAATGTCACTCGGGGAGTCGGTCAGTGCGGGAAGATGGAATCCAAGCAGCTGGTGCTTCCTGGCCAGAGACTTTGGCCTCGGGAAGCAGAGGAGGCCGAGTGGAGGTGAAGAGGGGTGGGGAGTGGGAAAGCATATATCGCCAATTACCGGTTGTTCTGTCTCCTGCTGGAAGCTCTGTGAAGCTGCTTTCTTTTACCCCCATTTGCTGGTCTCTCATAGGAGTTTAAGATGGCAGATCCATGCTGCATTAGCTGATAGGGGACCTCTGCATGAACGTCTCCTCGCTCTCCATTCTCTGTCAGTTTTCTCACTCCATTTGGTGCTTGGCTGAGTTCTTTATCTCTTCCTTTGATGTTTTAGGGTTTCAGGATTGCTGTGTACTCTATTTGGCTTAGTTTTTCAGATCTTTGCTGTGGAGGGATGGCGTGGTTCTTCTGCCTATAGCACCATGATGCTGGAAGTCTCCATTTCATTTATATAATGATGTGTGATTAGTAGTCTTCCTGTTGACTTTGCAACTAACTTTTCTTTCTTACCCTTGAGTTTTTTTTTTCTTTCCCTTCACTCTCTGGCCATGACACCACCAGTCTTTCCAGAAATCTGGAAGGATTCCTGAACACATTCTCTTTCAACCAGTCTTAGTTATCTGGTTCTGCTATAACAGGAATACCACAAGTGGATGGCTTAAACTAACAGAAGTTTATTCACTCACAGTCTAGTAGGCTGGAAATCCAAATTCAGGGCGTCAGCTCCAGGGGAAGTCTTTCTGTCTCTGTTGGCTCTAGAGGAAGGTCCTTGTCATCAATCTTCCCCTGGATCAGGAGCCTCTCTGCGCAGGAACCCCAGGTCCAAAAGACAAGCTCTGTTCCTGGCACTGCTTTCTTGGTAGTATGAGGTCCTCCCCTCTCTGTTAGCTTCCCTTTCCTTTTATCTCTTGTAGGATAAAAGGTGGTGCAGCCACACCCTAGGGAAACTCCCTTTACATTGGATCAGGGACGTGACCTTAGTAAGAGTGTTACAATCCCTCCCTAATCTTCTTTAACATAAAATTACAATCACCAAATGAAGGACAACCACACAATACTAGGAATCATGGCCTACTCAAGTGAACGTATTTTTGGAGGACACAGTTCAGACCATGACACCACCTATAATAATTGATCAACCAATAAATCAGGAAATCATTAGGTCTTCTCTAAGGAATAAGCTCCCACATCTGTTCCCGTTTCTTCCTTCCCCACTATTGCACCCAGCTAATACCTACTGTTTTATTTTTTGGTCTTAGGGTAAACGTTTTCTCTTTCTCTCACATGTTCTGTATGTCAGTGTTTCCTCATTAAGCATTATCCTTCCTTTTATTAATTTCTCTAATAGCATTCTCTAGTTTTAATTCACATCGTGTTTCTCTAATACTTACTTTCAGCATAATCTAGGAGCTTGTGAAACACAGAGAATCTCAAGCCCTGCCCAGGGAGCTACAGAAGGCTGGGGCGTCTGAGGTAGCATTTACAGGATGGGGGAGCAAGTAAGGGAGCATTGCAAATAATCTGCATAGATCAGGCTACTACAGAAGTGCACAAACTCTTTTAGACCCCTTCCTTCCCATGCCTCACCATCATGCATGTTTGCCTTGGGAAGCTCAATGCTTCCTCAGCCGCCAAAGCCAGGCTTCAGCCCCAGGGCTCTGAGACAGGCAGGGTGAAAAGGAAGCTCCACCTCCAGGCCCCATACTAGCCAGCCCTATTTTTCTGAAGCTTGATTCGTTTTTAACGTCTTCCTGAAAAAATGTTGTATTAAGGAAAATTTCAGAGCAACAAAAAGCTGATAGTAGCTGCGGAAGCCACCGTTCATTACCCAAGTTATGTACAAAAGGTGAGTCTGTCAATGATATTTATAGAAATGTTCTCAGGGGTATCAATAGACAAACCACTTAAATGACATCTGCTGGAAATTGAGCACCATTTTTAAAAGAAGCAATGACTCTGTTGTTTGGAAACTTGGGACAAATATAGTGACTTCGACAGAACAAAGGCTGCCAACTCGTCATAAAATTCTACTGCTGTCTCAGATAGGAGGTTCAGGAAACTCTGCAAGGTCCTCCTAGCATTCTATCTGACAGAACCTCTGCTAAGGTTGCGCCCTAGTCTGAGGGCAGTGGCTCAGTGTGGGTGTTGGCAAGAGAAGGGCAGAGTGGGGGCAGGATTTTGTCTAAGGAAGACAACCCTCTAGTCTCCATGGCCCAAACTGAGGACAGGTGGATTGGGAGCAGAGTGGGTTGCAGGCTGCTCAGGAGGCTTAAAACTGATGGAATCAAAGTTAGACTCCAGGGGAGACTTCCAGCCAGACTATAAGACTGTCTACAGCTGAAGATTTTGGCAGCTGGAGACCAGAGAAGCCAGGCGGTACAAATAAATGCATTTTTATTGTTACTGTTAAGTTCAAGTCAATGGGTTCAAACATAGCAATGATTGTGAGGGAACACTTACTAACTCTTAGTACAAGGCCAGAAATACCCTGATACCAAAGCCAGATAAAGATGCTACAAGAAAAGAAGACTACAGATCAATATACCTTATGAATCTAGATGCAAACATCCTCAACAAAATACTAGCAAACGGAGTCCAATAGCATATTAAAAGGATTTTAAACCTTGACAAATTTGGATTTATCCCAGGAATGGTTCAACGTAAGAAAATTAAACAATGTAATACACCACATTAATGAAACAGAGGAAAAGAATCACATTATCATCTCAACACAGAAAAGGCATTTGACCAAATCCAAGACCCTTTCGTGATTAAAAAAAAAAAAAACACTCAGCAAACTAGACATAGAGGGGAAATTCCTCAATATGTTAAGACATTTATGAAAAACCCATAGCTAACATCGTACTCAGTGAAGACAGACTGAAGTCATTCCCCCTAAGAATAGGACAGACCAGTACGTCCACTTTCACCACCTCTATTCAAAATTGTACTGGAAGTTGCAGCCAGAGCAATGAAGAAAAAGAAATAAAATGTATCCAAATAGGAAGAAGTAAAACTATATTCATAGATGATATGATCCTATATATAGAAGATTCCAAAGAATTCACAAGTACTAAAGCTAATAATGAATTCAGCAAAATTATAGGATGCAATTCAACTCACAAAAATCAGTTACGGTTGTATAAGCCAGAAATGAATGACTTAAAAAGGGAGTTAAGAAAACCCTTTTATTTACGATAATATCTAAAATAAATAAATAAATTTAACTAAGGAGGTAAAAGACTTGTACAGGGAAAACTATAAAACATTACAGAAAGATATTAGAAAGATACAGAAAGCTCTATAGAGTGCTGGTCTACTCTGAAACACATGGGCCACCAGGAATTGGAATCAATTCAAAGGCAACTAGTGTTTTTAGTTTAAATAGATTTAAAGTCCTCCTGTGTCCATGCATTGGAAGACTTTATATTGTTAAGCTGTCAATAGTTCCCAAAGTGATCTGTTGTTTCATCGCAATTCCTATCAAAATTCTAATAGCCATTTTTGGAGAAATGGAAAAGTCAATACTAAAATTCATATGGAATTGCAAGGGGACACAAATATCCCATGTAATATTAAAAAGAGGAACAAAGTAGGACAACTCAGACATCCCTATTAAAAATTATACTATACAGCTACAATGATCCAAATAGGATCTTTTATATAGACCGATAAAATAGAATTGAGAGTCCAGAATAAACTCACTTCTATGGTCAATTAATTTTCCACAAAGGTGCAAAATCCATTCAATGAGGGAAAAAAATAGTCTTTTCAACAAATGGGGCTTATAAAACTGGATTTCTACATACAAAAGAATGAAGGTAGAACCATACATCACACCATATATGCAAATTAACTCCGAATGGATTAATGCCCATATATAAGGTGGTTCAGTGGTAGAATTCTCACCTTCCATGTTCAAGAACTGGCTTTGATTCCCAGCCAACATACCTCATACCACCACCTGTCTGTCAGTGGAGACGTGTGTGACACTATGATGCTGAACAAGTTTCAGCAGAATTTGTTGACTAAGATGGAATAGGAAGCCTGGTGATCTACTTCTAAAAATCAGCCAATGAAAATCATATGAATCACAATGGCCCATTTCATTCCATAGTGCATGGGGTAACCATAAGTCAGAGCCAACTCAAGAGCATCTAACAACAACAAAGGGAATCCGATTATGCCTATTTAAGCATTAGATTACATTAAAGAATTAATGTTAATTATGTTAAGTGTGATCCAACATAATGCAGAAATTATCGAACAATGTCATTAATATCACATACAAGTAAAACTTTGCTGAAGATAATTAAAAAATGGTTACAGCAGTAAATTGACAAGGAACTGCCAGAAATTCAAGCCAGATCATAAGAGGATGTGGGACAAAGTATATCATTATTAATGTCAGATGGATCTTGGCTGAAAGCAGAGAATACCAGAAAAATGTTTACCTGTGTTTTATTGACTATGCAGGCATTCGACTGTGTGGATCATAACAAATTATAGATAACATTGCAAAGAACAGGAATTCCAGAACACTAAGTTGTGCTCCTGTGGAACCTGTACACGGACAAAGAGGCAATCCTTCGAAGAGAACAAAGGGATACTGCGTGGTTTAAAGTCAGGAAAGGTGTGCGTCAGGGGTGTATCCTTTCACCATACTTATTCAATCTGATATGCTGAGAAAATAATCCAAGAAACTGGACCATATGAAGAAGAACGTGACATCAAGATTGGAGGAAGACTCATTAACCACCTGCATTATGCAGACGACACAACCTTGCTTCCTGAAAGCAAAGAGGATTTGAAGCCCATACTGATGAAGATCAAAGACTATAGCCTTCAGTATAGATTATACCTCAACATAAAGAAAACATACATTCTCACAAGTGGATCAGTAAGCAACATCAAGATAAACGGAGAAAAGATTGAAGTTGTTGAGGATTTCGTTTTACTTGGATCTACAATCAATGCCCATGGAAGCAGCAGTCAAGAAATCAAACGATGTATTGCATTGGGCAAATCTACTGCAAAAGACCTCTTTAAAGTGATAAAAATCAAATATGTTACCTTGAGGACTAAGGTGCGCCTGACCCAAACCATGGTATTTTCAATCACTTCATATGCATGTGAAAGCTGGACAATGAATAAGAAGGACCAAAGAGGAATTAATACGTTTGAATTATTGTGTTGGGGAAGAATATTGAATATACCATGGACTGCCAGAAGAAAAAACAAATCTGTCTTATAATAAGTACAGCCAGCATGCTCCTTTGAAGAGAGGGTGGTGAGGCTTCATCTCACATACTTTGGGAATGTATTTTGTCAGAAGGGACCAGTCCCGGGAGAAGGACATCATGATTGGTAAAGTAGAAGGTCAGCTTAAAAGAGGAAGACCCTCAACGAGATGGATTGACACAGTGGCTGCAACAAAGAGCTAAAACATAACAATGATTGCGAGAATGGCACAGAATTGGGCAGAGTTTAGATCTTTTGTACGGAGGGTCGCTATGAGTTGCAACCAATTCGATGGCACCTAACAATAACATGTTAAGAGTGATAGTTACACATATTTATATGATATATTCTTATATAAACAAAGTGAATAGTGGTCAACAGTATAACAAATTGTTGAGGTTAACAGTAATATAGACCTTAGGTGTGTGTCTTGAGCTTAAGCACCAGGATATTATTGTCTCAGCTAAGTACTGCAGGTAAAAGCCACAGGGGCTGAGGAAATAGAAAGATGAAGGGTAGAATCTAAATCAAAATTTAGTTATAAAAAGGAGATTATTTGTAGTACTTGTCTCTCTTTCATCAGCAGTGGTGGAAGGTTTTCATGACATTTTTCTAAGGCAAAAATTACAATGTGCAGAATCCCTCAACATAGAATAATAATCTCATCGGTCGGGTAGGAATGGTTTTGTGAGTGACAGAACACCTAGAAAACTGACACAAGTATGACTTATCATTTTATCTCCTCCTATAACAGTAAGTCCAGAGGTTACAGTACAGGATGTGACAGGAGCTCTGTGAAGTAATCAGTGACCAAGGCTTCTCCTTCTTGCCTGCTATGCCTCAATCACCACACCCCCGCATTCTCACTGTGGCAGCTGGCTGCTGCATGAAAAAGAGTAAGACTGAAGGATGAGGGCAAAGCCTATTTTCTCCTTCTTAGGTTTGCAGTGTTTACATGGGAAAGGATGAGACCCAGTGACTTTGTCTATGTTATTGGCCAGTTCTATGTCAAATGACCACCCCTATTATAATGAAAAATGGAGACCTGTTCAGTGGTAGAGTTCCCACATCCTGCAAGGAAAACGGATTTCGATTCTAGACTAATGCGTTTCATGCAGTCACCATCCGTTTGTCAGTGGGGACTTAATGTTGCTATGATGTTGAACACCATCATTTTTTATGATATTATAAGGTGCTTTAGTTTTCAAAAAATCATGAACATCTGTTCTTGTACATGAGTGAAAATCCCCTACTGAAACACAGAGCACTGCACTGTGGTCACCAGGTTGCTGGTAGCAAGAATGGCACCTAAAGCAAAGTATCAGCACAGTTTAAAGCACAGAAACTGGTAAATGCCTGCCAGGGAAATGCAAAGAAAAGGAAAGAAGGGTTGGCAATGTTCTAATCAGTCAATGCAGACTTGAAGTCCTGAGGCACTGCAGGGAAGGCTGTCCTCAAAGTACCTTGGTGGGGTCTTAGAGGCACCTTTGATTGCCCCTGGGCATTTTGGGTAGAAGGGATTCTGAAAACATTTTTGCAACTTTATAAAGTTTCTCAATTTCGGTCTGTTTCTATTCATCTCATCTTCCACCCTAGCCATCTCATCGAGCTGTCTTATTATCTCCTCATTGCTCAAATGTATATCATGTATGGCTTTGTTATACTCCTTAAGGTACTGAGCCAGCCCACTGTAGGTTTTTCTTTGTGCTTTTCCAGGTACCTGATCCTCATCTAGGTGCCCTTCTGCAGCCTTTGTTTCACTCTCTGGTTTTCCCTTCTACTTTCGGCTTTCCTTCACCATCTGGCTTTCCTTTTTCCTCACACACACCCCATCATTCCCTTTTCATCACCCTCCAGAGCTTCCAGACTAAGACAAACTGGTAAGAAAGGCCTGGAGATCTACTTCCAAACTTTTTTAAAAAAAATAGTCAAGGGACTTAAATAGACATTTCTCCAAAGAAGATAATGAAATGCCCAATAAGCACATGCAAAGATGCTTAACGTCGTCCAGTCACTAGGAAAATGCAAATCAAAACCACATGAGATACCACTTCACATCTACTAGGATGGCTATTATCAGAAAACTGGAAAAGAAGAGTTGGTGAGTACCTAGAGAAACTGGGACCCTCATGAACTGTGGATGAGAATGTAAAATAGTGCAAGCACTGTGGAAAACATTTTAAACATTGAATTACCATATGACCCAGACATTCCAGTCCTAAGCTGGAGGTTTGAACCCACTCAAAAGACTTGAAAGCAGGGATTCAAAAAGATACTTGTATACCAATGTTCATTACAACATTGTTCACAATACCCAAAAGGTAGAATCAACTGAAGTGTCCATCAACAGATGAAGGAATAAATAAAACCCATACCATGAAATATTACTCATTCATAAAGAAAAAAGAAAGCATTGGAAGCATTATGCTAATTGAAATTAGTGAGAAACAACAGACAAATATTATACCATGTAATTTAACTGAAATAAGTAGAATAGGCAAATGCATAAAGATCAACCCTTATTAGTGGTTTCCAGGGGCTCAGGGGAAGAGGGAATCTGGAGTTATTTCTTAAGGGGAACTGAGTTTCTGTTTGGAATGATGAAAAAGTTGTGGAATTAGATGGGGGAGATGGTTGCACAACATGCTAATATATTTAATGTCACTGAATTGTACACTTAAAAATGGTTAAAATAGCAACAATTTACTTATAAATATTTTACCACAACTAATCCTTTTAAAAGAAACCACTGTCTTATTATAAATGCTTAGGAATCATTTTAAAGGTGCAGACCTCTAAGCAGTCTTCTTTGAACTACTAAATCAAAAGCACAGAGGAGTAACCAGGACACTGGATATTTGAAATGCTGGCCACGGGTTTTATGCACACTCAAGTTCTGGAACCATCAACTCAGGGCAGATCATTTGAAGGAAAGAGAAGGTAAAAATTCAGATGCCACATTATGAAGTTCTTCAGCTCTGAATCAACAAAGCCTCAACAATTCCCATAAAGAAGAGAATGGAAACTCAGTCTAGAAATGTAGACGTTCTCAAGAGACTCACAATGGAAAATGCAAAGCCGTCCAAGGGCAGGTCCTGACATCTACCTCACCTAGGCAGACCAGGTTTCTGTAATTTTCCATCATTATGCTCCTTTATAAAGCCCTCTCAGCAGGATACAAGCACACCCACTTGTTATGGATTAAATTGTGTTCCCGGAAAATAAGTGTTGCAAATCCTAACCTCTATGCCTATGGTTATAATCCCATTTGGGAATGTATTGTCTTTGTTATATTAATGAGATAGGATTAATGTAGGATGTGTCTTAAATCAGTCTCTTTTGAGATATAAAAGAAATTAAACAAACAAGCAAGAGAAGCAGAAATTAGGTAAGATAGATGTCAAGACACATGGAGATCTCCAAGGAACCAGGAAGCAGAAGGTGAAGAGAGAAGGACCTTCCTTCTGAGTCCACAGAAAAATAAAGCCTTCCCCTAGAGCTAGCACTCTGAATTCGGACTTCTAGCTTTCTGTCTTAGGCTGAGTTCTCTAGAGAAGCAAAATCAGTAAAGCTTATTAAGTATATATTTAGAGATATTTATATCAAGGAAAAAAACTCATGAGATTATAGAGGCTGGAATGTCCCAAGTCCGTGGATCAGGCTAGAGGCTTCTCCCAATTCATGCAGCCACAGGGGCTGGCAAACCCAAGGTTGGCAGATCGGAGAGCAGGGCTCCTGCTCACGGGCTGTGAAGATCAATGAATCCCAAGATTGGCAGATAAGTTGATAGCTCAATTTCCAAGAATTGGAGGTCGGACAAACAGGAGACAGCCACCGGATCCTGAGCAAGCAAAAAGCCAGAACGTCTGCTTATATTTGGATGCAGGCCACACTCCCAAGGAAATTCCCTTTCAACGGATTGGTTACTTACAGCAGATTGCATCATGGCAGTAATCACATATAAACACTGAGAATCATGGCCAGCCAAGCTGACACACAATCTTGACCATCACACTTCCAAACTGTGAAAAAATAAATTTTTGTTTGTTAAAGCAATCCATTTATGATATTTCTTTTATATCAGCACTAAATAACCAAGATAGGATTTGGTACCAGAAGAGTGGTGTCCTGCTCCAACAGATACCTAAAATGTGGAAGCAGTTTTGGGAATTGGGTAATGGCATGAGGTTGGAAGAGTTTTAAGATGCTTAACAGTAAAAGCCTAGATTGCCTTGAAGAGACTATTGGCAGAATTATGGATGTCAAAGGCAATTCTGGTGAGGGCTCAGAAGGAAATGAGGAGAGCTATAGAAAAACTCTCTATCGTCTTAGAGAATATATATGGCACCAGAATTCTGCTAAGAGTGTGGACGTTCGACGTGCTTCTAGTGCGGCTTTAAAAGAAAATGATAGACATATGATTGGACAATGGAGGAAGGCGGATACTTTTTATGCAGTGGCAAAGAACTTGTCTGAATTCTGTTCAAGTTTTTGCTGGAAGGTAGAACTTGTAAGTGATGAACTTGGATATCTGGCTGAGGAGATTTCTAAGCAAGATCTTAAAGGGGCTGCATGGTTTCTCCTTGCTGCTTATACTAAAATGCAAGAGGAAAAAATGGACTTAAAAATAAACTGTGCAAAATGGAAACAAAACTTAAAGACCTGGAAAATTCTGTTGTACAAACTAAGGACACTCGTCCTAGAATTTTCACCAAGGAAATGGCTGTACAGTTTTTTCTTAAAGTGATTAAGCCTGTGACTGATGGCTATAACCAACTACCACAGCAGAAAACCCAAAAACTTAGACTGAAGAGGACAGAGAAATGTCTGAAGGAAAGAAAACTGTGTGCCTCTTGGAACTCAATAGGCAAGAAACAGGCTAATGGAGCTACATCTGTTGTCCTCCAAGAAAAGGACTATCCCTGGAGCAGCTTGGAGATCAGCAGAGCTATTGGAAAGAGCACAGGAAGCCAGACCTTCCTGGTTTCAAAGGATGAGGCCACAGTCTCCTAGGTTTCACAGTCGGATCTTCACCAACTGAGATCCAGTGTTTGGGGCTGCCATTAAGGTGTGCCAAAGGTATGGGGCCACAGCCCAAAGGTGAGGTGGTGGGGCTGTCATGCCCAACGGACAGAAGAACAGGCCAGGGCTGAAGGGATGGGGTCACCACTCAGATAGACTAGGAGAATGGGGCCATCCAAAGACAAGGGAGCAGAGTTGCTATCCCAGTGGTCCTGGAAGGTAGAGGTACAGGCCAGGGTTGAGGAGCCTCCACCTAGAATCCAGAGAGTGTGGCCAACATGTCGAGTCTCAAGGGCAAGGCTATCACCCAGATGGTCCCACAGAACAGAGGATTATTTTCACTCATTGAGAGCTAATGTAATTTTTTCTGCTAGGTTTTGGACTTGCTTGGTGCCTGTTATCCCTTCTTTCCTTCTGATTCCTCCCATTTGTAACGGAAATGTCTACCTTGTGCTTGATCCACCATTGTATTTTGGAAAAAGATAACATATTCTAGATATCGCAGGTTCACAGATGAAGAGGAACTTTGGCGGAGGTTGGAATACACCTAAAGTCTCACCTATATTTGATGTAGATGATTCAGAAGATGAGATTTTGAACTTGGAGTGGATTTAAGACTTTTGGGATGATGTGATGGGGTGAATGTGTTTTGCATGTGACAAGGACTTGAATTTTAGAGAGCCAACGTGTGGAACGTTATGAATTGAAATGTGTCCTTAAAAAATATCTGTTGTAAACCTTAACTTCTGCGCTTGTGGTTATCATCCCATTTGGGACTGGGCTGTCTTTGTTATGTTAATGAGTCAGGGTTAGTGGAGGGTGTGTCTTAAATCGATTTCCTTTGAGATATAAAAGAGATTAAACAAACAAGCAAGACATCAGGTAAGATAGATGACAAGCATCATGGAGATCTCCAAGGAACCAGGAAACAGATGCTGAAGAGACAAGGACGTTCCTCCAAAGCCCACAGAGAGAAAAGAGCCTTCCCCTAGAACCATGTCATGGACTGAATTATGTCCTCCAACAAATGTGTGTATCAATTTGGCTGGGCCATGATTCCTAGTATTATGTGGTTGTCCTCCGTTCTGTGATTGTAATTTTATGTTAAAGAGGATTAGGGTGGGATTGGAACACCACACTTACCCAGGTCACATCCCTGGTCCAATGTAAAGTGAGTTTCCCTGGGGTGTGGCCTGCACCACCTTTTATCTCTCAAGAAATAAAAGGAAAGAGAAGCAAGCAGAGGGTTGGGAAACCTCATACCACCAAGAAAGCAGTGGCAGGGCAGAGCATGTCCTTTGGACATGAGGTTCCTGTGCAGAGACGCTCCCAGGCCAAGGGAA
This sequence comes from Trichechus manatus latirostris, assembly GCF_000243295.1. NCBI lineage: Eukaryota > Metazoa > Chordata > Mammalia > Sirenia > Trichechidae > Trichechus > Trichechus manatus. The sequence continues at coordinate 8,445,584 of NW_004444056.1, read as the reverse complement.
GATTGATGATATGGACCTTCTTCCAGAGCCGACATAGAAAGTGTTCCCCTGGAGCTGATGCTCTGAATTTGGACTTGTAGCCTACTGGACTGTGAGAGAAGAAACTTCTCTTTGTTAAGGCCAGCCACTTGTGGTATTTCTGTTAGAGCAGCACTAGATGACGAAGCCAAGCTTGCACTCTGAATTGGGATTTTTAACCTCCAAAAGTGTAAGAAAATAAAATTCTGTTTGTTAAGCCATTCATTTGTGGTATTTCTATTATAGCATCACTAGATAGCATCACTCCTTTTGTGGGAAATCTTTGTACAAATCCTTGCATATCAATGGTAGCTAACATGAAAAACACATTTCACCAGGGGTCCATAGGGTGGTGTTGGTGGTCGGGGGGTGCCTTTATTTTCACATAATATGAAGGGAAGCGAGAGGTATATGAATAACTTTTGATCGAGATATCACATGCAAGTAAAATTACGCTAAAGATAACTTAAAAACTGTTGCAGCAGTACATCCACAGGAAACTGCTAGAAATTCAAGCTTGATTGAGAAGAGGACGTGGAACAAGGGATATCACTGCTGATGTCAGATGAATCTTGGTTGAAATCAGAGAATACCACAAAGATGCTTACCTGTGTTTTATTCACTATGCAAAGCATTCAACTGCGAGGATCGTAACAAATGATGGCTAACATTGCAAAGAATAGGAATTCCAGAAAACTTAATTGTTCTCATGTGCAACCTGTAGGTAAACCAAGAGGCAGTCATTCAAACAGAACAAGGTCATTTGAACAGAACAAGGGGTATTGCGTGGTTTAAAATCAGGAAATGTGTGTGTCAGGGTTGTATCCTTTCACCATACTTGTTCAATCTATATGCTGAGCAAATAATCCGAGAAGCTGAACTATATGAAGAACAACATGGCATCAGTAATTGGAGGAAGACTCATTAACAACCTGCAATATACAGATGACATAACTTTGCTTGCTGAAAGGAAAGAGAACTTGAAACACTGTTGAAGATCAAAGGCCACAGCCTTCGGTATGAACTACACCTTAACAAAAAGAAAACAAAAGTCCTTACAACTGGACCAATAACCAACACCATGATAAGTGGAGAAAAGATTGAAGTTGTTTCATTTTACTGGGATCCACAATCAACATCCACGGAAACAACAATCAAAAAATCCAACGACGCATTGCATTGGGCAAATCTGCCACAAAAGACCACTTAAAGTGTTAAAAAGCAAAGATGTCACCTTGAAGACTAAGGTGCACCTGACCCAAGCCATGGTATTTTCAATCACTTCATATGCATATCAAAGCTGGATAATGAATAAGGAAGATTGAAGAAGAATTGATGCATTTGAATTATGGTGTTGGTGAAGAATACTGAATATACCAAGGACGGCCAGAAAAACAAACAAAACTGTCTTGGAAGAAGTACAGCCAGAATTCTTATTAGAAGGGAAGATGGAGAGGCTTCATCTCACATACTTTGGACATGTTATCAGGAGGAACCAGTTCCTAAGAAGAACGTCATGACTAGTAGAGGGTCAAAGAAAAAAAGGTAGACCTTTGTCATGGATTGAATTGTGTCCCCCAAAAATATGTATATCAATTTGGCTAGGCCATGATTCCCAGTACTGTGTGATTGTCCACCATTTTGTCATCTGATGTGATTTTTCTATGTGTTGTAAATGCTATCACTATGATGTCAATGAGATGGATTATGGGTATTTATGTTAATTAGATCTACAAGACTCAATTGTGTCTTAAGCCAATCTCTTTTGAGATACAAAACACAGAAACAAGCAGAGAGACACGGGGACCTCAAACCACCAAGATAACAGTGCCGGGAACAGAGCACGTCCTTTGGACCTGAGGTTCCTGTGCGGAGAAGCTCCTAGACTGAGGGAAGATTGATGACAAAGTCCTTCCTCCAGAACCAACAGAGAGAAAGACTTCCCCTAGAGCTGGAGCTCTTAATTTGGACTTTCAGCCTTCTAGACTGTGAGAGAATAAATTTCTCTTTGCTAAAGCCATCCACTTGTGATATTTCGGTTACAGCAGCACTAGATAACCAAGACAACCCTCAAGAGATGGATGACACAGTGGTTGCAAAAAATGGGCTCAGGCATAGCAAGGATTTTGAAGATGGTACAGGACTGGGCAGTGTTTTGTTCTGTTGTGCATAGGAAACGTATGAGCAGGAAACAACAAGTGTATGGATGGGCGTATGTAAGTGAATTTTGAGCAAGTTATATATTCCAAAATTTAATCTAGATTAAAGAATAGAGACCAAATTTTAGTAGCTACCAGGGACTTAGAGGAGGGAAGAATGGGGGTTATTGCCTATGGGGTACTGAGGATATGAGATCCACTGCGGATTTTACATTTGTGTGGATGAAAAAGGAAATATACAAATGAAAAAAAAAAAAAACAATTCAGCAAGTAGTTGCCTTTAACCAAGCGATAAATATTATGTTCTATCAGCTAAGTTACGTATAATTCTCAGTGGAACCAGAGCAACGATTCATCCCATTAGAGATCAAAGAGTCAATAAGAGGCTTTAAAGAAAGCTTAGGATCTAACCTTGTGATCATAACAGAAATGGTCTATTCTCAAGAGAGAGAGAGACAAAACTGTGTCACAGACTCTAATTTGCCTTGGGTCAAACATCTTAACAAATGGCAGAATGCCGGTGGTTGGGTTCTAGAACTGAATCCGAAGAATCAAAACGTCAAATAAAATATATCCCATTAAATAAACATTGGCAGAAGGTTTATTAACTTAGAAAACTTGAAACAAGTTAGGAACTAACAACAGAGAATTAGTTAAAAGGTCATTATATATGCACACACTTATGCATACTATTATTTTTACTTTTACTTTAATTATTATGGTTTTTACTACTATCAGCTAGATGTTGTTAGAAGTAGTCAAGTCGATTCCAACTCCTAGCAACCTCATGTGAAAGAGTAGAACTGCCACACAGGGTTTTCTAGACTGTAATCTTTACAGAAGCAGATTATCTGCTCTTTCTCCCACAGAGCACCTGGGTAGGTTAAACTACCAACCTTTTGATTAGAAGCTGGGTGCCTAACCATTGCACCCCCACGGCTCCTTAATAACATGGTAGTGTAAAAATATTTAAGGTCATGGGAAAAATACGCAAAAGTTATTTATGAAATGAAAAAAAATTTTTTTAGAAACTGCTATGGATTGGATTGTGTCCTCCAAACATATGCCTCTACTTGGCTAGGCGATGATTCTCAGTATTGTGATTGTCCACCTTTTAGTCATCTGATGTGATTTTCCTGTGGACCCTGCCTGCTCCCCATTTCCTTCTTAGAACCCTTCACTGTCCCCTCTCCACCTCGCATCCTGGAAAGTCCCCACTGGGAGGTGGATTCTCGCCTTGGCCCTGTTAAATCAAAACGGAGTCCCTTGGTTGACAAAATGACACCGGCCATTGTGTAGACAAAGCAGGTAAGACTTGTTTTTACACAAAACTTATGCTTGGCTTTCCTGTGAATGGGGCTACCCTCACTGACCAATGAAATCGTGACGGCTTTTCAATAGTAAATTGTAAAAACCAATCTGAAATAAGCTGCTTTTGTTTCTTCATTTTGTCATTATAAAGCCAATCATTACTGATCCTCGGTGGAGTACCTTTCCACATGTGGTTTGGTGCTACCGGATTCGAAATCTTCTGTCCAATAAACTTCATCTAATAGATTACATTTTATTATTGCTCAGTTTCTTCTGGCAGCTCCCAGTCCCATTCCTCTTGGCTTTCAGGGCAGCGCTGACCCCGATTTCCATGGCCTCAGGATCTGCACCTGATAGTTTTATTTTGTTATTTTTAGTCAGATGATCTGTTTCTTCCTGTCATTCTTAACGCTTATCATTTCTTTCAAGTTCTATTAATGTCCACTTCATTTTTAATATGAAATTTCAGTTTCCCTTTGGTTTACAAAATCAAACAATCAGTTTATTCATTAATTCAAGCCTTAACTAAAGTTTATTAATAGTATGTTTCTAACGATACATGCCATCAAGATCACTGTTTTGGCCATATTTCCTGGTTTTGACTGCTTTTATTCTTCATGGTGACAATAACTTTAAATTGCTCTTTTACCAATTGTCGCATAGGCTATATGAAGCTTTTCCTGGAATCACATTCTAAGTATATAAACTATCTTTTGTGTTTTGATTTGTTTGGCTTTGTGTCCCCTCTCTGATTTCTGTTAACTGTGACTTTGATTTTAATGTGCAAGAACTGTTGCCTACATAATATCGGCTTTTTGGGGGGAAGGGAGACTGTTTTACAGCTTTATTTCTAACTGAAGACAACACTAATATCCAGTAAAGGAGACTTGTTAAATATGGTAAGATATTGCCTTATTTGAAATTAGCTAACATTTTCTTTATGACTCAGTACATGCTCATGTTTGATGAAAGTTCCATTGGTGTATCCAAGTGTCTTTGATAAAAGTTCAGTTTGTATTCTCTAATTCGTTACTGTTTTTAGGTACTCTCTGGTAGATTCTGACTCATAGCAACACCATGTGACAGAGTAGAACTTCCCCATAGGATTTTCTAGGCTGTAATCTTCATGGGAGCAGATCTCCAAGTATAGGATTCGAACAACCAACTTTTCCTTTCGCAGCTGAGGGCTTAACCCGCACCACCAGGGCTCCTTATTCACTAATTTAGATACACTAAATCCTCAGTATGCTTATATTTTATTGCATTATAGACGTGGTGATTTCAGTGGGAATTGTTCTTAATTTTTCCCTTCAAGCTGAATGATTAATCAGTTTTTCTTTGAAACTGTATGTTTCTATTTGGTCATGTTTTCAACACCCGTTTTTATGTGCATACACAGACATGAATATCCTATCTTCTTGTTTAATTTCCCTGTTGTAATTTAGTTGCCAAAGAGTTGATTCCATCTCACGGTGACCCTATGTATTACAGAGTAGAACTGCTCCATAGGGTTTTCTTGGATGTAATCTTAAGGGAAGCCGGTAGGCAGACCTGTTCTTTCGTGGTAATAGAGGTAGTTTCAAACCGCCAACCTTTAGTTAGTCGTCCTGTGCAAACTGTGCCACCCAGGGTTCTTCTTTTTCCCTAGAAACAAAACAAAACAAAATAGTTGCCATTGAATCAACTCCAACTTATGGTGACCTTCTGTGTGTCAGAGTAGAACGATGCTCTATCGGGTTTTCAATGACTGATTTTTCGGGAGTAAATCACCAAGCCTTTCTTCCAAGGAGCCTCTGAATAGACTCACACGTTCAATCTTTTGATTAGCAGCCCACCGAGTTTACCATATGCCCCACCCAGGAACCCTGGTACATTAAAAAAAAAAAACTTGGAAGAGTAAAAGAGGGAAAATTTATATTCATATATATGTACATATATGTGTATATATATTGCAAAAGCAGGAACGTATGTAAGGCAGGAACATGTCAGAGAAGGAAAACTCAGAAGTAAAACAAGGTAAGATTCTAAATAGAGAGCGCGAGTAATCACCCTGTCAAAGCCATAAAACTTAGAAGACCCAGAAAAAAAGGCAGTCCCATAGAGTTCTGGCTCTCACAGCTTTCAATGTATATATATTGAATGTTATCGATGGCATTGATGGTGATAATACTCATGGATTATTGCCAACCCAGTATGCTCTCCTGAGCTTCAGCATCCGGAGTGGTTTTTGAGGTTTCATCACATGGGTGTGACTGATTGAATTTTTGCCCAAGTAGCTGAACTCCAGCCCTCCACTTGCCTCTCTGTCTCCCAGGTTGGGCTGGTATCATGGGGCCTGAAGCCCTGTCATAAGAAATCAAACTCCATTTTGTAAATGCCACAGCATCCTTTTCCTTCAGGCCTGTGTTTGAACATTAAGTGTTTCAAAAGAGCATGCCTACTCGTCTTCCTAATCAACTAACCCTCACGCCCACATGCAAAATCCCAGGTAACCATCCAGAAGCAGTTCCTCCCTTCTTCAGCTCTCCCTTTCCCCAGGTACACATCACATCTGGGAATCCAGATAAGGACCCCACGCCTTCTCTTTCAAATTCTTGCCTCCAGTTTCCTGCCACTTGTTTTAAATTAGCCAGTAGTCCCTAAGCCCATGAAATCGAGTGAGCTCTCCTCCTTGATCCTATTAAAGGCTGAGCCCAGGTCTGTTTGCCCTCTCTGTGATTTTCCTCTTCTTTGGTGCTCCTGTGACCTCAGTGTGCAGCCCTAGAGTGTGCTCCCCTGTGGGACCTGTGAGTGGTAAACAGTCATTTCTTCATTTTTGGTGTTGAATGTTAAACTGCAGCTTTGTAACCAAAGAAACCCACACCTAATTTCCACACAAGTGGTCTCACCAGCTGACCCCACTGGGTGGCTGTGTTTTTCCTCCTGCGGTGAGCTCTCATTTTTCTCTTCATATTTGTCTAATATTAACACAAGCCCCAGCTCTCTAATCACATAGTGGGTCTTTCTGGCATGACCAGGTTCTGCTCTGTGTCACCTCTTTAATATAAACTATCAGGTGAGGACCAAGCGGCCCACTACAAATCACAAAGACAGTCCTATCACTGTGGAAATTCCAGTAGTTTAGAGGTTACCTCCCACGAGCCAGGACAAAGGTCAGAACTCTCTTTGTTATTGTTGTTAGTTGCCATTGAGTCCATTCTGACTCATGGTGGCCCCATGTGTGCAGAGTAGAACTCTCCATAGGGTTTTCAAGGCTAAGACCGTTCAGAAGCAAATCACTAGGCCTGTCTTCTGAGGCACCTCTGGGTGGGTTTAAAGGCCAAACTTTTGGCTAGTAGTCGAGCACTTAACAATTTGTGCCACCCAGAAGCAATAGACCTCTCTTAGGTGAGATCAAATTTCTTACTGCAGAAGTAGAATTTAATTATGTCTATTATTCTAAAATACTGAAAAACATGAACAGAAAATGATAATGAAAATCCAGCCAGGAAATGAATTTCTCTTATTTTGGTTAATTATACTGTTGGTGAGCATGCACCATTGGTTTCTGTCTTAGTTATCTAGTGTTGCAATGACAGAAGTACCACAAGTGGTTGGCTTTAGCAAAGAGAAATTTATTCTGTCACACTTTAGGAGGCTAGAAGTCCAAATTTAGGGTGCCAGTTCTAAGAGAAGGCTTTCTGTCTTTGTTGGTTCTGGGGAAAGGTTCTTGTCATCAATCTGCCCCCTGGTCTTCAAGCTTCTGAGTGCAGGGACTCTGAGTTCAAAGGATGCATTGTTCTCCTGGCTCTTGTTTCTTGGTGGTATGAGGTCCCCTGTCTCCTGTGTGTCTCCGGTTTTCTTCATTATCCCTTGCTCCAGACAGGGTGGGACCAAGAGACATATCTTAGATGGTCGCTCACAAACTCTTAAGAAACCAGACGCTACTCACTAAAGTAGGATGTAGAACATTTTCTTATAAACTATGTTAATGTCAACCAAGACCATAGTCCCCAAAGCCCTCAGCCCAGTAACTCGGTTCCCATGGGAGTCTGGATGTGTCTATGAAGCTTCTATGCTTTTGTCGTAGGAAAGTTGCACTGGCATCCTCAGTATTATATACTGTTTAAACCTTCACCTCTCTGGCTTACACAGGCTGGTGCATATCTCAGAAGTCGCACGCCTGCAGTGACAGGGTGCTTACTCACGCTGAGAAACTTGTTTCAACTTAGAGCAGATCTTCTGGGTTCAGAGCAGGGCTCCGCAACATGGGGAACACCTGTTAAATGAATGCGCCGCTACAGTGTCTGACGTACCCGCCGCCCCTCACAGACGACATGCTGTCCCAGGAGCAGTCTGCAACCTGTGGGAAGCGGGGTTACTGCATGCGGTGTACAAGGCAGGATCACATAACCCGAGCCTTCCGTCATCCAGGCGATGTCATGGAGCCCCCGCATGCCCTGGCTTCACGCTTCCACTGACACCAACAGGAAGACGCCCATGAATTTCTCATGTCCACTCAGGATGCCATGCAGAAAGCCTGCCTGAGTAGCCACAGGCACTTCCGCAGCTTCTCCCCAGATACCACCCTGATCCGTCAAATCTTTGGCTGCTACTGGAGATCTCAGATCCAATGTCGGCACAGCCAGGGAGTGTCAAACACCTTCGACCCTTACCTGGAAATTACCCTGGCTATCCAAGCATCTCAGAGTGTCAACCAAGCTTTGGAAGAATTGGTCACGGACGAAGAGCTGAATGGTGAAAATTCATATCATTGTAGGATTTGTCAGAGGAAGGTGCCGGCTTCCAAAACGCTGACTTTGCACATTTGCCCTGAGGTCCTTATCCTTGTACTGAAGCCCTTCTCAGACTTGACTGGTGACAAAACTGCTGAGCACGTGTGTTATCCTGAGACTCTCGACCTGAGCAGATGCATGTCTCGACAGGATGAAGGACCGGCTGTTTACAGACTCTGTGTGGTGCTGGTCCATGCTGGGTGGACTTACCACACGGGGCATTACCTCTCTTACGTCAAGGCCGGCAATGGCAAGTGGTATCAAATGCACGATGCCAAGGTGTCGGCCTGTGATGTGACCTGTGTGCTGAACCAACAAGCCTACGTCCTGTTTTACATTCACCAGAGTGAATTGATCAGAGAGAGTGGGAGTGTGCCACAGGGTGGTGGAGCAAGACGCCATGGGATGGAGGACACAGATGTGGGGACAAAGTCCAGGGGTGCCCAAAGGAGATGCTAAAGTAAACGTTTCAGCAGTGGAGGAGGAGCACCTGGCGGAAACAGCCACCGAGCAAATGACTTTAGAGGAGTGGAAATTTCTGCAAGCACGAGACCGACCAAAAGCTGAATTCTAGCTCAGGGTCATAGATACTGCCCTGCCTTACAATGCAGTCGTCATTCAGAATTCAAAATCTAGGGGTCGGGTGCCAAGGGATCAGTGGGTGCAGGAAGGCCACCAACTCCGGTACGGGTCAGATACCTTCGGGCTCGGGTGGTCATCAGCTTTCGTGATATCTTTGGTCCGCAGAGGTATGTCAGAGGCAGCGAGAAGAAGAAAGGGAAGGTTATCTGTTTGCTTGATGGATTCCAGTAGTATTCCTAGCATTGTATTTGTAGCTTATGAAGTTTTACTGAATTGCAGCCCCCATCATTCCAAAAGCATCCATCATGTCTCCATCATGAAATGGAGAGCTCTCCCAAATATGGGCAGGAAATTCATATCCTTTAGAAAACAATTAAATAAATCTGAAATATTATGCATTGTGAGAAATCTTTTATGCTCTAACCACCTCATACAGCTTTGTGGACGTCCCTAGTGTCACGATGAGGACAAGAGGACAACACCGTGTTCTTTGCATGTCCTAGTATCCGACTGTCATCTAAGGACTCAAGGTCTCAAGAAGAAATGAGCAACATTCTCCCCCACAGGGCATGTATTGTCAGAATTTGGGCACCCAAACTCAGCTATAAAAACACATTTTTAATCACCTTTATCATCATTACAATGAAGATTAAAACGAAAGGGAGATGTGGAAGGGCAGAGGCACATACCCAGGGCAGAGCTGTTAGCTTGAGGGCTCCCGTTCCACCACGGGGTATGTGTAAGGAGTCCCATCCATGTGAGCACCTGAGCACTTTATGGAAAAGTCCCTTTGCCACAGTGGAGAATCACAAAGAACCCCCACTCACTGACTTCCTTGGTATTTCTCCCCAAGCAAGGTAGATGTACTCCTGGAAGGCTTCCATGAGAATTCACATCTCTCCAGAAAGTCTGACAGGAAAGGACACTCAGTGAAAACGGAGAAATGGAGAATGGGTTTGGCCCTATTTGGCACTTGGTTCGAATGCCGGAAATTATTTTCATAGATACAAACTTTAATATCTTAGTTATTTGAACACCTGGTTAATATCTAGCCCTAGAGGTACTCATAGAGGCATGTAAACACACAGATGCAGGCGTGCCGAGGCATGTGAACGTGGGCAAACACCTCCACACAAAGAACATGGCCACACACTCATTCACACACACACAAAAACACATCTACCAAACTCTCACACATACATTCAACATACGCCAGGGGTCTTGCTTGTCTTCCTTTTGGAATGACTCAAGATTGCCGTGTCCCAAATACCCCAACTCAGTCCCACCATCAGTGGGTTTATGCAAGACACACAGGCGTAGACTTGCTTCGAGTGTTTAGGAATGAAAATTGCTGGCGGAGAGATGATCATTGAAGTTAGTTGTGAGTAGGGGCGGTTAAATTCTCAGCACACAGATACAGTTGATGGCCAGGAATGGATTGGTGAATATGGAGCCAATGGGAAAGGAAGGGAGGGAGAAGAGCGTGTGGCGGAGCAGGTCAGGGATTGGGGGTAGTAAGGACTCTGCCAGTTGAGGTGGTTGTGCAGGTAGAGGAATGGTCGAAGCTAGCTCTGAAAAGGGCTGATGTGATTGCAGTGAATGTCAAATCCAGCCATTTGGATATTTGCTCTAAAGCAGGAGCATCTTTCTGCACCTTGAGGTCTAGGCAGGGGAAGCCTCACCATCTTAGTTCCAGAGTCACAGATGTATCGTCCCTCCACTGTGGAGTTAAGGGTCAGCTCATTGTCTCTCCACAACTCAGCTCTTCCAGCTTCACAGCAGCGGGGGCTGAAAGGCACTACACACCCTGTCTTGCTGACAAACTGTGGCGGAAATCCCAGAAGCAGTGCGCCTGGGGCAACTGCATGGTTACTCCCGCTAGAAACTTTATGTGACTTGGAGCAGATCACATGGGGATGGGGTGGGGCTTCACAACCTGAACAACACCTGCAAAGCGAATGTGGCGCTGCAGTGTCTGACCTACACACCACATTTCACAAACTACATGCTATCGCAAGAGAACTCTGCAACCTGTTGGCAGCGGGCTACTGCGTGCTGTGTACAATGCAGGCTCACATCACCCGGGCCCTCCATCATTCAGGCGACTTTATGACGCCTTCACTTGCTCTGGCTAGAGGCTTCCATAGACACTTAGAGGAAGACACCCATGAATTTCTGATGTCTGCTTTGGATGCCATGCAGAAAGCCTGCCTGCTTTCCTTTACTATTTTCCAATGTTTCCCCATGAAGCCACAAAGTTTATTTATTGACATTTGTAGTGCTTTTTTTCCCAATATTCTTGTGCACTTGACAGTAAATATTTGTTTGCTTTCATTTGGGAAGACCAACAATATACCTGGAATGTGAAGACTTAGGGTTTCATTGAATCTACCACTTTTCTTAAATTTTACATACTGATTTAAAGTCTCTGGAATTTGACAATGATTTATTGCTATGTTTCAGTTATTCTTTATTGCAAATATCTTTTTCAACAACAGAAACAATGACTATACACGTGGATCTCGCCACGCTGTTGGTGAAGTCTTTTGATGAGCATAAGTGTTTAATTTTTAGAAGATTCCATTTATCTAGCTTATCTTCTGGTGTTTGTGTATTGTTACTCATGTTTTTTTTTATCCTATTTGCTGTGTATTAGGGCCTCTAGTGTTGACCCTATTTTTTCTTCTATGATCTTTATAGTGAATTAGTTTTTGTGTATGGCAGGAGGTATGGGTCCTGTTTCATTTTTCTACAGATAGACTTCGTGTTTTGCCAGCACCATTTGTTAAAATGACTGTCTTTTTCCCCATTTAATGGACTTTGGGCCTTGGTCGATGATCAGGTGACGGTAGGTGGATGTATTTACATCCGGGTTCTCGATTCTGTTCCATTGGTGAATGTGTCTGTCGTTGTACCAGTACCCGGTTGTTTTGACTACAGTAGCTGTATAGTAGGTTCTGAGGTCAGGTAGTGTGAGCCCTTCTTTATTCTTCATCTTCAATAGTGCTTTACTTTTCCTGGGCCTCTTTCCTTTCTGTATTAAGTTAATGATTAGTTTTTCCATCCTGTTAAAGAATGATGTTGGTATTTGGATCGGGATTGCATTGTATCTATAGATTGCTTTGGGTAGAATTGTCATTTTCACAATGTTGTGTCTACCTATCCAGGAACATGGTATGTTTTTGCATTTATGTAGGTCTCTTTTGATTTCTTACAGCAGTTATGTAGTTTACTTTGTATAGGACTTTTATGTCCCTGGTTAGATTTATTCCTAAGTATTTTATTTTTTTAGGGGCTATTATAAATGGTATTGCTTTCTTGATTTGTTTTTCTTACTTCTCTTTATCAGTGTATAGGAATTCAACTGATTTTTGTATGTTTATCTTGTATCCTGTTTCTCTGTTGAATTTTTTTATTAGTTCCAGTAGTTTTCTTGTGGAGTTGACAGACCAGCTTTTAACTCCTAGAAGTAATTTACAAGAGGCTCCTCTTACTAACATTTAGTCTTCTTTGTAGAAGGGTCATATTTAAAACCTAACCCCACCAGCTATAATTACCAAACAAAATGGTGAAGATGACTCAGACCGTTCTTGAGATCCCAGGTGTACATTGGACATCTCCCCATCTACCTACCTGTTTACCTATAACTTCACAACAGAGAGACATACTCAATCCAGAAAAGGACTTGAAGATCCACATGATCTTCTCTACAGATACAGGTCATGTTATGGGTTGAATTCTATCCCCGCAAAATATGCATCCACTTGGCTAATCCATGATTCCTAATATTGTGTGATTTTCTACCGTTTTATCGTCTGGTGTGATTTTGTTATGTGTTGCAAATCTTATCTGTGTGATGTCAATGAGGTAGGATTACTGGTAGGTATGTTAATGAGGCAAGACTCAATCTACTAGGTTGTGTCTTAAGTCAATCTCTTTTGAGATATAAAAGATAGAATTGAGTAGAGAGAGATAGGTACCTCTTACCACCAAGAAACAAGAGCCAGAAGAATAGTGGGTCCTTTGGACTTGGGGTCCCTGCACTGAGAAACTCCTCTACTGGAAAGTTTGATTACAATGACCTTCCCCTAGAGTCGACAGAGAGAAAAAGCTTTCCCCTGGATGTGGTACCCTGAGTTCAGACTTCTAGCCTCCTAGACTGTGAGAGAATAAATTTCTTTGTTAAAGGCATCCACTTATAGTATTTCTGTTATAGCAGCACTAGTTAACCAAGAGTTTGGTATGGAGACAGTGGAGTGCTGCTCTAACAGATACCTAAAATGTGGAAGTGGTTTTGAAATTGTGAATGGATATAGGCTGAAAGAGTTTTGAAGTGCCTAATCGTAAAAGCCTAGACTCTTGCCTTGAAAAGATTGGTGGTGGAATTATGGACATCAAAGACAATTCTGGTGAGGACTCAGAAGGAAGTGAGGAGAGCTGTTACACTGAAGATGGCATAGATGGAGAGAAGCAGCAGCAGAGAAACGGCAGCAGCAGAACCAGGAGAATAATGAGAACGCTGGAGCTAACCTCGGAGCGAGAGAGCTGAGTGCCTTTGCATAGGATGCTTCTTGATGGAGTAGGGTACCTCTAGGTACTTATCAGTGGAGCTAGGCTTGCTGACTTACGGAGCAAGAGAGCTGAGTGCCTTCCAGGTGAAATTTACTGGCAGAGTGGAGCTAAAGAGCTTTGGAACACTTGCCGAGAAGGGCAAAACGTGGGTGGTGAGGCCCGAGGGGCTGAGAGGCCAAGGAACCAGGAAGCACAGCTGCCTCAGTCTCAGAGGGTAAGGCCATGACGTCTGGGGTCTCAAACAGTGGAGTCGCCAGTCTGATAAACTAGAAGAATGGGTCTGCCCAAAGCTAAGGGAGCAGAGTTGCTGTTCCAGTGGGCCTGGAAGGCAGATCTGAAGGCCAGGGCCAAAGGGTCTCCACTCAGTATCCATAAAGTGGCCAATACCTATAGTCTGGAGGGCAGGGCCACTGTCTAGTCTCAGAGAACAGAGGATTATTTTCAAGGTTTGAGAGCTAATGTAATGTGTTCTGTTGACTTTGCTTGGTGCCTGTTATCCCTTCTTTCCTTCAAATTTCTCCCATTTGTAATGGAAGTTGTCTAGCTTGTGCCTGTTCTGCCACTGTAATTTCGAAGCAGATAACTTGTATTCTAGTTTTCACAGATGAAGAGTAACTTTTGGAATTTGCATTTGTAGTTGATTTAAGGCTTTTGTTATGATATGATGGGGTGAAAGTGTTTCACATGTGGAAAAGACATGAATTTTGGGGGCCAAAGGGTGGAATGTTATGGATTGAATTGTGTCCCCCCATACTGTGTGTCAATTTGCTAGGCCGTGATTCCTAGTACTGTGTGATTGTCCACAATTTTGTCATCTGATGTGATTTTCCTATGTGTTGTAAATCCTACCTCTGTGGTGTTAATGAGGTGTGATTAGCGGCAGTTATGTTAATGAGGTAAGACTCAACCTACAAGTTTAAGTTGTGTCTTAAGTTAATCTCTTTCGAGATATAAAAGAGAGAAGTGAGCAGAGACAGATGTGGACCTCCTACCACCAAGAAACAAGATCCAGGAGAATAGTGTGTTCTTTGGACCTGGGATTCCTGTGCTGAGAAGCTCCTCAACAAGGGAAGATTGGTGACAAGGACCTTCCCCCATAGCTGACAGAAAGAGAAAGCCTTCCCCTGGATTTGGCACCTTGAATTCAGACTTCTAGCCTCCTAGACTTGAGAGAATAAATTTCTATTTGTTAAAGCCATCCGCTTGTGGTATTTCTGTTTTAGTAGCACTAGACAACTAAGACAGTGGGGAAAAGGCATTTGCAAAATTCAACACCCTTTCTTGATTTGAAAAAAAAATCAAAACAAAAAACTCACCAAGGTAGGAGTGAAAGGAAAATTCTTCGATAGGATAAAGGGTAGTTATGATTATGAAAAGCCCACAAAATTCAACACTCTTTCCTGATTTGATTTTTTAAAAAGCACTCAACACGATTGGAATGGAAGGGAAATTCTTCAAGAGGACTAAGGGCATTTTATGAAAAGCCCACAGCTAACATCACACTCAACGAAGAATGATTGGTTTCATTAAACTCAGGAACAAGACAGTGATGCCGCCCACTGTCACCACTGCTAGTCAACATCATTCGGAAAATCCTAGGCAGAGCTATTAAGGTACAAAAAATTGGATGATAAGTAGATAGGTAGGTAGATGGATGGATGGATGGATGGATGGGTGGGTGGATGGATGGATGGATGGATGGAAGAGTGGATGGGTAGATGGATGGATGGAAAGATGGATGGATGATCATGGATGATGATGATGATAGATAGATGGATAGATGATAGACAGGATAAGAAAAGGTAAAATACAATTTTAGAAAATATTGAATGGCATTCCCATTGACAAGGAGGAAGTACAAAGATCACTTTTCACAGATGACATGGTCCTATACAGGTGAGAAAGGGAATGAAGGAAACATGACCACTGACCAGAGCATCTGTCATGGTTTGAATTATGTCCCCCAAAAAATGTGTGTATCAATTTGGCTGGGCCATGATTCCCAGAATTGTGGTTGGCCTCCATTTTGTGATTGTAGTATATGTTAAAGACGGTTAGGGTGGAATAGTAACACCACCTTTATCCAGGTCACATCCAATGGGAAGGGAGTCTCCCTGGGGTGTGGCCTGCACCACCTTTTCTCTCTCAAGAGATAAAAGGAAAGGGAAGCAGGCAGAGAGTTGGGGACTTCATACCATCAAGAAAGAAGTGCTGGCAGCGAGCGCGTCCTTTGGACCGGGGTACCTGCGCAGAGAAGCTCCTAGTCCGGGGGAACACTGAAGAGAAGAAAGCCGACAGAGAGAAAAGGCTTTCCCCTGAAGCTGACGCCCTGAATTTGGACTTTTAGCCTACTTTGACTGTGAGGAAATAAACTTCTCTTCGTTAAAACCATCCACTTGTGGTATTTCTGTTATGGCAGCACTAGATGTCTAAGCATCTAAAATAAGAAAGTACCTAGGAAGAAACGTCACGAGGAAGGTGAAACACTTGTACACAGAAAACTCGAGACCATGACTAAAAAAAATGAAAGAAGACTGCCATAAACAGAAAAAAGGCCATTCCAGATCCGTGGATTGTGACAATTTTATGGATTGAGTTACGTCCCCAAAAATATGGGTTGTAAATCCTAAACTCTATGCCATTTGGAAATGAATTGTCTTATGTTAATGAGGCAGGATTAGTGTAGGGTATATACTGAGTCAATCTCTTTTGACATATAAAAGAGATTAAACACAAGCTAGCAAGCAGAGATGGGAGAGGAGAGATGCCAAGCCACATGAAGATTACCCAGGAAAAGAAGTTCAGAAGAGACAAGGACCTTCTTCCAGAGCACACAGAGAGAGAAAGCCACCCTGAATTCAGACATCTAGCCTCCTAAACAGTGAGAAAATAAGTTTCTGGCTTCTGCTTTTACTGGCCATGTGGGCCTAAAAATACCCCCAACTGAATCTCCATCAAGGTAGCTGGGCCTGCCACTCATGGCCAACCTCAGATACTCACCCAGACCACACCCTCATAGGTTCTAGCACCCGGATGAATGTGAAGGCACTAGGGGTAGACGGCAGGAGCCCACCACCGGCCCTGAGCTCAGAACGTATGTGCTCAACAGCTGGTGGGGGCTTGGGGGCTGGGGAGACAGAGACAAATGGAGTAAACAGGACGTTGACTTGCCAGGAGAGAACGAATGTGATTTTTCTGGCACTGCCCAGGAGCAGGGCCCTCAGGAGCAGGCCTTGTGTGGTGACCCTACACAGCCCTTCATTGTCCAGCACTGCTGGGCCCAGCCTGGCCTCTAGGCCTCTGCCTAGCAGGTGATCAGGTGTCCCGGGTGCCTGGCCAGCTTGTTCTCTCTCCCTGCCCACTGGGCAACAAGTCCTCTCCCCCAAGTGCAAGGCAGTGCCACCCTATGTACTGACACATGTGGAGACTCAGCGTCTTCCAGGAGAACAGGGCCTTTTTTCCTGGTCCACCATGCTGGGTGTTCTTCTCAATAGATGTGCATGTGATGGCTAAGCTCAGCATCTGAGTATCACAACAAGGAGGGAGACTCAGGAGCTGCAGGCGGGAGCTGGGAAGGCAGAGAAAACAGACTTTGTCTTCTATTTTTCTGGACCCGGCATCCAGGTTTCCAGGGTCTCAGTCCCTACGGCCGGAAGCCCTTCCACCCCATCTGTCCTAAGTGGGTAGAGGGAGACATAAGATTGGAACATCTGTCCAGTGGCCCAGTCTTGGGGTTTCAGGCGCCTAAGCTGAGACCCATGCCTGGACTTTACTCACGAAAGGGCTGGTGACATTGCCTTCAGAAAAGGTGAGGTGATCAGGGTATGAAGGCATTGTTTGTGGGGGCTGCGCCCTATTCTCTAGAACCTACCCTTCACCCACTAGGTTACTATGAGCTTTCAATGAGATCATGCCTGCAAAGCACTGGTCACCACCATCCGACCCCTTCTCTGCTGACTCAGCCAAAGCTTGAAGGTGACACACAAGTGCACACATGCACATGTACACACATGTGCAAGCACTTTTCAAAGTAAAGTCTCCCTAAACCTGTTCACCACCTGTGATGCACTTGGGTACTATATACTGGAGTTGAGTCTAATTCTTTTTTTCAAATGCCTGACCCATTTCATTTTTATGACCCACTAATGGGTTCCTGGAGCCCTGGTGGCTCAGATGTGGCTCAACAATACCCTTGGCCTTAGTTGGGGTGTGTGTGTGTATGTGTATGTTTTCTGTATTATTTTTTCCTTTTTAAATCAACTAAGACAATTTGATGCTTAAAATAAAACACAGGAAATATTTCCCAACCAGGCTTTAGTCAAGAATATATATATACATATATTTCTCTGATCCTGGGGACTGGCAAGGGAAGTTTCTGGTTTCCTTGCTACTCGGTGAGGAGAAAGGTGTCATGAGGACACAGAACACACAGCAAGGCTAAGGAGAACACCCTGACTAGCAGAGGGCTGGCAGGTGGCAAAGAAAGGGGATGAGAGAGAGGGAGGGAGACCAAGAGAGAGAGCGTATGCGAGAGAGGGGGAAAAATGTACCCAGAGGGGTGGACAGGTGGACATGGGTGCCTTTCTGGGACTTATAATTTACATAAAGAATGGTGCTGCGTGTGCTGCCTCAATGCTGAGCTGTCGTTCATCTGTTTATCTGCCTGCAGGACTTCTGCTCTGGGAAGGGACTGGATTCAGTCTCCTGGGGAGGCAGCTGGTATTTAGCATCATCTTCATTAGGTGTGTGGCTTCTTTTCCAGCTGAGAAACATTTTTTCTTTTTTAATTGTTGAAATGAATCACAGCCAAAATCAGACATTCACTGCAAACTCTAAAATGGTTGCGCTAACCTACTTATAATACACTGTGAGTCTCTGCTTGGGGATTAAAAGTTCAGTGCTAAACAAAAGATCTGCAGTACAAATTCACTAACCACACCTTGGAAACTCTATGGGGCTGTTCTACTCTGTCCTATAGGGTGGCTATGAGTCAGAATTGACCCGATGACAACACTTTGGTTTTGGTTTAATGGGTCTCTATGACAACACTTTGGTTTTGGTTTAATGGGTATCTATGAATCAGAAGTGACTTGACAATGATCTGTTTGGTTTTGGTTTAACGGGTCTCAGAAGGAGCCTTGGTGTCTCAGTGGTTAGGCACTAGGCTGCTAACTGAAAGATCAGCAGTTCGAACCCACCAGCTGCTCCTTGGGAGAAAGACATAGCATTTGCTTCCAAAAAGATTACAGCCTTGGAAACCCTATGGGACAGTTCTACTTTGTCCCATAGGGTCGCTATGAGTCAGAATGGACTCGACGGCAATTTATTTTTATTTTTATTGCCATTTAGGTAAAGGTTTAAAGAACAAATAGTTTCTCATTAAACTGTCAGTACACATATTGTTTCATGACATTTGTTAACAACCCCACGACATGTCAACACTCTCCCTTCTCGACCTTGGAGGGCTTTTTTTGGGGGGTTGGGGGGGAATATACATAGCCAAAGATACATTTCAAAAATTTCTACATGTACAATTCAGTGACATCAATTACATTCTTCCACTTGTGCTCCTATTCTCACTATCCTTTTCCAAATTATTCCATTACCATTGTCTTCAACTCAGTCCTCTAAGCCTCCCGTCAAACCTTTTGAGTTGCTGTTGTCAATTTGATCTCACATAGATAATTCTTTTTTTTTTTTTTGTACTTTAGATGATGGTTTACAAAACGTTCCTCATTAAACAGTACACATATTGCCTATAACAATGGTTAAGAACCCCACAACATGTCAACACTGTCCTTACTCAACCTTGAGTTCCCTATCACCAGCTTTCCTCTCCCCTCCTGCTTTTTAGTCCTTGTCCCTGGACTGCTGTGCCTCATTAGTCCCGTTTTGTTTTATGGGGCTGTCCAATCCCCGGATGAACGGTGAACCTCCGGAGTGACTTCACCACTGAGCTGAAAGGGTGTCCAGGGGCCACACTCTCGGGATTTCTCCAGTCTCTGCAAGGCCAATAAATCTGGTCTTTTTTCTCTGAGTTAGAATTCTGTTCTACATCCTTTTCCAGCTCTGTCCAAGACCCTCTATTGTGATCCGGTCAGAGCAGTCAGTGGTGGTAGCCCGGCACCATCTAGCTGTACTGGACTCAGTCTGGTGGAGGCCTTGGTAGCTGTGGTCCATTAGTCCCTTGGACCAATCTTTTCCTTGTATCCTGTTCTCTTCATTCTCCCTTGCTCCCGAAAGGGTGAGACCAGTGGAGTATCTTAGATGGCTGCTCATGGGCTTTTAAGACCCCAGACGCTACTCCCCAAGGTAGTGTAGAACATTGTCTTTATAAACTGTTATGCCAAATGAGCTGGATGTTCCCCGACACCATGGTCCCCACAGCCCTCTGCCCAGTAATTCAGTCCCTCAGTGAGTTTGGATGTGTCTATGGAGCTTCCATGACCTTTCCTTGTACAAGCTGGGCTGGCTTCCCCAGTATTGTGTACTGTCTTACCCTTCACCAAAGTTACCATTTATCTATTGTCTGTTTAGTATTCCCACCACCCCTCCCATCCCTAGTAACCAACAAAGATTGTTACTTTTGTGTGTAAACTTTTTCATGAGTATTTACAATAGATGTCTCATATACTATTTCTCCTTTTGTGATTGACTAATTTCACTCAGCATAATGTCCTCCAGTTTCATCCATGTTATGAGATGCTTCACAGATTCATCATTGTTCTTTATCATTGCATAATACTGCATTGTGTGTATGTACCATAGTTTGTTTATCCATTCATCTGTTGATGGTCATCTAGGTTGTTTCCATCTTTTTACTATTGTGAACAATGCTGCCATGAACATGCGTATGCATATGTCTATTCGTGTGACAGCTCTTATTTCTCTAGGAGTGGGATTGCTGGATCCTATGGTATTTCTATTTCTAGCTTTCTAAGGAAGCGCCATATCATTTTTCAAAATGGTTGTATCACTAAGCATTCGCACAAGCAGTTCATAAGAGTTCTGATCTCCCCGCAGCCCCTCCAACATTTGCTATTTCCAGTGTTTTTGATTCATGCCAGTAATCTCCGGTGAGATGGTATCTTATTGTGGTTTTAATTTGCATTTCTCGAATGGCTAGTGATGGCGACCATTTCCTCATGTATCTGTTGGCTGCTTTAGTGACTTCTTTGGTGCAGTGTCTGTTTATTTCCTTTGCCCATTTTATAATAGGATTATTTGTCTTTTTGTTGTAGAGGTGTTGGATTTTCTTGTAGATTATGGGCATTAGACCTTTGTCTGACCTGTACTGTCCAAAAATATTTTCCCAGTCTGTATGTTCTCTTTTTACTCTTTTTATGAAGTCTTTTGAAGAGCATAGGTGTTTAATTATTAGAAAATCCCAGTTATCTAGCTTCTCTTCTGGAGTTTGTGTGTTGTTAGTTATTGTTTGTATCCTGTTAATGCCGTGTATTAGGGTCTCTAGCATTGATCCTACTTTTTCTTCTATAAACTTTATACTTTTTGGCTTTATATTTATGTCTTTGATCCATTTTGAATTAATTTTTGTATATGGTGTGAGTTATGGGTCCTCTTCTATTTTTTTTGCAGATAGACATCCAGTTTTGCCAGCACCATTTGTTAAAAAGACTGTCTTTTCCCCATTTGATGGACTTTGGGCCCTTGTCAAAGTTCTGGTGACCGTAGGTGGATGGACTTACATCTGGGTATTCAATTCTGTTCCATTGGTCAATATATCCTTCGTTGTACCAGACTGTTTTGACTACTGTAGCTGTATAGTAGGTTCTGAAGTCAGGTAGTGTGAGTCCTCCTACTTTATTCTTCTTCTTCAATAGTGCTTTACTTAACTGGGGCTTCTTCCCTTTCCATATAAAGTTAATGATTAGTTTTTTCATCTCTTTGAAGAATCTTGTTGGTATTTGGATCGGGATTGCATTGTATTTGTAAATTGCTTTGGGTAGAATTGTCATTTTCCCTATGTTGAGTCTACCTATCCATGAGCATGGTATGTTTTTCCTTTTATGTAAATCCATTTGGGTTTCTTGCAGCA
Source organism: Trichechus manatus latirostris (assembly GCF_000243295.1). Taxonomy (NCBI): domain Eukaryota; kingdom Metazoa; phylum Chordata; class Mammalia; order Sirenia; family Trichechidae; genus Trichechus; species Trichechus manatus. The sequence goes on along the minus strand of NW_004444056.1, from coordinate 8,424,111 downwards.
GCGTTTTGTAGTTTTCTTTGTATAGGTCTTTTACAACCCTGGTTAGATTTATTCCTAAGAATTTTAATTTTTTAAGGGCTATTATAAATGGTATTGTTTTCCTGATTTCCTTTTCATCATCCTCTTTATTGGTGTATAGGAATCCAACTGATTTTTTTATGTTTATCTGGTATCCTGCTACTCTGCTGAATCTTTCTATTAGTTCCAGTAGTTTTCTCGTGGAGTCTTTAGGGTTTTTTATGTATAGTATCATATCATCCACAAACAGGGACAGTTTAAATTCTTCATTACCAATTTGCATGCCCT
>NW_004444056.1:8420632-8422006 GCF_000243295.1 Trichechus manatus latirostris | reverse complement strand
CAGCACTAAACTCATACCTATCAATAATTACACTGAGTGTAAATGGACTTAATGCACCAATAGAGTGGCAGATTGGATAAAAAAGCATGATCCATCTATATGTTGCTTACAAGAGACGCACCTTAGACTTAAGACACAAACAGGCTAAAACTCAAAGGATGGAAAAAATATATCAAGCAAACAACACTCAAAAAAGAACAGGAGTGGCAATATTAAGCTCTGACAAAATAGACTTTAAAGTCAAATCCACCACAAAGGATAAGGAAGGGCACTATATAATTATTAAAGGGTCAATGCACCAGGAGGACATAACTATAATAAATATTTACACACCCAACGACAGGGCTCCAAAATACATAAAACTCTAACAGCACTGAAAAGAGAGATAGACAGTTCAACAATAGTAGTAGTCGACATCAACACGCCACGTTTGGTGAAGGACAGAACATCCAGAAAGAAGCTAAACAAAGACACGGAAGAGCTAAATGTTACAATCAACCAACTTGATCTCATATACATATACAAAACACTCCACCCAACAGCAGCCAAGTATACAAGTATACTTTCTTTTCCAACACACATGGAACATTCTCCAGAATATACCACATATTAGGCCATAAAGCAAGCCTTCACAAAATCCAAAACATCAAACTATTACAAAGCGTCTTTTCTGACCATAAAGCCATAAGAGTGGAAATCAACAACACAGAAAGCAAGGGGAAAAATATCAAACACATGGAAATGGAACAACATCTTGCTCTAAAACTACTGGGTTATAGAAGAAACTAAGAATGAAATAAAGAAATTCATAGAATCAAACTAGAATGAAAACACATCCTACTAGAACCTCTGGGACACAGCCAAAACAGTGCTCAGAGGTCAGTTTGTAGAAATAAATTCACACATCCAAAAAGAAGAAAGGGCGATAATCAAAACATTAACTCTACAACTGGAACAAGTAGAAAGAGAGGGGCAAAAGAAGCCCCCAGGTGCCAGGAGGAAGGAAATAATAAGAATTAGTGCAGAATTAAATGAAATAAAGGCTAGAAAAACAACTGAAAGAGTTAACAAGACCAAAATCTGGTTCTTTGAAAAGATCAACAAAATTAATAAACCATTGGCCAAACTGACAAAAGAAAAACAGGAGAGGAAGCAGATAACCTGTATAAGAAATGAGATGGGTGATTTGACAACAGACCCAACTGAAATTAAAGAATCATAACAGATTACTATGAAAAATTGTACTCTAACAAATTTGAAAAGCTAGAGGAAATGGACAAATTTCTAGAAACTCACTACCTACATAAATTAACACAAACAGAGGTAGAACAACTAAATAAACCCCTAACAAAAGAAGAGATTGAAAAGGTTATT
>NW_004444056.1:8418709-8420206 GCF_000243295.1 Trichechus manatus latirostris | reverse complement strand
AATGTAATCCATCACATTAATAAAACAAAAGACAAGAAACACATGATCTTATCAGTCGATGCAGAAAAGGCATTCGACAAAGTCCAACACCCATTCCTGATAAAAACTCTCAATAAAATAGGAATAGAAGGGAAATTCCTCAATATAATTAAGGGCATTTATACAAAGCCAAGAGCCAACATCAACCTAAATGGAGAGATTTTGAAAGCATTCCGCTTGAGAACGGGAACCAGACAACAACGCCCTCTATCACTACTCTTATTCAACAATGTGCTGGAGGTCCTAGCCAGAGCAATTAGGCTAGAAAAAGAAATAAAGCGCATCCAAATCTGTAGGGAAGAAGTCAAAGTACCTCTATTTGCAAATGATATGATCTTATACACAGAAACCCCAAAGAATCCACAAGAAAACTACTGGAACTAATAGAAGATTTCTGCAAAGTTTCAGGATACAACCTAAACATACAAAAATCAGTTGAATTCCTTTATACCAACAAAGAGACCCTCCAAGTGGAAATCACCAAATCAATACCATTTACAATAGCCCTCAAGAAGATAAAATACTTAGGAATAAATCTAACCAGAGACGTAAAGGATCTATACAGATAAAACTACAAGACACTACTGCAAGAAGCTAAAAGAGATCTGCATAAGTGGAAAAATACACCTTGCTCATGGATAGATAGATTCAACATAGTAAAAGTGTCAATTCTACCAAAAGCAATCTACAGACACAATGCAATCCGGATCCAAATTGCACCAGCATTTTTTAATGATATAGACAAACAAATCACTAACTTCATATGGAAAGGGAAGAGGCCTCGAATAAATAAAGCATTACTCAAGAAGAAGAACAAAGTGGGAGGCCTTACACTACCTGATTTTAGGACCTATTATACTGCCACTGTAGTCAAAACAGCCTGGTACTGGTACAACTACAGATACATAGACTAATGGAACAGAGTTGAGAATCCAGATATAAGCTCATCCACCTATGAGAAGCTAATATTTGACAAAGGCCTGAAGTCCAGTAATTGGGGAAAAGACAGTCTCTCTAACAAATGGTGCTGGCATAACTGGATATCCATCTGCAAAAAACTGAAACAAGACCCATATCTTACGCCATGTACAAAAACTAACTCAAAATGGATCAAAGACTTAAATACAAAATCAAAAACGATAAAGATCATGGAAGAAAAAATAGGGACAATGCTAGGAGCCTTAATACATGGCATAAACACAACAGGAACCATAAGTAACAATGCACAAGCACCAGAAAAGAGACTAGATAAATGGGAGCTCCTAAAAATCAAATATTTATGCTCATCCAAAGACTTCACGAAGAGTAAAAAGACAACCTACAGACTGAGGAAAGAAATTTGGCTACTACAAATGCAATCAGCGTCTAATCTCTAAAATCTACAAGATACTGCAAAACCTCAACAACAAAAAGACAAATAACCCAATTAAAAAATGGGCAAAGGATATGAACAGGCAC
>NW_004444056.1:8311706-8405007 GCF_000243295.1 Trichechus manatus latirostris | reverse complement strand
AGTTCTTTATCTCTTCATTTGATGTTCTAGGGTTTCAGGATTGTTGATTCTCTGTTTGGCTTAGTTTTTCGGATCTTTGTTGTGGAGAGACGGCGTGGTGCTTCTGCCTAGAGATCCATGTTGTCCGAAAGTCTCTTTTTTTTAATGGCCCTAACCCACAGACCCACTAATGGAACTCAAGCCACAATTTAGAAAAAACACAAGCTGCCGTATATGTCGTTATTAACTGTCTTCCAGTCCAGGCGACCCTATGTACAACTGAATGAAAAACTGTCCAAACGTTCACCATCCTCATAATCCTTGCTATGTTTGACCCCATTGTTGCAGCTACTGTGTCAGTCTATCTTGTTGAGAACCTTCCTCTTTTTTGGTGACCCTCTACTCTACCAAGCACAGTGTCCTTTTCCAGGGACTGATCTTTCCTGATAACATGTCCAAAGTACTTGGGACAAAGTCTCGCCATCCTTGCTTCTAAGGAACATTCTGCATATACTTCTTCCAAAAGAGATTTGTTCATTTTTCTGGAAGTCCATGGTATACTCAACATTCTTCGTCAACATAATTCAAAGGCATCATTTCTTCAGTCTTCCTTATTCATTGTCCAGTTTTCAAATGCATATCAGGTAATTGAAACTACCATGGCGTGGGTCAGGTGCACTTTAGTCTTCAAAGTGATATCTTTGATTTTAACACTTTAAAGAGGTCTTTTGCAGCACATTTACCCAATGCTGCTTTATGGGCACTGATTGTGGATCTAAGTAAAATGAAATCCTTGACAACTTCAACCTTTTCTCCATTTATCATGATGTTGCTTATTCTTCCAGTCATGAGGATTTTTGTTTTCTTTATATTGAGGTGTAATCCATACTGAAGGCTGTAATCTTTGATCTTCATCAGTAAGTGCTTCAAGTTCTCTTTACTTTCAGCAAGCAAGGTTGTGTCATCTGCATATCGCAGTTTGTTAATGAGCCTTCCTCCGACCTTGATATGGCATTCTTCTTCATATAGTGCAGCTTCTCAGATTATTTCATCAGCATACAGATTGAATAAGTATGGTGAGAGGATACAACCCTGATGTACACCTTTCCTGACTTTTAACCATGCTGTATCCCTGTCATGGATTGAATAGTGTACCCAAAAAATATGTGTATCAATTTGACTAGGCTATAATTCCCAGTATTGTGTGATTGTTCACCGTTTTGTCATCTGATGTGATTTTCCTGTGTTGTAAATCCTACCTCTATCATGTTATTGAGATGGGCCAGGCGGCAGTTATGTTAATGAGGCAGGACTCAATCTACAAGATTGGATTGTGTCTTGACCCAATCTCTTTTGAGATATAAAAGAGAGAAGTGAGCAGAGAGTTGGGGGACCTCATACCACCCAGAAAGCAGTGTCAGGAACAGAGCGTGTCCTTTGGACTCAGGGTTCCTGCACAGAGAAGCTCCTAGTGCAAGGGAAGACTGATGAAAAGGACCTTCTCCCAGAGCCAACAAAGAAAGCCTTTCCCTGAAGCTGATGTCCTAAATTTGGATTTCTATCCTCCTAGACTGTGAGAGAATAAACCTGTTTGTTAAAGCCATCCACTTGTGGTTTTTCTGTTATAGCAGCACTAGATGACTAAGACAATCCTCTCAATCTCTTCAAAGGACTGCCTCTTGGTCTATGTACAGGTTCCTTGTGAGCACAATTAACTGTTCTCAATTCTCGTTCTTTGAAATGTTATCCATTATTTGTTATGATCCACACAGTGGAATGCCTTTGCATAGTCAATAAAACACAGGGAAACATCTTTCTGGTATTCCCTGCTTTCAGCCAAGATCCATCTGACATCAGCAACGATATCCCTAAAATATACAGGGACCTATATCACAAAGAATATCACAAAGAGATTTGCAACCTGTAAAGCCACTGCCAATGCCCACTTGCTCATAGGCAGGGAGAGGTCAGCACGGAGGGCACCTGTAGGAGAAGTAGTAACCAAAAAGAGGTTCACAAGATGAGCTTATCTGTGAGCAGGCACAGAAAGGCCTCAGAGGCTGAGCATGAAATGGAAAAGCCGAGATGCAAACGCGTGTGTGTAGCATGGTCCCGTGTGCAAAAAAGGATGGAGGTATATGCATATGGGACCTTCATAAAAATGTTCTGGAGTCATCCACAAGAAACTGTCAGGAAGGGCTGCTTCTCGAGAGGAGGGCTGGAGATTCAACACTTCCTGTGTTGTCTGAATGTCAGAATCATCATTCCTGTGTGCTTATTTTACCATTAAAAAGAGGATCAGAGGGGAAGTCCTAGGTGGTGCAGAAGAGTGGATGCTGCCTCTCAGGGCTGAGGACACTTGGTCCTGCACCGGGAACATGTGTGTCAGGCAACACAAATTTTTTGCTACTCTTTGAATGACAGAGAAAGCACCACAAATATTAGTTTCGGGTTACAAATAAATTTTAGTAAGTCAGTGAATTCACAAACTCAACACCCATGAATAATGAAGAGCAACTGTAAATTTAGACCATTTTCATCACCACAAAAAGAAATACCGATGCTCTCCTTAGCCATCATGCCCAGCTCTAGACAACCACAAATCTACTCTGTCTCTGGATTTGCCTATTCTGGACATGTCCTTTCAATGAACTAATACAATATGTGGTCTTCAGTGTCAGCTGTTTTTGACATTTATCCAATTTGTAGCATGTATCAGAACATCTTTTCTTTTTATTGAATAATATTCCATTGTATGGATGTACCACATTTTGTTTTTCCGTTATCTGTTAGTTGTTGGACATTCGGTTTTTTCCACTTCGTAGCAACTGTAATACTGTTATGAGAATTTGTTTACATGTTTCTGTGTGTATATACATATATGTTTTACACACTTTTTGCATGTATATTTCTACAATTGAAATTTATATTCAAAAAAATGAGGAAGTCTTGCATTTGTGGATACAGTGCAGCCTCCGAGATCTGCCACTGAAAAGATGAACAAGGGCAGCGGCGCCCGAGCCCTTGTTGGTGAGGCTCCCCGCACTGTCTGCAAAAACCCTGTCTCTGGGAGGCACACAGGAAACACAGGGAACAGTGAGAGAAGTTTCCAATCTGGGGAGGGTGGCCAGGTGGCAAGGCTGGGGCCAGAGGCACACTGTTCCCTGTATTCCCTTGAAGTTTACATGAATGTTGTACCAGGATCGTGAGTCACTGGCATGGTTAAGACTGTGCCAACTTGGCTGGGCCATGATTCTCAGTGTTTTGGCAGTTGTATAATGTTGTGATCACTTCCCTGTTGAGATATGATACGTGATCACTTCCATGATGGGATCTGCTGTGAGTAGCTGATCAGTTAAAAGGGAGTTTCCTTTGCCTTGTGGCCTGCATTGAAAATTAAGCAGACATTTTGGCAAGGCTTGGGGGCTTTTTGCTCTTGCTGGATCCTGCAGCTTGCTCCTGTTCGTCTGACCTCCGGTTCTTGGGACTTGAGGTAGCAGCTTACCTGCGGGCTCACCTGCCAGTCTTGGGATTCTTGGGTCTTCGTATGCTATGAGTGAGAACCCTGCTCTCTGACCTGCTGGTCTTGGGTTTGCCAGCCACTGCAGCTACATGAATCAGGAAAAGCCTCCAGCCTGACCTAAGGATTTGGGACGTACCAGCCTCTAAAATAGCCGTTTCCTTGAGAGAAATCTCTCTCTCTCTCTCTCTCTCTCTCTATATATATATATATATATATATATTTCTCTCTCTCTCTCTATATATATATATATACACTTTACTGGTTTTGCTTTTCTGAGAACCCAGCCTAAGACAGTCATTAAATCAAAAAATTGTTTTTTTACTTACTATAGAGAAAGAGAGACAGAGACAGACAGAGAGACAGAGGCAGACAGAGAGACAGAGACACAGAGAAAGAGAGAGAAGGGGCTCTTTTCTTCCTAGGCAAGCAACTCTGCCCTCGCCTTACCCTCCTTCTCCTCAGCAGCCCCAATTCCCTTTTCCACACTTTCATTTCCCCAGCACCCACACCACTTTCTCTCTAGCCCCTACCATCTTTCTTCCAATACTGCACCCCATTTCTCTACCTCCCACCCTCCTCCCACTTACCCCCTCCCTCTCTGCCTGCCCCTATCCACTTCTCTCCCCCATCCAGAGAGCACAAGTACAGGCAGAAATGGGGTATTTGCAACCTCCTGGAGAGAAGTCTGGAAGGAGAGACAGGTGACTGGGGTGAGGCCACCAGCGGTTGTGAGGCCTGCTGAGGAGGGTCCGGCTGGGAACAAGGCCACAGCACAGAGGTCATGGTGAGTTGACGGGTCACTGCTGCTGAGGAGTGGTGAGTGGACGGGGTCTGAGCTACTGCCTCCTGCGATTATCAAGAGGAGAGAGACCCCAGAGCATTGCCTCGGGTAGCTTAGGCTGATCAAGGTAAGTTGTGAGAAGTGTGTCATCTACAGAATTCTAGAAGGTGGGGGGGGGGGTGTGGTCAGCCCTGCGGTTCCAGATGAGGAACCAAGGCTCACAGTAATTCCTGGTTCAGAGCCCTCCCTCAAGGCCCTTGCACCCTTCTTTTTCTTCCATATCTGCTCCTGGGCTCAGCCTCTGAGCCTCATGCTGTAACCTCTTTTCCTAGAACCTTCTTCTCTTCAGGCTTCAGCTAAATTGTCCATTCTCCAGGAAGCACTTCCTGCATCCCCACATCCACTTGCTCTGGAATCTTCTGTTTACGTGTCTGTCTCTATGCCAGCAGAAAGCAGGGCCTTACTGTCCTGCCCCCACTGTACCCCCACCAAGTGGACAGAATGTGTGGAATGAATGAGTGAATGGATGGGTGGTAGATGGATGGATGGATAGATGAATGGGGGGTGGGTGGTTGGATGGATGAATGGGTGGGTGCTTGGGTGAGTGGATGGATGAATGTGTGGGTGGGTGGATGGGTGGGTGGGTAGATGGACAGAAGGATGAAGAGATGGAAACCCGAGTGGCCTGCCCCATCTCAGCACGGTGACCAGGATGGAAGAGCTATCCTCATTCTCAGTGATAGCTCAGAGCATCCTGTCTTCTCCTCCAGAGGCACAAGATCAACCTACAACAGTAACTCACAAGATAGTGTACACATACACTCAAGGCATGGTCTTTGTACTGAATAGGAAGAAATTGCCCCAACTTCATCTTTCACTCACTCATGTGAGTAACAAGATATTCTAGAGCATAAGGCATACTGATCCCCAACACGGGGGTACCTGGAAGGATTTGGGACATGGGCCACTTCCCTAAGTCCACCTTCCCAGAGCTACCCACGTCTCACAGCCTGGGAGGTGATGTCCCTGGTCACTCCTGAGTGACTGCTCCAAACATGGCCGATGGCCTCCAATGGCACCTGCACCTGCCCTCCAGGCACCAACGGAGCATCAGGAACCGCTGTTTCCTCTTTCCCAACAAAAGACAGGGCCTGACTAAGTAAAGATAAAACATAGTTAAAAATTACCCGGGGACTGCAGTGTCCAAGGCGAGGCAACACCCTGCCCACATGATGGCCAGCAACCCACTTGTAGAGCCCAGGAGGCCTGGGACATGAGAGCAGGACCTGGCAGAACATGACCACTGGAGGGCAGCAGCCACAGGCCCAGGGTAGGTGGTCAGTGAGTGGGCTGAGGGAGACACAGGGACTAGCTCCCCATGGGGTGCTTGGGGGCACCTACCCACAGGGCATGAAGTCTGATGACAACGGGCTATTCAAAGATAGTCTGGGCACCCCCTGCCTAGGACCCCGCTCCCACCCCCAGTGGCTGGTCTGGACCCTCTGTCTGCCCATCATAGCCTCTGGGCTACGTCTCATACAGGCCCCTAAACAGACAATAATTCCAGTTCCCAAAGCCTTTTGCACATTGTCTCGCACCTGAAGTGCCCACGAAAGGCACCAGTATCCCTCTCTTACTCCAGCCAGCCCATGGAGAGGGCACACCCTGCTCACCTTTGTGCCGGGTCACTGACCCTGCAGCCAGGCTCGTTGTGGGGAGGGCCTGGCAGGCTTGTCCTGGGTCCCTATCACCGAGGCACAGGGGCTGTAAAGAAGACAGCATTGATATCAAGACCAGAATCTGCAGATGAGAAGACGCCGATGCCAGCAGAGACAGAGGCCAGCCAGCTGCGGTGGAGGGTTCTGCCCAGCCGCAGAGGGAGAAGCGCTCGGCCAGGACTGAGTCCACCTCGATGCTTCACATGTGCTTACACGTGCCCAGAAAGTGTGGAAGGGCACATAGGGGCCTGCTCTCCCAGAGGGGCTTGTACATTTCTCCTTGGGCTCTTCTTCACTATGGAGACGTATTCCTTAGGATACACATATGTTAACCCAATTTGGGTTTTTCTAAGTGTCCCAGGTTATTGGCATGCCAGTGAAGAACAGGCTTGTCTCAGTCTGTGGCATTCTAGTCCTGGCTCCCATCTAACCTCATCTGTGCAATGGGACAGTGATGGGTTATCAGGGTGCTGTGAGGTTGAGGGGTCTGCACTGAGCCCTGGGTGCTGGGACCGGTCCACATCTCTGGCCTTTAGAGGCTCCACCCAGGGCCCCCACATAAAATGAAAACGCGGGCCCTTGGTTCAAAAACCAGGCGGAAAATGCCCGTGAAGGAACTAAAATACAACCTCTTCTCCTTTCTTCCCCAGTCTCTCGACCTGTTGTGATGTTTTTCTATTTGCTATTTAATGTCATTCTAAGTTAAGGAAAATTAAAAATTCAAATGACTAGTGTGAACTCTAAGGTCCCTGGGTGGTACAAAGTGTTTGAACTTGACTAGTAACCTAAAGCTTGGTGGCTCAAACCCACCTAGCAATATCAAGGAAGAAAACGCCTGGCGATCTGCTCCCACTAAGATTACAGGCAAGAAAACCCTATGGAACAGTTCTACTCTAACTCACAGGGCCGACATGAGTTAGAACAGACTCGACGGCAGGCACCACCCAGCCTAAATTCAACCATGCATCTTTATAATGCGAGATGCCAGTTTTAAGTGCAAATAGAAGAGCATTTAACACGCACACAGATTCGCCAGAGTTGCACACTCATATTTCGTAGCTCCTACGTGAATATATGTTTCATTCTCATCAGAACAGTGGGAAGGTGGCATAACACCGTTATTTCACTCCTGGGTACACACAGCACTCCCCACCGTACTGGTGGGTATGAAGGACAGGAAGAACAGGAAGGAGGGTTGCCCGTTTCCCGTCCCTTCAGCACGTGTGGTTGGCTAATACAGGGGAGGAACAAGCAGAGAAAGAGCGTGATGGATCCTGGGTCCTCCGTGTTTCCTGGAGCACCCCTGCCTTCTCTCCGTGGGAAGGGGAAGCAGGGACTCCACCCGCTCAGGTGTAGAGGGAGCCTGCTCACCTCTACCTCACAGAGCTCCACGGGAATCTGCTCCTGCAGGTGTAAATGTGACAGCGGACATGCGTGTTGTGCATCTCCTCTTCTCACACAGGATCAATTGTCCTATCGATCTTCATTTACAAGACACATATTCAAAGACAGAACTAAAGTCCTTACCTGGGAAGCCTACCCCAGCCTTTCTAGTCAACCTCAGGTTTCTCCAGGAACAAGCCTAGTGGCCACACCAGGACAAGGCAAGGCTGGGTTTATCTCTCAGGACCCTTGCCCCTCTGGGCACCTCTGCCTAGGGTATTGACCTGTGGGAGGGCTGGGCTGTACGAAGCGGGGGTGACAGGCGCTGTCCACTGCGGCCAGTCATCTCCTTCTTTAGGGCTTGAGCTTAACTCGCTCACTGCAAGCGTTCCCTCGGTGAACTTTATTTCGGGATGTTTGCTGTCTGGGCAATTTTAGAAAGAGCCATAAACCTGAGCAGAAAGTGGGCACTGGTAGGCTTCCCCTCTCCGTCTCTGTCCCTTATCCCCTGGGAAATCCACCCGGGAGATGGGGGAACCAGAGGCCAGCAGTGGGGGGACTTCACCTGAGATTCCCCCCCATGAATGGAGGACCAAGGGTGGGTTGAGGACTCCAAGGTGTTCAGAGTTGGCCAGGGCCTAGGGCCCCCCCAGGCGATGGGGTACTCTCCCAGGGGTGAACACTGTGTGGGGGTGGGGGTGAACTCCTCAGGGGTTTGTCTCTTTTTCTATTTTAATTATGCACATGCTAAAAACTTCAGACAGTGCACAGAGTAAAAACATAAGAATTAGCATTCTCTCCCCACACCTGGCCCTTCTCCCTGAAGTTCAAAGGTCAGCACCAATAACAGATCCTGCTACCCCCTCTCTAAAGGCCTGTCTTGCCAGGGGAGCTCCTTCCCGCTGGTGAAACTCCAAGTCCAAGGACTGGTGGTGAAGGTCTGAGCCCTGCTCTCAGAAGCCTCTGCTTTCCCAGAGCTGGCCTGAAGGTGGGGATGGGAAGTGGACCCTGTGCCCTGAGGCCTGCCAACCCCATCCCTAACCCCAGGCCCAGAGGCCTCCCCTAGTCTCTTCCCAGGCCAGGTCCCTGCTGCCTACCCCAACCTTCCCTGCTGGTCCTCCAACCTGTGGCCTTGGCCAGTCCCTCTCTCCCCTCCCCTCTCCATGGGCTGTAAACCAGGCTCAGAGCCTGTAGGCTGGTTGAGGGCAGTGCCGTCAGAAGTCTCCAGCCTCCCTCAGAGCCCTGACCTGCCTTGAACCCTGAAGGTGAGAATCCCTGGCACGACCTGCCCCGTGTCCCTGTGTCTCCTCTCCCTAGCCCTAGAATACCCCATTTATAGACGGATGACTGTGGCTCCAGGAGGGAGAGTCTCCCACAGGGAAGGTGACTGGGACTGGCCATGGGACTGGAGGCGATGATGGGAACCTGAGAGGGTGTGGATAGGGACCAGGACCCAGGACAGGACAGGGCCCTCTGGCGCTGTGCCCGGCTCCAGGTTGCTCTCCTGCCCTGGTCCAGCCTGCCTAGGGTTTTGCTGGAGCAGCTGAGCTGCCCCTTCCCGCCCCATGCTCTATGCTTCCCCGCCTCATGCCCCACCCCTCCCTGTCCCATGCCCCACCTCCCCTCAGCTATTTCAGGGCCACCTGGAGTAGCTCAGCCCACTGCCCTCTGCCAGGCCCCCAGGCAGACTCTCGCCTGATTATGACAGTCCCTGTAGCCTGTAGGGGATATTCTGATTTGAGATTTCTTTTAAACCTTGAGGTAGGCAGGGAACAGGGGAAAGGGAGATTAACCTCATTACAGATAAGGAAACTGAGGCCCAGGAAGCTGAGCAACAAGAGCCCCCACCTCATTCCTACTTCAGGGCACCTGAGGTCACAGGGACCCCAAGGACAAGGGCAGGATGGCAGGGGCTGGAGAAGGAGAGAGCATCTGAGAATGGAACCATGTCCTCACTGAGAGGCCTGTGGCCACTTCAGACACATCTCTGGAACCCATATACCACACTTCCCATCTGAGTCCCTCCAGCTGATGCCAGTGGCACTGCTTGAGATGAAGTCCCCATGTGCTGGCCTGGGGACTCCAACCTTGCCCCCACAGCCCACTCCTGGCCTGCCCTGGGCCCAAGGTGCAACCTGGGGGAAAAAGGGAGCACCCAGACACCCTGGGGCCAGTGGCATCTGACAAGCCTTACTGAGGGCCTACGTGTCTGCAGAGACATGTGTAAGGCATTAGCCCCTCATCCTTGGTGTGTCTCGGAGGGCCCCTGGGAATTTCTTTTTTAAAAAGAAGTAGTGTCTTAGTCATCTAGTGCTGCTCCAAAAGAAACACCACAAGTGGATGACTTTACCAAGAGAAATTTGTTCTCTCACAGTCCAGTAGGCTACAAGTCCAAATTCAGGGCATCAGCTCCAGGGGAATGCTTTCTCTATCAGCTCTGGAGGAAAGTCCACGTCATCAGTCTTCCTTTGGTCTGGGAGCTTCTCTGCACAGGAACCTCAGGTCCAAAGGACGCGGGCTGCTCCCAGCACTGCTTTCTTGGTGGTATGAGGTTCCCATAAATCTCTGCTCACTTCTCTCTTTTATATGTCAAAAGAGATTGCATTAAGACACTAATCTTGTCAACCTCATCAGTATAACCTCATCACAGTGACAGAATTTACAACACATGAGGAGATCACATATAACACCATCATAGTGGTAGAGTTTACAACACATAAGGAAATCACATCAGATAACACAATCATACAATACTGGGAATCATGACTTAGCCAGGTTGCTACCCACATTTTTTGGGGGACACAATTCAATCCATGACAAGTGGCTTCTTTGTACTTGAGGGAAGCTAGCTGGAGGCCTCAGGGGAGACACCAAACCTGAGAACAGAAACAAAACCTCCAGCTCCAGAGTCCTGGGCTGAGAGCAAAGGCAGGTGGCTCCTGGCTGGGAGTGGGAGGCAGAGCCATGGCTCTGGCTACCTGGGGCCTGAAGTTGGGATTCAGTGACCCCTTCTCTCTTTCCAGCTCGTTATGAGTCTACGGGAGTTGGGGTGCAGGGTGTGGTGAGCTCTGGGATCAGGACTGGCTAAGGGCCAGGGCTATGAGATGCAGAAGTGTCTCCTGCCCCCACCCTGCTCAGTCCACCATGGAGCATGGCTTCTTAGGAACTGTAGTAAGTGTGGGACCGCACAGGGACCCCTTGGTCATTGGGCTCTGGGTTATGGCCGGCATGAACCCAGAGAGGGTTGAACTGAGAGACTAGGTGAGACAGAGGGTGAAAGTGGGGAAGGTGGCTGACCTAGGGGTGTGTGGTACCCACCCGCCCACTCATAGAGACTCAGATCCCAGCTTCCCACCACCAGATGGTTACTGAAGGTGGGAGACATCAGGAGATTCTTCCCCCACCATCCTCAGAAAAGAGAGATGGTAGCCACTTGCGAGCTACTGGCACATTCTGTTACCAAAAGTCCATCACAAGAGTTGGATCCCCCTCACTCCACATCTTAGCCACCCTTCTTGTCACTTCATTCTCGAATAGGAGATACCTCAGCTGGGTGAGGAATGCCTGCAAAACAAGACAAAAGGCCTAGATACTCAGGGGAAGAAACGACTCCAAGGACACAGATTGTCATTCTGTAAAGAGAAGAAAACAAAACCTCTAACTGATATCAGGCGAAGAATAGGATGCCAAGGAGAAAAAGAACAAAAACCACAACGCAAGAAGCTGCTCTTGGAAATTAAAGATATAATTCCTGCAAGGAAACATACAAGTGCCAGAATACACAATTCAGAAAATCTAGCACATGGAATAAAAACACAAGAAAACCTAAAACATGAGAGAGAAAAAACAGGAGACAAAGATTAGTCCGGGAGGTCCAACAGCTCATCAACTGCAGCACCAGGAAGGGAGAACCAAAGCAGAACAAAAACTGAAACTAAACCTGCTGCTGTCAAGATGATTCTCACTCAGAGTGACCTTATAGGACAGAGCAGTCAAGGATGGTCGTCAAGGATGTAAATCTTTATGAAGCAGACTGCCACGTCTTTCCCACACAGAGCAGCAAGTGGGTTTGAACCACTGACCTTTTGGTTAGCAGCTGAGTGCTTAACCACTGCACCACCAGGGATCCTATTAGGAAAGGAGAAAAGAAAAGAAATAGGGGAGGAGACAGAAAATGCCCTGGACCAAAGGAAGAATGGGTGTTCCAATCACTGACCCTCCAGAATGCAGAACTGATCGAATGAAAAAGTCTCAAACTAAGGGAAGTCATTGAGAACTTACAGTGCCCCATGGATAAAGATTTTTTTATCCTTGAGTCCCCCAAACTCAAGAAGATTGTGGACGGAACAAGCAGGTCCCTAGAGAACTGAGCATCAGGCGTCATTGAACTTCAACAGCACGGTGTTAACCGAGCCTCAAGTTCTAAGGGAAATGATTGCAGCATTTATTCCATGTGTCCATCAGAATGCAGATATGCTCAGACACTCGAGGACTCAGTGTTCACTTCCCACACACCACTGTTAGAAAGTGATTTGAAGACACGCTTTAACAAAATAGGAGCATACACCTTTTAGAAGGAAGATTTGAAGTGCAGATATTAAGTGGGAGCCATTTATTCCAGGCAGGGAGCTGTGAGAGGAGGCTGTTCAGTGCACCCAAAGACAGCAGCACGTGGAGGGGTGGGGGGCCATCAGCACAATGCAGAGCTTGGAAGGCTGTCAGAATATGATCAAGGCACTCAGTGGAAGAAAAAATAAAGGCAATCAGAATCTCCAGGATGAAAATAAAACCTTATGAAAAAGGCAATTTTAAGCACGACTTGGAGTTCCTGGGTGGTGCAAACGGTTAACACACTCGGCCAATAACCAAAAAGTTGGAGGTTCAAGTCCACCCAGAGGTGCCTCAGAAGAAAGCCTTGGCTATCTACTTCCAAAAAATCAGCCATTGCAAACCGCATGGAGCACAGTTCAACTCTGACACACTTGGGGTTGTCATGAGTTGAACTGCCTAGATCTGCAAAGCACGGTTCTGAGTGGTTTACACTTTAGTTCTCCCAACAGTAGGTATGATGAGGACGTCTATTTTACAGAGAAAGAAACTGAGGCTGAGGAGTTTGACAGGCTCACACCACTCGCAAGAGGTTGGGATGAGATGGGGACCCGAGCTGTCTGACCTTAAAGCCTACTTGCCCAGACGGAGGAAGGTGGAGGCTTATGTGCTGTGTGCAAGTGAGGTGGTTGTGGCTCAGACATTGGGGGCTGGGACGTCCATGCACACCTGATGTTGGGCAGAGGTGGGATTCCAGGCAGTCCTTAGAAAAACTGCATCACTATGGAACAAGTCCTACTTTCAAGAGAAATACAGTCCTGGGTATGCAGTGGTTGTAGGATGGTGTTTTCAGGAGGGTCATTCAGCCTGATGGGTAGGGGGCCCTCTAACGTAACAGCAGTGTGAGCCCACGTCTTCCTCGGGCAATAACCACCCCTCCCCCCTCAGGCTTCTCCAATTGACCCAATGAAAGGGAACATCTAGTGGCCTGAGTCACCTGAGTGTCCCAACATTTGGCCCTACGGGCTGAGAGTAGAGATGTGGTGATGGGGTGGGGCATCAGGTGGGGGTATCCTGGGGGCAGGGCTTATAAGTCGCGCCAGGCAGCAGTGTCTTAGAGTTGGGGAGATCCATGTGCCAGGAAAAAGACATTATTCATTTTTTTTTTATTGTACTTCAGGTGAAGGCTTACAGAACAAATAGTTTCTCATGAAACAGTAGTACATTGTTTTATGACATTGGTTAACAACCCCACAACATGTCAACCCTCTAACTTCTCAACCTTTTTTTTTGGTGAAAATACACATAGCCGAAGATACACCATTTCAAAAATTTCTACATGCACAGTTCAGTGACATTTGACTACGCTCTTCCAATTGTGCTGCTATTCTCACTTAAAATGAAGGCTTACAGAAAATAGTTTCTCATTTAACAGTTACTACACATACTGCCCTAAGATAATGGTTAACAATCTCATGTCAACAATATCCTTACTCAACCTTGGGTTCCCTATCACCAGCTTCCTTGTCCCCTTCTGCCTTCTGGCCCTTGTCACTGGACTACTGTACCTCATTAGTCCCATTTGGCTTTACGGGGCTGTCCACTCCCAGGCTGAATGGTGAACCTTGGAGATAACTTCACCACTGAGCTAAAAGGGTGTCTGGGGGCCATACTCTCAGGGTTTCTCCAGTCTCCTTTAGGCCAGTAAATCTGATCTGGCCTTTTTTTGGTTAGAATTATGTTCTACATCCTTCTGCAGCTCTGTCCAGAACCCTCTGTTGTGATCCTGGTCAGAGCAGTCAGTGGTGGTAGCTGGGCACCATCTAGCTGTACTGGACTCAGTCCAGTGGAGGCCTTGGTAGCTGTGGTCCATTAGTTCTTCGGACTAATCTTTTCTTTGTATCCTGCTCTTTGCATTTTCTCTTAAAGACATTATGCATTTTTAAGAACGAGGAAATAGAAGCAAAGCAAGTCTAGTAACTTGCTCATGGTCACCTAGTTAACGGGTTGGGAGGAACTTGACCCCATAAGGTCTCTGTCAGGGAAAATACAGAGGTCCCCAGGTAGAAAGGGGATTTAGCAGCCACGAGGGAAAAGGGGTCCAAGACTCACATCTCACCCACTAGGAACCCTCCTATGGGGTCCTTGACCCCTCCTCTCTCCATGGGCAAAGACCTGAGGACTCCAGAGGTCAGAGATAATTTAGTCTAGACTCCAATGCAAACGATCAAATCCACATTATTTCAAAAGCTGAGGGCCTCTGCAGCACTTTAAATCACCCGCTAAGAAACGGGTCCTATCAGGGCCAGGTGGGGTTTCACTCTTACATCTGCACAATCGGAACCCAGGGATTAAAACTGAAAGTCTCAACTCTACTGGCAGAGAAAAGATCAATCTTATAGTACTTTGGGGTTGTTATTCTAACTACCTTTAAAAAACCAAAAACCCTTTGCCCATACCTGCTCACAGCAACCCTACAGGACAGAGAACTGCCCCACAGGGTTTCCAAAGAGCAGCTGGTGGATTCAAACTGCTTTCTGGTGACCAGCTGAGCTCTTAACCACTGCCCCAACAGGGCCCCATTGCTACATTTAGGCATACGAAAACAGAGATTTAAAAAATCTCAATGTCTCCCTCTTTGTCCTCTTCAGACACTCCATGAGAAAAACACCCTGCTTAGACACAGGATTTAAGAAGGATTAGGAGGATCAACAACATCATTTAATGGAGCCAGTCAGAACTGCAGAACTGTGGCTGAGAAATCCCAACCCCTTCTGTCTGTGCCTCTCATAGTTATTAGCTGCCCATTAGGCTCCACCTCATGGACACCTTATGTATAATAGAGTGAAAATTTGTTCGGTACTGTGCAATCTTCATGTTCATTGGCATGTATGATTCCTGTTGGGCAATATCCTGTTCTGATCCATAAGGATATCACTGGCTAATTTTCAGAAATAGATTGCCAGGCATTTCTTCCTAGTCTTACTCTAGAAACCCAACTGAAGCCTGTCCACCTGGGTGACCCTGCTGGTATTTGAAATACCGCTGGAATAGCTTCCAGTCATCACAGCAACATGTAAGCCACCACAGTACAATGAAGGGATAGATGGGTGGGGGCTCAAAGAGACTAATGCAAAAGAAAAACCAAACCCATTGCCGTTGAGTCAATTCTGACTCAAAGAGACCCTTAAGGGCAGAGCAGAATTGTTCCATAGGGTTTCCAAGGCACTAAATCCGATTTTTTTTATTGTTGTAGTTTAAATGAAGTTGACATTTCAAGTTAATCTCCCATTCAAAAATTTATACATTGTTATGTGACCCTAATTGTTCTCCCGATACTGTGACAGCACACTCCTCCTTTCTGCCCGATTCCCCATGTCCATTCAATCAGCTCCTAACCCTGCCTTCCCATTTCACCTGCTGACAGAACCTGCCCATTTAGTCTCTTGTATCTACTTGAGCTAAGAGGCACACTCCTCATGAGTATCACTTTATGTCTCACAGTCAAGTCCAATCCCTGTCTGAAGAGTTGGCCTCAGAAATTGTTTTAGTTCTGGGCTGATAGAAAATCCAGGGGCCATGCTTTCCCGGGTTCCTCCAGTCTCAGACCACCAAATCTGGTCTTCTTATTAGAATTTGAGTTCTGCATCCTACCTTTCTCCTGCTCCATCTGGGACTCTCTGCTGTGTTCCCTGTCAGGGCAGTCACTGGTGGTAGCTGGGCACCATCTAGTTCTTCTGGTCTCAGTTTGATGAAGTCTCTGATTTGTATGGCCCTTTCTGTCTCTTGAGCTAATACTTACCTTGTGTCTTTGGTGTTCTTCATTCTCCTTTACTCCAGGTGGTTGGGACCAATTGATGCATCCTAGATGGCCGCTTTCAAGCTTTTAAGAGCCCAGACGCCTCTCACCAGAGTAGAATGAAGAACATTTTCTTAATAAGCTTTGTTATGCCAATTGACCTGGATGTCCCCTGAAAGCATGGGCCCCAGATCCCTACCCGATACTCTCAGTGTTTGATTGTATTCAGGAATCTTCTTAGCTTTGGTTTAGTCCAATTGTGCTCATTTCCCCTGTAGTGAGTGCTTTCCTTCCCTTCACCTAACATAATTCTTGTCTACTATCTAGTTAGTAAATAACCCTCACCCTCCCTCCCCACCCTCGTAACCATCAAAGAATATTTCCTGTGTTTAAACCTTTTCTTGAGTTCTTATAATAGTGGTCTTATACAATATTTGTCCTACTGTAACTAAATTCACTCAGCATAAAGACCTCCAGATTCTTCCATGTTATGTTTCACGGCTTCATAGTTGTTCTTTATTGTTGTGTGGTATTCCATTGTGTGGATGTACCATACTTTATCCATTCGTCCACTGATGGGCACCTAGGTTGTTTTCATCTTTTTGCTATTATGAACAGTGCTGCAATGAACATGGGTGTTTATATATCTATTTGTGTTATGGCTGTTATTTCTCTAGGATATTTTCCAAGGAGCAGAATAGCTGCATCATATGGTACTTTTATTTCTAGCTTTTTAAGGAAGCATCAAATCGATTTCCAAATTTGTTGTACCATTTTACATTCCCACCAACAGTGTATAAGTGTTCCAGTCTCTCCACAACCTCTCCAGCATTTATTATTTAGTGTTTTTTGGATCAAGGCTAGCCTTGTTGCAGTGGTATGATATCTCATTGTAGTTTTGATCTGCATTTCTGTAATGGCTAATGATTGTGAGCATTTCTTCATGTGTCTGTAAGCTGCCTAAATATCTTCTTTTGCAAAGTGCCTGTTCATATCCTTTGCCCATTTTTTAATTGGGTTGTCTTTTTGTTGTTGAGGTTTTGCAGTATCTTGTAGATTTCAGAGATTAAATGCTGATCGGATTTGTCATAGCCAAAATTTTTTTCCCAGTCCGTAGGTTGTGTTTTGACTCGTTTGGTGAAGTCTTTTGATGAGTGTGTTTGATTTTTCAGAGCTCCCATTTATCTAGTCTCTCTTCTGGTGATTTTGCGTTGTTACTTATGGTTCGTATTGTGTTTATGCCATGTATTAAGGCTCCTAGTGTTGTCCGAATTTTTTTCTTCCATTATCTTTATCATTTCCAATTTTATATTTAAGTCTTTGATCAATTTTTAGTTTTTGTGCATGGTGTGAGGTATGGGTCTTTTTTCAGTTTTTTGCAGATGGATATCCAGTTATCCAAGGCTGTGACATCTTTCTCCCACACAGCAGCTGGTGAGTTCCTACCATTGACCTTTTGGTTAGCAGCAGAGTGCTTTAACCACTGTGCCACCAGGGTTCCTTCAGAGACTAGGCCCCATAAAATACTTGTCCATAAACAGAAGAGCTTTAAAGGGCTAGGAATTGTATCACTGATATTAAAAATTTGAACTATATGTTTAAAAACGAAAATTTTCCATCTACATGCAAAAAGAAAAACTAAAGACTTTAAGGGGTTTGGTTCTTTTCTTCACCATTTGATGAGCACTGCCTAACAAGGTCCTATTAGGTGAACTATCAGGATATTTACACATGGTTATTAGCCAAGGAAGGAGCCCCAGTGGTGGAGTTTAACCATTCTGCTGCTCAATGAAAGGTCAGTGGTTAGAACCCACCTAATGCTACAGGAGAAAAGACCTGGAGATCCGGTCCTGTAAAGATTACAGCCTAGGAAACCCTATGGTGCATTTCTACTATGTCCTATATTGTCACAGAGCTGGAATGGACTCAACAGCACACAACACTGATCAAGGACATTCTGAGACAGAAGTGTCCACCAGCCCTCCTGAGCTCTACCACACACGTGCAGTCTTTGCCAACATCTGTGCCTTGGCCTCCTCTATACTATGAACTGAGATAGATTAATGTCCAGTATATATTGTTATGTGGGAAAAAGTACATTTATGTGAAGAAAACATGATAAATAAGCAACATACATTCATGTATGTATTCATGTATTCTGGAGGAGGAATATTTCTGAGAAACACTGAAAGGTTACACAGGAAACAAAATGGAAATGGTTAGGAATTGGTGGTGATATCCACAGAACACAGGTACTATAGACGGAAGTCAGCCTACTGAATATGTTTTCATATAGTCTTCAGTTTTGAATCATGAAAGTTTTATACATTAAAGGAATAATTCAAACTGAAAGCAAACCTTAACATTAAATGTAAACAGAAATAAAATAACATATTAAACTACCACTGCTCATTTTCGAGTTTGACATACTGTGGTGGCTGGCATGTTGCTGATGCAGGATTCTGTACCACCAGTATTTCAAATACCAGCAGCGTCACCCATGGTGGACAGGCATTAGTGGAGCTTACCAACTTCAACACCCTAGGAAGAAAGACCTCGCAATCTATTTTAGAAAATCAGTAAATAAAACCTTATAGATTACAACAGAACACGGATATAGTGCTGAAAGATGAGCCCCATGGGTTGGAAGGCACTACTCAAACATAATGACCATGAAGATGGTGCAGAACTGGGCAACATTTTGTTCTGTTATGCAGGAGATCAAGGAGCCCTGGAGGCACAATATTACTTGGCTACTAAACAAGTGGTTGACAGTTCAAACCCACCCAGCAGCTCCATCGGAGAAAGCCTGGCAAACTGCTTCTGAAAAGATTACAGCCAAGAAAACCCTATGGGGAAATTCTACTCTGTAACATGGAGCTGCTAAGAATTGGAATCGACTCCATGGCACACAACAACATAAGGTCCCCATAAGCTGGAGTCAACTCGATGGCAGCAAACAATATCAAAATGATCACATACCATGCACCAGAGTTTGTGCTCAAGCCAATGTTTAAGCACAGTAATCTTGTGTTAATATCCTTAATGTAAATGTATAACCAGTAAGTACAAAAACAAAGGTGAAAAAGTACTTCACAAAACAAGTTTTTTAATCAGCTGTATTAGTATTATAACATTGAAACTATTTGAATATTATTAGGAACCAAAATTTTTATTAAAAGGGAAAACAGATGCAAATATAAGTGACAAGATTTGCCCATTTACATTTATCCCATGAATGCTCCTTGCTTCAGCCTAATAAATCATCTGTGAGCAAACATTTCTGATAACCAATGGATCTCTTGCTTAAAACCCATCTTCCTGCTGTATTTTTGCTTTCCACCTTCAAATTAGTAAGTTTCCAGTGCCCCATGACACTCAGAACTCATAAAAGAAACCTCTTGCCTCACCTTGCCCTTTAGAGTTGAACTCAGACTTATCCTGAGGTCTCTCTCCTATCGCAACAGGCTGAATAAAGTCTAGTTTGCCTACTTAACATTGTCTGGCACCACTTTGTGTATTTAACATTGTCCAGCACCATTTCTTATAGATACATGTCTATATATATATATATATATAACCTTACATTTGTTTTAGGAATAAAACTATAAATTTATGATGTAAAAAATTATGTACTTTACGTACTCACTGACAGACCGAGACAAAATTGACTCAATGGTAACAGGTTTTGGTTTACCACCAAGCCCATGTATTGTACACACCTTGGTTTTTAAAAGGAACCAGAGGTTTGGAGAGAAAGGGTTGATTCCAGATCTGGAACAGGAAAGTGATCCAGGGACTTCTTTTGCATTCAAATACTAATAGGGTTGTGTCTACAATCTATGTGGTTGGTGCAACAAAGAAACTGAATAAACTTTAATTTTTATTAATTTAAACGTAACAATGATTCAATTATTGGAAAAGTATGCTTCCAGTAACCTGGGATTGTGAAGCAACTTTTCAACAATAAAATTTATTAAACGTGTTGTTTCTGGATTCTGAAAGATGGAGTACAAAATAAGGAAATGTAAAACGTCAAATAAATTTATATTGAGTTAGTAATTTTCATTTATAATTTTACCTTGAGAATAAACGGATATATTAGGTTAAATAGAATTTTTATTAAAACTTTCACATTTCTTTCTTTAAATGTCTAATATGGCTACTAAAATATTTTACATTACGTCTTTGACATGCATTACATTTCTATTAGAACTGTACAAGACTCAACGTCTATGTTACAAAAAATACAGAAGACAAACTAATAAAATCTTAATAAAACAAATACAGTAAAACCTGTGAGAGCTGAAATGTGATGGGAGTGCCCTGTTTTACCAGGTCTTGCATTTTTCTACTTTTGATTGTGTGCCTACCACTTTCCTTTTGCTCTCTATTAAGAATCCTACATCATAAACAACCCGTGAGTTTTTCTTCTCTGACAAGTTTCTGACTTCCACAGGTTTCGGCTGTCACAGGTTTGACTATATCAGAATACTGAACGTTTTAACATTTTACAAGACAAGCAGAATACTCTGTGTAAGACAGAGGAAAAAGATCTAGAACTAAAAAGGCAACATAGAAATATGGTTTGGATGCAAACTTCAAAAAACCCAACAACCATAATAGATAATTTATGGACAACTTGAGAAATTTTCATTTGTGAGAGACAATGAAGATCTGGGTTGTTCTGGTAGGAGACTGACCTTATTTGTAGGAGCTTGAAGGGTGAAGTGAATGTCTGCAATTCACTGTTGGTTGTTTCATCATAATAATTCATACACAAGGACAGACTCCTTACATTTATAAAGCTTTTGTAAGCCACGAATTTTTATGGTGAGGTTTGAGGAATCACAACAGAATTTCCCACATTCCATATATTCAAAGTGTTTTTACCTCCAGGGTGATATTTTACGTACTCATTGAGGGATAAAAAATAACTAAATGCTTTCCCACATTCCTTACACTCATAGTCTCTCCCACTGTGCAGTTACTTATGTTCAGCAAGCACTGAAGACTAACTAAAGGCTTCCCCACATTCCTTACTGAAGGCTTCTCTCCACTGTGAACTCTTATATGTCTAGTGAGGTTTGAGGACTGACAAAAGGCTTTGCTGTATTACTTACATTCAGAAGGCCTCTCACCACTGAGAGTTCTTACATCTGTAGTTAGTGACGACTGACTAAAGGCTTTGCCACATTCCTTACGTTCATAAGGCCTCTCACTACTGTGAGTTCTCATATGTGCAGTGAGGTGTGAGGACCGACAAAAAGTTTTGCCACATTCCATACATTTATAAGGTCTCACTCCACTGTGAGTTTTAGTATGTGCCCTGAGGTTTGAAGACTCACTAAAGGCTTTGCCACATTCCTTACATTCATAAGGCCTCTCACCACTGTGAGTTCTTATATGTGAAGTGAGGTGTGAGGACCGACGAAAGGCTTTGCCACATTCCTTACATTCATAAGGCCTCTCACCACTGTGAGTTCTCATATGTATAGCGTGGCTTGAGTAGTAACAGAAGGTTTTGCCACAATCCATACATTTATAAGGTCTCTCTCCACAATGAGTTCTCATATGTACAGTGAGGTTTGAGGTACGACTAAAGGCTTTGCCACATTCCTTACATTCATAAGGCCTCTCACCACTGTGAGTTCTTATATGTAAAGTGAGGTGTGAGGACCGATGAAAGGCTTTGCCACATTGCTTACATTCATAAGTTCTCTCTCCACTGTGAGTTCTCGTATGTCTAGTGAGGTTTCTGGACAGACTAAAAGCTTTCCCACATTCCTTACATTCATAAGGTCTCTCTCCGCTATGAGTTTTCATATGTCTGGTGAGGTGTGAGGACTGAAAAAAGGCTTTGCCACATTGCTTACATTCATAAGGTCTCTCTCCACTGTGAGATCTCATATGTCTAGTGAGGTTTCTGGACAGACTAAAAGCTTTCCCACATTCCTTACATTCATACGGTCTTTCTCCACTGTGAGTTCTCATATGTCTGGTGAGGTTTGAGGAAAAACTAAAGGCTTTGCGACATTCCTTACATTCATAAGGTCTCTCACCAATCTGAGTTCTCATATGTATAGTGAGGTATGAAGAATGACGAAAGGCTTTCCCACAGTCCTTACATACATAAAGCCTCTCTCCACCATGAATTCTCTTATGTATAGTGAGGTTTGAAGAGCAGAAGTCTTTGGCGTATTCCTTACATTCATAGGATTTCTCTCCAGTAAGAGTTCCCACAACAGCACTGAGGTAAAAGGGACTACAGGCTTCTCCACATTGCTTACACTGATAGGCACTGCATCCAGTGTGAGACTTGATATGATGTTTAAGTGTTGAATGATTCATCAAGGACTTTCCAGACTCAAGGCATTCAGAAGGATATGCTTCCATAGGAGTTCTTTTGAGCATAGAAAGATTTGGAATCTGGCTGAAAATCCGATTGTCTTCAGTATTTTCACAGAGGTTCTCTAACAAATGCCTTCTGTTAAAAATAGGCAGCATACTGTTGAATACAAATTTTTTACCATTTCACCATTACCATACACATTAAACATGTATTTTTTTGCCCTGAACTGTCGCATGCTTCATAGATTAAATCATCTAGCAGAAATGCTACCGTTTATAGCGTTTCTAAAATATTGTGCTCTCTAGCAATTGTATTTAAGTGAAATGTTTCAAATATTAAATATCTCACTTGCATTTATGAAAACACTGTCCTGTGGAAATTCTGTAAACACACATTAGAGCAGGTTTTATATATACGTATAACCGGATGGTCCAAGTTTGTACTGCCATATATGTGTCTCTGTGTGTGTGTGTGTGTGTGTGTATACGTATAATTGTTCTTGTTAAGCGCTGTTGATGCCAGCTTAGTGACCACGTGACCAAAAGGCTGGTACTTAAAACCCACCCAGAGGCACTGCCAAGAGTCGGAACAGACAAGACGCCAACAGGTTTGAGATGTGCGCACACAGACACACACACACAGAGACATCCCTACTCCTTACTATCTCATTATCTGACATTTTGCATTTGCAACAATAGAAAACATCTACTGATTATTTTGCACATTAATGAGAAGGATTTCAGAGTGGTCTCAGAGAAGCTGGGAAGCACTACCCCACACCCTCCAGTCCCTCCTGCTGACACGGTTGCCACATCTAGCCCCTGGGCAGGGCCGGGCTCCTCTGTGGCTACAGCCTCTAGGTAGATGCACAGGCAGTGCTCATTCAGCAGGCACCTCTTCTAGGTTCCTATCTTGTATATGACCTCAGGCCCTGCAACTCAAAATTGCTGTGGGGTGGAAAGGTAGGAAATAAAGTGCAACAGAGAGGGTGTTTGGAAGAAAAGCTTGAGAATTTAATGACATCTCAAAGTGAGGTGAACTGCGCCTAAAGCCTCCACCTCAGTGGGGCTGGTTGCATAGCCAGGCTCACAGTTCCCTTGCAAAAGCCCCGAGCCTTGGTTACTCACCAGGCGTGGCGAGCAGAGTAGGCTCTGGGATCTGGAATGCAGGGCTTGTAGGGGTGGGACTGGAGCCCTGCAGGTGGTGCCACAAAGGGAGATCTGACCCAGCACAGGAAGGTGAAGTGGTTAAGCCATGGGCCCTCCAGTCACACAGCCCGGCTTTACCCATCTTTGTCTCCTCCAAGCGTTCTTCCTCATAGAGGAATAACTCATAAATGACTCATTACAGTAATGAATACATCAGTAAACCTTAGCTATTATGTCTACGATCATATTTTGTAAATAAAAAAACTGGACAAACGGATGGTCTGAAAACAAACAAAAAAAATGTTCATTTTCACATAACACTGATTTTCGCAAAACTATCTGATCTTTTGAACCTAACCATGTCAAAACTGAGGAGTCTGTGTGTGTGTACACATATATCCATGCATGCATACACACATGCATACATACATACATATATATGCATAAAGACCCAGGAACCCTGCTGGTGCAGTGGTTAAGCACTTGGCTACTAACCAAAACGTCGGCAGTTTGAACCCAACAGCAACTATGTGGAAGAAAGATGCGGTAATCCCCTTCTTTAAAGATTACAACCTTGGAAACCCTATGCAGCAATTCTACACTATCCTAGAGTCACTATGAATCACAATACTCGACAGCAATGGATTTATACATATATGTGTGTGTTTGTACACGCATATGTATGTGTGAGTATGCATATTTGTTGTTGTTAAGTGCTGTTAATTCCAGCTCACAGTAACCCCATACGACAGAGGAGAACTGCCCCATAGGGTTTTCTTGAATGTAACTATTACGGAAGCAGATTGCCAGGTGTTTTTGCCACAGAGCCCGTGGATAGGATTCAATTGCCAATCTTTTGGTTAGAGATCGAGTGCTTAACCATTTGTCCCACCTGGGCTCCGTAGGTATATAAATATTTTAATGTCATTATACCTTCTCAAGATGCTCTCCTGAAGCACTGCTCTCTCGTGTAAATGACACTCACCTCACTTGTGTTTTCTGGTTGTTATCCTGATCTTCAGTGCCATGCAATTCACGGATTTCTCCTACCATCGAGGACCAGGTGTCATTTTTCATGAATCGTACTATTATATTTTCAGTGGATAGGTTTTCTCCATCAATATGGTTTTGAGAAGCTGACCCAATTATTTAATGTGAGGTTCACAACATAAAACAAAAAGGAGAGAAAATACTCAGAGAGAAAAGGTAGCTGTGAACAAAGAAAACTTCTGACGCGTTTTGCTGTTTTCATACTTTGGCAATGTGGAGAAAGCAATTTACTAGGAAATACTTCCATGAAGAATGAAAGTGATAGAGACATAAATAGGGTGTAATTAAAAGAGCAAAGTAGAAAAGTATTGGACATAATGCACATGAAATACTAACAGAGGAAAAGGGGACAGCCTTTCTCCATGAACCACGTGTGTTAGGATTGAAGAAAGTCAGAAAAGCAAGCTCAGGTATCTGTGAAGCACATACTCCTAAACCAAAAAGAGACTTTTTCTATTTTTTCAAATCTCATTCCCTCCATGCAGGCCCAGCCCTTCAAACAATTCTTGCCTCCTGGTGCCCCTGACACAGAGGTCCTGCACAAGTGCTATCGGCACTCTCCTCAGGTCTTTCTCTTTCTACTCTGGGAGAACAAAGGGGTGTAGCTAACATGGGATTCATGGAGAAAGGCATACTATTAGGGAAGACAGGGAGGAGCAATGAACACTTCCCTGAAACTGAGCCAATACTCTGGTTCTCAGGTCTCTCTGGGGATTGGCAGGTGTGAATTCATTTGTAGCAAGATAATCATGTCAAATTTGTAATAAAGTAAGACTCTTTTCATTGTGCATAAATATTCTCTCTGTGCACCAAAGAAACCCCTGAAGTCAACACTCAGATTTACAACATTTAAAGAGCCTTAAGGCTTTTAACCACAATCGAAATGAGAAGTCAGTTTAATGCACAGAGCTCTGTATTTATGGGAAACCAATATATGCATGTTCCAGAGAGCAAATAACCACACTTGTCTTATTTAACAATGTTTTCCCATTCCTCGGCCCACAGAGTGGAGTAACATCAATCGGAATGACATATCTGACCACAAAAAAATTTTTAAAAATCAAACAATGAAGAACTATGGCTGCTAACCAAAAGGTTGGAGTTTAAATCCACCAGGCACTCCTTGGAAACCCTATGGAGCAGTTCTACTCTATCCTATCCGTCCCTATGATGGGAATCAACTCAACGGTAATGGATTTGGGATTTTTTTTTTATCCATACCTACTGAGGCCAGGCTTCTGAAGATTTCCATCATCACGTCTCTGTAGAGTTGCCTCTGAGAAAGATCCAGCAATGCCCACTCTTCCTGAGTAAAGTCCACAGCCACATCCTCAACAGCCACTGAGTCCTAAAAATTCCCACATATTCTGCTTCAGCAAGGTACCACATATTCCAGTGTGTCTGAAAGGATAGGTGAGGCTGACAGTACTTGGGAACTGAGATTTCATGGGGATTTGACACAAGTTTTGTGTTCTACTAAGGTCTACTCTAGGGGTTAGCCATCAGATTCATCCCTTCACTATTTCACTTCCTCGTGGACTGCATCCTATCTAACAGAATTACCAATCTTTCCAAGGCAATGAACTTATCTCTCCACAATCTGACTGTGACCAGTTGTAGTCTCACTCCTCTCTACCTTTATGGTCTAGAACAATCAGAACACATAGCCTCGACTGGAGAAATCCTCTACATTGAAAGCCCTATTTCCACACTCGGGTCATGTCTTTCTCGTGGGAAAAAAAAATCACCTCCATACACAGGACCCGGCAGAATATTTAACAAAACATAAAACACAGGGTGAAAGTAGGATGAAATGTTAACTGGGAAACACTACAGGACTGGCAGTTTTTCCTTTTGCCCCTCACAAGCCATGGGGGACCCAGTGGCCTGCACAAAGGGGCAACCCAACCCAAGGCGCTGAGCTTTTTGTATTTTCTTAAAGAACTCCAGGTGATCAGGGGCTGACAGGACTATCTGTTGAAATGAAATTATTTTGAAGAATTGCAAATTTTTATATGTCTCTCACCTACTTTTCAATAAGTCTACAGAGGCATTGTCATGCCCTCTGTCCCCTCATGGAGACAGGCAAGGGTATTGCAAAGGTAAACAGAGATCAACTGAGACACAGGAAACAAGAGAATTTAGATATCATCACAATTTTCAAACTTTGAGACCCAAAGCTACTGTACAGCAACTATGAGTGACTCTCCCTTCAACAAACACAAACCCAGACACCCACATAAACACACAATAATGTCATAAGATGACAAAAAGCCCAATTTTTGGAGAATCCAAATAGCATGCCCTTGTATTTGCTGACCACGAACAAGAGGCTAAGATCCACATTTTCTACTAAGTTCATTGATGTGCAGAGCATTTAGCTGTTACACTACTTCTGCATTCTATGAAACAGACTTACACCCCATCCCTGTGGACACTCCACTCCAAAATTTTCTCACATTTGCAGCTCTTGGAAGGCACATGAGCATAACCACCTGAAACCTGACCACTGGCATGATCTGCGCTGCCGGACTAGCCTCTGTGAAATACTATCAACCATTTAGCTCCCCACATGCAGTGAGAACACAAAAGGCAGCTACATGACACTTCTGATATTACAGTTTTACTGAACAGCTGAGCAAGTGTAGAACAGATAGTTTATGGGGTGAAGTGAGCTGTCAAGGTCACTCCTAATCAATCCTGGTATGATAGTGTCACAGCAATCTTTGATCCAGTGCCATATTCAAAAGTCTCCTCCACTGTCGTGCAGCAAGTTACATATTTTAAAATCATCAAAAACCCTAATTTCCATTCCTAGGACATACTCATGATAAAATCTTGCATTTATGGAGAAACCACAATATTTAAAGGGATTTGCAAAAACCTTTCAGCACAGTAGTTCATTATTCCTCATGCCTCTCCTAAACAGATACTGCTTCAAATGAGTTATACCACGGAAAGTTACAATTAATCACTTGCTCAATGTTAACCAAATGGTATGCTGCTGACTCATGGTCAGAATGCAGACCAATATGCGAAGGCTTAATTCCTGACAACTACATTACTGTGCATATGCCTACAGTTTTCTTGTTATTCTGGCTGTTAATCCTCAATTACATGGATGATCTAGAGCCTACAGGGTAGTGGGGACAGGAGACAAAGGAAACATCCTATGCAATTCAGAAAACCTGTATTTCCTTCTCCTGGCAAAGCCCAGTGTCTCAGGCAAGACTACTTCCCTTCAGGCCCTTTGTAATATGGTGCACCAGAAGCAGCATCTGTTCTCCTATAACATCACAAGGGGGAATGAGAATCAAGAACAGCCCAAGGCTGATTCCTATGAGGTGGAGGTCAGATATGCCCCCTCTGACCGCCATCTTTACAAATTCTGGTACCAACCATCCCTCCCAAGGCACCCTCTACTTCTCTTCTAAGTCTGGTAATTCACTGAAATGGCCACACAGAACTCAGAAGATACTCATGATTATAGGGGTTATTAGGGAAGCAACTGGTTACAATTCAGGCTCAGGAAGACTCAGGATACAGTTCTTAAATCACGACAGGCTTCTCAGCTGTGCGTGCCAGCCCACCTCTCTGCTCTGCCCTGCTCGGGCAAGTGTTACAAAGCTCTTTTAGCTCTTCCAGTGAGTGACCTCAGCTACCCCAGTCTGCCAGAAAGCCTAGGCCTGAAGGCACTCAGCTCTAGCTTTCTGGGTCAGCAAACCTAGCTCCACCAAGTGCTCGGAGGCACTCTACTCTGCCTGGAAGCTTCCTGCCCAGAGGCACTCAGCTGCCTCGCTCTGTGGGCTAGAAAGCCCACCATAACGTCTCTTGCTGGTCTCCTGCCAGTCTATTGATTTTGCTGCCTCTGCTGTTGTCATTCCTCTGCTGCTCCTTCTCTCCATCTTACTGTCTTTGGTGTTAGTCTTTCTGTCTCCTAAGTCTAGGAGAGTCTCAGCACAGGGATCCCAGGTCTAAAGGACACGCTCCACTCCTGCTTCTACTTCTTTGGTGGTGGTGACATCCTCTCTTTGCACCTCTGGTATGGCTCATTTTAAGTGTAGCAGGATGGCCAAGCTGACCAATCCCGTCATTAGGGTTCCATATACCTTATTAGCACGGCCCTATCCAGTCATTTGGTTGGAGTTACAAGGACTATGGTTAGAAGGGCCATATTAAGTAATTCACTGCACCACATCCTTACATCAGGCTCTGTCGTTTATTAAAACTATTTAGGTAATATTGACACAGAGCCTACTTCACACAGGCAAAGCAGACACAGCACTGAACAAACCAGAAATATCCAGATACACATGGACTGTAACTTCCTCGGGTATGGGGAATAAGTACGCAAAATATAATGTCAAGTTCCCTGGGTGGCGCTAGTAAACGTTTGACTGCTAGTCAAAAGGCTGGTGGTTGAAAGCCACTCAAAGGTTCCTTGGAAGACAGGTCTGGCAATCTGCTCTGACAGACCAGAGCCTTGAAAATCCTATGGAGCTCTGCACACATGGGGTCACTATGAGTCAGAATCGACTACACAGCAACAGTTACAGATGGAATTGTGTCTCCAAAAAAATGTGTGTCAATTTGGCTAGACTGGGATTCCTAGTATGGTGTGGTTGTCCTCCATTTTGTGATCTGATGTAACTACCTATGTGTTATAAATCCTAACCCCTAAGATGTTAATGATAGGATTAAAGGCAGTTATCTTAATGAAGCAGGACGGAATCTACAGGACTAGGTTGTATCTTCACTCAATCTCTTTTAAGATATAAAAGAGAGCAAGCTGGGGGCAGCGAAGGGACCTCCTGCCACAAGACAAGAAGAGCTAGGAGCAGAGCGCCTCCTTTGGACCCAGGGTACCTACACTGATAAGCTCCTAGACCAGGGTAAGACTGAGGACAAGGACCTTCCCCCAGAGTCCACAGAGACAGAAAGCCTTCGGCTGGAGCTTGTGCTCTCAATTCAGACTTCTAGCCTCCTAAACCGTGAAAAGAATAAACTTCTGTTTGTTAAAACCACCCACTTGTACTTCTGTTATAACAACACTAGATAACAAAAGGAGAAACTAACAACAATATAACGTCATGTCGTGATAAGTTCTATGAAAAATGCAGCACGGTCAGGGGATAAGGACTAAGAGAAGCATATTTATCTTTAGTGAATCAGTGCAAGGAAAAGCAAAATAATCATTTTAGGAAACACAACCTAGTGAAACCTGGCTTGGTAAGGAAAAATAAATACATTTTTAATTCTAAAAGGTTGAAGTACTCTGTGATGATTCTGCAAACACTCATGTATATTTCAGATACTCAGCGACTTTAACAACTTCCATTGTAGCAGTATAGCAGTGAAAGAGTGCCACTGACCTTCATGGGTTGGAAAGGGAAGATACACTGGTTATTCACAAAACGAAAAAATCATTAGCAAAAGGTAAACTGGGTCACTGGAAGAATAAAAGCAGCATGAATAAATACTATCAAGAAAGTAAAAGAAAACAGATAATAGTAATGATACAAAACACCAACGAAGACTTTCAGGTTTTGGTCTGATAAGACCTTGGAAGTTATCACTCCCATCCTCAAGAAAAAAGCTGAACATACGAAACCAAGAGTTTCAGGACATAGAAAAAGGACTGCCCCCAAATTGGAGGGATATATAGGCACATAGAGAAAATCATTTCAGAGTAGAAGCCCAGGAACAGAGTGCCTATGTGTCTCTCCAGTCTGGGGGGCAGTCATTTGCCCTGAGACCTCAAAAGCCTAAATAACTGAATTCACTGAAAACAATGATCAGAGCTAAGACTTGAAAGATGCAAAGGAATTACCGAAGGGACAGCTGAGAATAGGCTGTTCCAGGAGAAGAAAACGCCAGAGCACAGGCCAGCAGGTAGGAGTGTGCCTGGTATGTTTTAGGGAGACCCAAACCGCAGCATGACCAGACCAGGGTGAGATGCTGGAGAGTAACAGTAGAGGAATTTGGAGAGGTGACAGCAGCCAGTGGGCATATCGTGTTGTGGGGAACGTGGTTGCTTCTGAAAAGACCCCGGCTTCTCATCTGAGTGAAATGTAGAGCAATTTTACACCTCTGATCAGAGACGGAAAATGATATGACAGCTCTTAAAGAATTTAAAGAACCTGTGTGTGGGGGAAACTGAAAAACCTGAGCGATACGTCAGAGGGTTCTGGCCAAAATCAGATACGAAATGATGAAAATGGGCATACACAAAAACGTACATTAAAGAATATACGTGCTAAAAACGTCAACACTTTTCTAACAAAATTAGATAAAAAACAAGGACATCCATTATATCATTCCTATTCAATGTTATCGTAGAGGTTGTAGCCAATACATACCAAAAAAGAAAAAGGAAAGAAAGTGAAGTAGTATGAACGTTAAAAAGAAAAAACACCCTAAACTCTATTTTCAGGTTAAATAACTGTATATTTAGAACCCCCAAGTATGGTACAGATGATTATAGTGCTAAGAGCATTCGGATTACAAAATAAATATCAAGGTAAGGATTATTTTAAATATTTCATTTATATACGCTAGCAACAAACAGTTGAGAAATTAATTTAAAAAGATTCATATATTTTTAGTCAGAATAAAATGTATCAAGGAGTATAGTTAATAACAGATCCTATGAAAAAAATTAAACAACACACAAATAGACTGAAATAAATGAAAAAAGAGTGCATGCTCTTAGACAACTGTTCTCCACAAAGAGATCATTATTTCCAATGCACTTCCTTAAAATTCCAACCAATTATATGTTTTTGGACCTCACAAAAATTCTTTACAAATGTATATGTAATTGTAAGTGTCCACAAATACCCAAGATATTCCAAGGCACAAGGCCTGGGCTTGTCCACGTGTATTATATACATAACTGTATTTCTATACATTTATTTTACAAACGGAACTATAGTGTATTAGAGAAAATCGTACCATTATAGGAATACATAATAGATGAACACATACAAATAAATAAAAACCCCAGAAACGGCCCATCAAGATCTATAGAAAGTGGACACAGCAAGCTCTGCAGGGCAATGGGAGAAAGCGCTCACAATTTAATATGTGGGGGAGAATCAACTAACTGGAGATCCTGGGCTGTGCAAACAATTAATTGCTCAGATACTAAGCAAAAGGCTGGAGGTTAAAAGAAAGGTCTGATGGTCTACTTCCCATAAATTAGCCATTGAAAATCCTATGGAGTGCAATTCCACTCTGAAACACATGGGGTCGCCATAAGTCAGAATCAAGTAGAAAGAGAACATTGGGTTTTCATCAAGTAATTAACTAATTGGAATAATCAATTCCTATGTACTACATATGCAAAAATCAATTCCAGGAAAGTCAGTTTTAATTATGAGAATATAAAATTATAACACTTTCAGAAGTTATAAGCAAGTGATCTTATGACATCAGAATAGAGAAAAAAATCTTAAGTAAGAAAATTAAGGCATAAGGGAAGAGACTGACAAATTCAACCATATTAAAATTTACAACAATTCATCAAAGGGCAGCAAAAATGAGTGAGCAGGTAAGTTACATACTACGGGGAAAATTTCCAAAGTTTATTAAACAAAAAACCTCCAAATCACTGACTGCCATCAAGTCAATTCCAACTCATAGCAACCCTATAAGATAGAGTAGAAATGCCCCATAGGGTTTCCAAGGAGCAGATGGTGGATTCAAACTGCTGAACTTTTGGTTGGCAGCTGAGCTCTTAACCACTGTGTCACCCTCAAAAGTCACAGATATAGACTAACAGTGGGAAATATGCACAGTCTTTTCAGTAGTGAAGTAGTGTAACGTACTTGAACTGTCAAGTAAGATATCGTTTTAGATACTGATTATAAGAGCAAAGATTACTTCATTAGATTAAAAACAAAAAACAAAAAAATCATTGCCGTTGAGTCGATTCCAACTCATAATGACCCTACAGGACAGAGTAGAACTGCCACATAGGGCTTCCAAGGAGTGGCTGGTAGTTTTGAACTGCTGACCTGTTGGCTACCAGTAGAGTTCTTAACCACTGCACCACCAGGGCTCCAATAATTAGATGGAAAAAATAAGATAAATATGCATATTTTGTGGGAGGGAAAATCTGTAAAATACATCGGCTCTTTGAGAAAATTTCAACTTGGCTATGATAGACAACCCAGAGATTTCCCCTCACTTGTGCAAGAACACTTAAGAGTTTGAAAAGAAAAGAGAATAAAAGCAACAATATTCACAGGAGCAAGAGTTACACTTGAACCACATGAGTCCTGTAAGCTCTACAATGGGTAGGTAAATTCTGGCCCATTCATACAACGGTAGCTTGCATACATACCAAGATAGGTAGACTAGACTTACAAACAGGGGGATGTATTAAACTCAAAAGCATTCTGAGGAAAGCAAGTCACAGAAGAACCCAAAAACACGTGTAATTAAATTTACAGAAAGCTCAAGAGGTAAAACTAAACAACGTAGACATTATGGATTAAGACTTGGGTATCACATTCAGCGATACTTCTTTAGATATAGCCAAACATCCCGAGGGATTGGTTTCCTGGGTTTCAAGCATTAGGATCATAGTGTTGTGGGATATATCAGTCAACTGGCATAATATAGTTCACAAAGTTTATGTTCTATATCCTAGTTTGGTGAGAAGTGACTGGGGTCTTAACAGCTAGTTAGCAGCCATCTAAGACACAGCTATTGTTCTCTACTCCTCTGCAGCAAAAGAGAGCGAAGGAAACCAAAGACTCAAAGAAAAAATTAGTCTACAGGACAAATAGTTTACATGAACCACAGCCTCATTTACCCTGAGAACAGATGAACTAGATGAGATAGTACCTAGCTACCACTACCGATCCTTCTGATCAAGGTTACAATAGATGGACCCTGATAGAATGGGAGAAAAATGTGGAACAGAATCTCAAATACCTAGAAAAAAGCTAAACAACAACAAAAATAAAACAGACTTACTAGACAGGCTGAGATGAGAGGATTCTCCAATATTGTCCTGAGATACTCTTTAAACCTTGAACCGAAACAAGCCCCTGAGGTCACCTTTTAGCTAAATAATACATTGGCTCACATAATAGAGTACCACCTATGAGTACTATGCTCCATTAAAACCTCAGCTATATGAGAACAAATGGTAAACAATGATTTTAAAGCAAAGATAAGAATATAAGGGGCAGGGAAACTAGACTGATGGAAAGGGAACAACCGGAACAGAAATACTGAGAATGTTCACAAATTGTGAATAATGCAACCAACATCACTGAACAACTTGTGTAGAAATCGCTGAATGGGAACCCAAATTACTGTGTAAACCTTCATTTAAAATAACAATAAAATATTAAAAAAAAAAAAAAGACTTGGGAGTCAAAGCAATAATAACATATAATAATTGTAATAATAATAAACTGCTCAAATGCAGATAGCAATAATTTCCAGGCAGGAGGTAGATGACATCAGGGTGGAACACACTGGGAGGCCGTAAAAATGACAAGGTCTATTTATTGTCAGGGACTTAGATTCCTATTAAACTACACAACGAACACTTTATGCACTGTTCTTGTTTATGACATAGTTGACAATAAAAGCTTAAAGCAATGGCTTAAAACATGAAAGAAATGTAATTTTCATGTAATAATTTTACAAAGTCGTGAAAACTCCTTCATCTTCATTTAACTTGTCTTAGTTCACACGGGCTTAAATGTCTCAACGTTTGATAAGTGGATCTTAGAAATTTACATTTATATTCACTAGAGCAAGCTTTCTAAGAGTAAAATGCTGGACACAATCAGGTGCCCATTCATAGCAGTATGGTCAAAAACAATAAACAAAGATTAACCGTATACAGCATTATAGAGTTTTACAAGAAATTAGATTTAAGCTCTCTACCTATTGTTATAAAAACCACAAGAAAATGTGTTAACGAAAAAGGAAGTGTAAATCCCGCCACCTTTTGTTAAGAAAGTAGAAGAAACGTGTTTTACTTTTGAATTTTTACTCTTACCACCAGTTAAAATAGGCATTCCTCTGTGTTTGAGAAGTTTATATCCATTAAATTGAAAAATTCTCAGTAGAAACACTAACTGATCTCGAAATTTTCTTCCAGTGGAAACTGTAAACCCAAGAAGTTAAATACACCATCTCATACGTTGAGCTTATCCAGAACAATTTTAGATTCCCATTCGAGACTGTGGAGAACAGTTGAAAATTACAGGGACTCACTACCAGCTCTAGGCACTGGGAGAACAAAAACTTAGACCGGGTAAACATGCTTCCCACACACCGGAAAGCCTCAAAGAAAGAGTATCCCTCCAAAAACGATGGATCTGGCGACCCCACACATGATCCAGCTGGACTCACTGTCCTCTGTCTCATTTCACTGGTGACTTCATGAGGACCAAGCGCCACCCGGGACCCCATTAACAGTCAGGGCCTTCAGCTACCAACTCTCTCCCCGTTTTCCACCACATCACACAGTGTGACAGGGGAGCTGCGGTTATAGAACTGCACAGAAAAGGCTCCAGTGCCACCAGGAAGCCAAGAAAACTGCGTGCATGAATGGGACAAGGACGGCTCTGGAGAATCTGGGGCTCGGTCTCCTCAGCCAGAGCTGCTCCATGTTCAGACTCTGCTCAGGAGGTTCTGTCATTCAACACAAAGAACCAAGTCCCAGGATGGGGATGTTAACGTCCCGTGATGTGTTGGAGTCACAGAAGGAAGCTGGCCCCAGGCATCCAGGGCTTGAAAATCAACATATGTGTAGAGGAAAGATCCAGTGACAGCAGAGCAGGGCCTCAGAATGCCTCGTATGGCTCAGTCCCTTAGTCTCATCTGCCACCTTTTTACCTCACAGAGAAACCTCAAGGTCCAGAGTGCACGGTCCCCATATCTAGCCTCCCCCTTAGAGTAACAGTTCCCCAGTTCTCTGCAGTACGCACCATTTCCTGGCTCCAGCTTCTGGAAGTCTATATGAATGTGCTCCCTAAGCCCAGGAAACCACTTCAGGAAAAGGGATGGCAGGGGAAGCAGAGCTACTAGGAAGTTTGGAGGCAGATAAACGACGTTTGGTCCACACACCAGTCAGAGCAGTAAAAATCCTTACTTCTGATTGCATGGATGCGTAAGGTTGCCTTTGGTCCCCAGTGCCTAGGCTGGACTATCTCTCCCTGCACCATATCTCGGACCTGAAATAGAAGGAGACAGTGGTGAGCAAGGAGGAAGTGACAGGTTCTTGGTCTTCACCTCTTTTCCCGGACAGGGCTTCCCCCAGGCTCAAGGCCATGCTCCACTCTGAGGGCGTCTGCACTTAAGGCAGATCCTGCTCCAGCCTTCCAGACCACACTTTCATTTTTCATGCAGATTCACAGCCCTCTTCCTCTGGCCACAATGTCACAGAAAGAGGGGCTTCCTCATCCCACAGCATGAGAGGCATCCAGGCCTGCCCAGGCCGGCACACATGAACCTGGCTTCCTCTTGGTGTCAGGAGTCCAAAGGTTAGGTTGAGGGTTCACCTATGAAGTTAAGGGTTCACCTTTGTAGAACAATTCACACACTTTGATATCAACGTTAGTGAATTTTCAGAAGATATTTTTCAGGTTCAAGTCAATGAACTCATCATGCATCACTGATTTATAATTCTGTGCAGCTGAAACTCTTCTGTTGTGCTGTTTTAAAACTTTGATTTCATTTATACCATAGCAATATGTGATCAGTATTTTTCCTGTTGATTTTGCAACTAACCTTTCTTTTCTCCCCTTGAGTTTTTAATTTTTTTTTCATTCTCTATCCATGACATCACCAGTTTTTCCAGAATTCTGGAAATATTCTGTTTCAACCTTACAATAATCGACCAACCAGTAAATCAGAAAATCATTCAGTTTTCTCTAAGAAGCAGCCCCCCGACGTCTGTTCCCGGTTCTTTCCTCCCCTCCACCCCACCCAGCTGACACCTACTGTTTTATTTCTTGGTCTCTGTGTAGACGTTTTCTCTCTCTCTTCACTCTCACATGATCTGTATACCAGTGGCTGCTCTTTAAGCATTATCCATTCTGTTGTCAATTTCTCTAACAGCATTCTCTGGTTTTAACTCACATCCTATTTCTACAACAGTTATTTTCAGCATAAACTGTGATCTTCTTGATATAGAGAATCTCAAGCCCAATCCAAGATAAAAATCCACATTGTCACAAGACCCCTGTGGTATCCACATCCACTCACTGCTCTGAAGCCTGTAACTGAAGGAAGGAACATTCTATCACAGATGCCCTGTTCCAGCCCACCCACCAACCCTGTCCGCGACCCCCCAACCCTCGACTGGCTTCAGTGTTCCAGCCAGGCCCTGATTCCTTCTCCCAGCCTCCAGCCCGTGCAAGGCTTATCATCTAAGGTAGATGCCACCCCAGTGACCCCAGAAAAGCAAAACAAGTATGACTTTTATCATTTTGTCTCCTCCTATAACAAGAAGTCCAGACGTTACAGTGCAGGATGTGACAGGCGCTCTGTAATCAGTGACCCAGGCTCCTCATTCCTGCCTGCTCTGCCTCCATCATCACACCCCCGCATTCTCACTGTGGTAGCTGGTTGCGGCATGATAAAGAATAAGACTGAAGAGAAAAGTTCATTTTATCTTTCTTAGGTTTGCATTGTCTACATTGGAAAGAATCAGAACCAATGATTTTGTCTATATTATTGCTAAGCTGTGTGTCAAATAGCCACCCTTATTATAATGGAGAAGCCCTGATGGTGCAAAGGTTAAAGTGCTCGGCTGCTAACCAGAAAGTCAGTGGTTCCCACCCACCAGCTGCTCCCCTGGAGAAAATAAAGACTTACAGCACTGGAAACCCTATGGGGCAGTTCTACTCTGTCATATAGGGTCACTATGAGTTGGAATCGACTCCTTGGCAGTGGGATTATGACGGAAAATGGGGACACTGATTGTTCAGAGGTAGAACTCGTAACCTTCACATGGAAAACCTGCCTTCAATTCTAGACCAATACACCTCATGTGCAGCCACCACCCGTCTGTCAGTGGAGACTTGCATGTTGCTATGATGCTGAACAGGTTTCAGGGCAGCCTCTACTCTAAGACAAACTAGGAAGAAAGGCTTGGCGATTTACTTCCATTTTTTTTTTAAATGGTCAAGGGACTTAAACAGACACTTCTCCAAAAAAGTTCACCAAACGCCCAACAAGCATATTAAAAGACGCTCAGGGTCATCTAGGCACTAGGGAAATGAAAATCAAAACCACATGAGATACCACTTCACACACACTAGGATGGCTACATCAAAAACTGAAAAAGAACAAGTGTTGGTGAGGATGTAGAGAAACTGGAACCTTCACGCACTGTGGGTGAGAATGTAAAATAGCACAACCACTGTGGAAAACAGTTTGGCAGCTCCTCAAAAAGTTAAACAGTGAATTACCATATGACCCAGACATTCCACTCCTACACTGGCAGTTTGAACCCAATCAAACGATGTGAAAGCAGGGATTCAAAAGGATACTTGCATACCAATGTTCATTACAAGATTGTTCACAATCGCCAAAAGAAAGGTGGTAACAACTCAAGTGTCCATCAAGAGATAAATGGATTAAAGAAAACACATAACATGAAAGAGAAATTCTGTTCATGCTTCAGCATGGATGAACCCTGAAGACATTATGCTAAATGAAATCAGCGAGACACAATAGGACAAATATATAACATACATGAAATAAGTAGAAGAGGGAAAAGCATAGAGACTGAACTTTGTTAGTGGCTACCAGGGACTCAGGGAGGAGGGAACCGGGAGTTACAACTTAACAGGTGCTGACTTTCTGTTTGGAATGATGAAAAACTTTCGGAATCTAATGGTGGAGACAGTTGCACAACATTGTTAACGTATTTAATGTCACTGAACTGTACACTTAAAAATGGTGAAAATGACAAAATTTTATTATATATATTTTAACACAGCATTTTTTTTTTTTTTAAGGAGCCACTGACCTGTTCCTTCTAAACTCTTAGGGAATCACTCTAAAGTTGCAGATCTCTAAGTAGTCGTCTATGAGCTACTAAATCAAAAGCACAGGGGAGTAACCAGGACACTGGATGTTTGAAATGCTGGCCACAGGTTTTATGCACGCTTAAGTTCTGGTACCACCATCAGCTCAGGGCAGATCATTTGAAGAAACAGAAAGGTCAAAGTCCAGATGCTATACTATGAAGATCTTCAGTTCTGAATCAACAAAGCTTCAAAGATTCCCATAAAGAAGGGAAGGGAAACTCAGGCTAGAAAGGCAGGGGCTCTTAAGAGACTCACAATGGAAAATGCAAAGCCAAGCCGGGGCAGGTTCTGACTTCTAACTCACCCAGGCAGACCAGGTTCCGGTAGCTCATCAACATTATGCCCCTTTACAAAGTCCTCTCAGCAGGACACAAGCACACACACTCCCTCTGGGGACAAATCCTGGTATATCAATGGTAGCTAACATGAAACACACATTTCTCCAAGGGTCCACAGTGTGTTGGGGGGGCAGGGTTCTTATTTTCAGACAATACGAGGGGAGGCAAGAGGCATAGGGTATGGCTGGGTCCATATAAGATAATTTCCAGCAAGTTATATATCCCTAATTTTAATATATGATTAAAGCATAGGGACCAAAGTTTATCAGTTGCTACCAGAGACTCAGGGAAGGAAAAAATGGGGAGTTATTGCTTAACAGGTACTGAGGATACGAGATCCACTGTGGATGTTACATTTGTGTGGGTGACCAAGAAAATATACAAATGAAAAAACAATTCAACAAGTGGTTTTCTTTAACCAAGTGATAGATACTGTGGTCTATCAACAAAGTTAAGTATAATTTCTCAGATGAACCAGAACAAAAATTCATTCCACTACAGATGAAAGAGTCAATAAGAGGCTTTAAAGAAAGGTTAGGATCTACCCTTATGATCTTAACAGAAATGATTTGTTCTCACTTGAGACAGAAACAAAACTATGTGACAGACTCTAACTTGCCTTGGGTCAAACATCTTAATAAATGGCAGAATGTAAGTGGTTGGGTTCTAGAACTGAACCCAAAAAATCAAGAAGTAAAATAGACACCACTGAAAGGACATTAGCAGAGTATTTCCTAACTGAGAAAACTTGAAACAAGTTAAAAGCCAACAACAAAGAATTAGTTAAAAGGTCATTATGTAGGCACACACTTATGCATATACATAATTAGTTACTACGTTTCCACTATTAAAATCATGATGTTGTTGTTGTTAGGTGCAGTCAAGTCGATTCTGACTCCTAGCAACCCCATATGACAGAGTAGAACTGCCCCATAAGGTTTTCTATGCTGTAATCTTAGGGAAGAGATTGTCAGGTCTTTTTCCCACAGACCAGCTAGGTGGGTTAAATCACCAGCCTTTCGGTTAGCAGCTGAGCTCTTAACCATCCAACCACCAGGGCTCCTTATTAACATGATAGTGTAAAACTATTTAAGGCCATGGGAAAAATATGTAAAACTAATTCATGAAATGATAACATGTCTTTTATAGAAACCTACAGTGCACACACACCAACAGTATAATTAACCGAACTGAGAACAGTGGTCTTTAAATGATGAATTTTCTGGCTGGATTTTCATTATCATTCTCAGTTCATGTTTTTCAGTATTTTAGTACAATGGACATATTTAAATTCTCCTTTTGTAGTAAAGAATTAGATCTCACCTAAAGAGAGCTCTATGGCAGCTGGGTGGCAGAAACAGTTAAATGCTCAACTACTAGCCAAAAGGTCATCAGTTCGAACCCACCCAGAGATGCCACAGAAGACAGGCCTGGCGATGTGCTTACGAAAGTTCACAGCCTTGAAAACCCTATGGAGCAGTTCTACTCTGCACACATGGGGTCACCATGAGGCAGAATGGACTCACTGGCAACTAACAAGAACCCCAAAGAGAGTCCTGGCCTTTGTCCTGGCTGCTGGGAAGTAACCTCTAAACCACTGGAATTTCCAGAGTGACAGGACTGCCTTTGTGATTTGTGCGGG
Organism: Trichechus manatus latirostris; assembly: GCF_000243295.1. Classification (NCBI taxonomy): domain Eukaryota; kingdom Metazoa; phylum Chordata; class Mammalia; order Sirenia; family Trichechidae; genus Trichechus; species Trichechus manatus. Next base: position 8,364,674 of record NW_004444056.1, on the reverse strand, counting down.
GCCCCTTGGTCCTCACCTGATAGTTTATACTAACGAGGAGACACAGAGTGGAAGCTGGTCAGGCCAGAGAGACCCACAATGTGATTAGAGAGCTGGGGCTTGTGTTAATATTAGATTAATATGAAAAGGTAAATGAGAGCCCACTGCAGGAGGAAACACACAGCCACCAAGAGGGGGTCACCTGGAGGGACCACCTGTGTGGAAATTAGGTGGGGGTTTCTTTTGTTACACAAAGCTGCAGTTTAATATTCAACACCCAAAACAAAGAGCTGTTTGTCATTCACAGGGCCTAAAGGTAAGCATACTTGAAGGTCAAACACAGATTCACAGGAGTCCTGAAGAAGGGGAGAAACACAGAGACCAAGAATAGACCAGGGCTCAGCCTTTAATAGGGCGCAAGGGCAGGAGCAGACTTTATTTCCTGAGCTTAGCAACTATTGGCTAATGTAAAAGAGTAGTGGTTAACAGTTTCAGCTACTAACGAAATGGTCACCAGTTTAAATCTACCCTATGGGGCAGTTCTACTCTGTAACAGATAGGGTTCCCATAAAACAGAATTAACTTGAAGGCAACTAACAAAAGGGAAAATTAAACATGAAGAAAGAATATTCATGTCTACATATGTACATAAAATGTATGTTGGAAACATGACTAAATAGAAACATTCAAATTCAAAGAAAAGTTGATTAATCATGAAGCTTGAAGGGAAAATTAAAAACCATTCCCACTGACATCACCATGTCTATAATGCAATAAAATGTAAGCATGCTGAGGATTAGTATATGTAAATTAATGAATAAGGAGCCCTGGTGGTGCGATAAGGAACCCTGGTGGCACAGGATTAAACCCTCAGCTGCTAAAGGAAAGGTTGGTGGTTCAAACCCAAGACCTGGTAATCTTCTCCCATAAAGATTACAGCCTAGAAAACCCTATGGGGCAGTTCTACCCTGGCACATGGTATCACTACCAGTCAGGATCAACTGGAGGGCACCTTACAACACATTAGTGAATATAAATTAAACCTTTATCAAAGATATTGGATATACTGATTGAACATGCATTAAACACGATCATGTTTTGAGTCATAAAGAAAATGTCACCTAATTCCAAATTAAGATGGTATCTTAGTGTATTTAAAAATTCTACTACTGGACATTCTGTTGTCTTCAGTTAGAAATAAAGCTATGAAACAAGCTCAAAAAAAAAAGGGAGAGATTAGGTCAGCCACAGTTCTTGCACAGTGAAATGAAAATGAAAGTAAACAAAAATCAGATAATGGAAGCAAAACTAAACATATCAAAAAGCAAAAGACAGTTTCTATACTTAGAATCTGATTACAGGAAAAGTTTTTATAACCTATGTGACAACTGGTAAACAACCAATTTAGAGTCACTGTCACCATGAAGAATCAAACTACTCAAAACCAGGGAATGTGGTCAAAGCACATTCTTGAATGAAAGGTATCTTTACAAACATAATGTTAAAAAACGAATAAAGAAAGAAAATACCCATTGCCCTACACTGACTGGACTCCTGACAACTGCATGTGTTACACCACAGAACTGCTCCATAGGGTTTTCTTGGCTATAATCTTTACAAAAGCACAGGCTTCTCTTCCCCAGTGCCACTGGGTGGATTTAAACCATCTTTTTCTAAGTGAGTAAAAAAAAACAAACAAAAAAAAACTCGTTGCCATCGAGGCGACTCTGATTCATAGCGACACTACAGGACCCAGCAAAACTGCCCCACAGGGTTTCCAAAGAGGGCCTGGTGGACTCGAACTGCCGACATTTTGGTTAGCAGCCACAGCTCTTCACTACTATAGGTTTGTACACCTGCGCACACCGTGTCGGCCACCCAGGGACCTTCAAAAAAAAAACGGGGACGGGGGGTAAATAAACCAGTTGTTCAAATCTGTAAATCTAAAAAGGGAAAAAAGAAACCCAAATTTCATAGTAAAAATTAAGTAAATATCAATAAAACTTTAAGGAAATGATAAGCTTCAGGAATGAGAGGAACAAACAGATCATTTGACTGAAAATGACGGAATGAACCAAACTTTCTGACTCGCGCCCTGGGGCCGTGGGGCGCGGCCGGCGCCGCCCTGCGAGCCCAGGGGACGGGGCGGGGGACGCAGACGACAAGCCCCCGCGGGGCCTTTCGGGGCGCGAGGTGGGGAGGGGTCGGTGGGGGGCTCCGACAGGAAAGGGGGCGCGCGGGTCCCCGGGCCGGAGGCGGGAAGGCCGGACGGACCCGCTCGGAGCTGCTATCACCGGAAACGGACGCTGATCCGGGACGACGGCGGGGCGGGTGCGGGGACGTGAACATCCGCATGGACCCCCGGACCCCGAGCGGGGAGGACGCAGGGGTGAAACGGACGCGAAGCGCGGGCTTGAACTAGAAAGACAACACCCACTCACCCTCGCGAGACCATCGCTCCGAGCCAGCCTCTCCGTGTCGACAGGAAATGCCGCGAGGGGCGGGGCTGTGCGCGGGGCGGTAGTTGGTTGTGTAGGCGGCGGGGCAGGGCTATGTAGGGGGCGGGGCAGGGCTGTGAAGGGGGCAGGGCGGGGCCCAGGGCGGCAAGGGGCGGGGCGGGGTTTTGTCTGGCGAGAGTGGGGCAAGGAGTGGGGCAGGCTCCATAGGAGCTTTGCTCCCGCCACGCCCACATCTGGGATCTCAGTTTCCCTCTTTCCAACGGAACTTGGTTCTCCTCTTTTTGAACCATTTCAAAGTCTTTGGGGTCCTGAGGACCAGTGCTGCTTTTGTTTAACGTTTCAAAAAATTTAAGTAAAAGAGGAGAGTCTGTAGGTCCCATAATTTGGAAGCTGAGATGTTTTCCTCCTACCATGAGGTGGTTGTTTTTGTGTGCCCTGGAGTCTATTCCGACTCACAGCAAACCTATACATTAAAATAAAAAATTTAAAAAACCAAGCCCGATGCCATCGAGTTGATTCCGATTCATAGTGACCCTATAGGACAGTGTAGAACGACCCCATAGGGTTTCCAAGGAGCGGCTGGTGGAGTCAAACTGGCGACCTTTTGGTTAGCAGCCAAACTCTTTGGGTTTCCTAGACTGTAAGCAAAGATGTCACTCTGCAGACTAAAGTTCACCTGACGAAAGTATCATATTTTCAATCGCCTCATATGCATGTGAAAGCTGGAGAATGAATAAGGAAGACCAAAGAATGGATGTTTTTGAATTAATGGTGTTGGTGAAGAATATTAAATATATCATGGATTGCCAGAAGAACAAACAAATCTCTCTCAGAAGCAGCACAGCCAGAATCCTCTTTAGAAGCTAAGTTGGTGAGACTTGGTCTCAACGTACTTTGGACATGTTATCAGGAGGGAACATTTCCTGGAGAAGGATATCTTGCTTTGTCAAGTAGAAGGTCAGCAAAAAAGAGGAAGACCCTCAACGAGGGGGATTGACACAGTGGATGCAACAATGGGCTCAAACATAGCAATTATTGTGAGGATCACACAGGACCAGGCACTGCTTCGTTCTGTTATGCGTGAGGTCACTATGAGTCGGAACCGACTCGATGGAACCAAACAACAACAATAATCTTTAAGGGAGCAGATTGCCAGGTCTTCCCCCTACACCAGCCTCTGGATGGGTTTGATCCACCAGCCTTTCAGTTAGCAGCCGAACATTTAACCAGGAGCCACCATGGCTCCTTCACCAAAGTTTCGTGTGGCCTTTATCCCAACCATTAGGATCTTGCCCCCTTGGGATCGGGGTACTGTATGTTTGCATTCTTTAATAACATCTATGATTGTTCAGGAGCCCTGGTGGCACAGTGGTTAAGCGCTCAGCTGCTAACAAAAGGGTCAGCAGTTTGAATTCACCAGCCTCTCCTTGGAAACCCTATGGGGCAGTTCTACTCGGTCCTATAGGGTCATTCTTAGTTAGAATTGGAAACCCTGGTGGCATAGTGGTTAAGAGCTGCGGCTGCTAACCAAAAGGTCGGCAGTATGAATCCACCAGGCACTTCTCGGAAACTCTATGGGGCAGTTCTACTCTATATTATAGGGTTGCTATGAGTCAGCAACAGGTGTGATTTTTTTTCTTTTTTTTTTTTTGAGTCGGAATTGACTCAACAACAACGGATTTGTTTTTTTATTTTTTTATGATTGTTCAAGAGTGAGCTATGGGTCGTGTGTCAACCAAAACATTCTCCATTTTACAATACAGGTGCTCCACCAGTTAAGACAGGGTTACATTCTGATGACTCCATCATAAGTCGGTTCTGATGTAAGAGGAATAACTTTTTTTTTTTTTAGTTTTCATTATTATTGCATTTTATTATCAGTGTCTGTATAATAGAATCTGGATTTGTCAGCGACAGTGTTGGAACAATGAAGTCAGACTCCTAATGACTGTCTAGTGTAATTCATTAGAGTTGAACATTGCCCAACACTCTGTCTTTTGTGACACAGATTTCATTGTAGACCAGGCCACAGCCTGCTTTTCGACAGTGTTTTCTTCAGTAAATCATAACGTTGAACATCTGCAAGTGAACATCCGAGAATGCTGCAACACTGTATGTCGTACATGTCACTAACAATAAGATGTGGAGAAAAAAATGATGGTGGTAAGTGTGGTTCATCGTCACTGGAATCCTAAGTCAGGGACTACCTGTATTCTAAACCAATGAGACTGATCCTAACGTAGCCACTCTCACAATCTATTTTAATACGGTTCCTCAAGAAACTAGTGATGGGTATTCACAAAATAAGATTTGGGACTATCACCCCAGGCAACAGGAAGTCAGGTTTCTCATTGTCATATTTGTCCTGCACCTTTCTAAATCTATCCTCACTAGGGAGAATAAAGCAGATTTGCTTAGGGTCCTTCAATATTGAGGAACAACTGCCCAACTTGTGAGGGTGCTGCAGTAAGAAAAACCTGTTTGACCCCATCGATACTCATTTTATTCCTCCCATTTCTTAATAACTGGTTAAAGATCTCCACCCTGCTAGGATGAATTCCTTTCTCTTCCCTTTCTCTTTTCCCTTGTTTTGCCCATTATCTTATGAATTATTCCTCCTCTCTAATCTGTTGCTTCAGTACTTGGAAGTAGCTCTGAGGCTAGTGGCTGTAGCTCAGGCTGGACATAATTTAAACTTGGAGCAGGGTCAGAATCTGCCCCAGTACATTCCTTTGTAGGGACCCTGGGGATAGCGGGAAGATCAGTCAGAATTCAAGCTTGACCCAGTATCAGGGGCCACCTGAAAACTTTCATTTTATTTCATTAAAATGTACCCATTGGTAGGGGCTCTGAGATTAAAGGCTGTAGCTCAGATCAGCCTGATCAAAGCTTGGCTGAGCGTCAGGGTCAAGATCATTGGCAAGACTAAACAGAACGCCTCCTGCCTTTGAAAACTCTCCCATGAAGTAAGAATAATGAGGACATTGACTCATCTTAACATAGTTATTTGAGGAGATCAAGACTGAGAAAACTCTACTTTTTATGGAGTACACTAATGGAGGAAAGTGCTTGATTACCTAGAGGCTCATGGGAATGTGAAAGAAAAAGTGGCCCAAGCTAAATTCTGCCAGTGTCTGCTGTGCAGTACGGTCACCAGAAGTTTAGTGTGAATAGAGAGCTAAAAGCAGAAAACCTGCTCTTGGATGCTGTTATGACATCAAGGTTGCAGAATTCTCCTTTGGCAAAAAGCTGGATACCTTCTGTATCAGTCCTCATCATTCTGCCCTAGAACTATTCCAGGGCCAAAAGTACAATGAAACCACAGTGGATATGTGGAGCATGGGAGTCATTGTACATATACTTGTCAACAGATGCCTGTCTTTTGATGGATGGAACTTCAAGTAGATGCAGGAGCAGATGCTGAATGGAAAATAACATGTTCCCTTCTGTATAGTCATGGAGTGTGAAAATCTGCTCAAGAAATGTCTCATCCTCAATCCCAGTAAGAGATGTACTTCAAAGCAAATCATGAAAGATCCATGGATGAATGTGGACCATAAAGATTATGTACTAAAGCCTTACATATAGCTACTCACTGACTACAAAGACCCTGGCAACCTGAGTCAATGGTGTCCATCGGTACACATGGAAGAGATCTGGGCCTCACTGTTGGACCAGAGCTCAGACTGCTAGCTCCATATCTCTCCTAGATAAGAAGACCAGCCCTGGGCACAGCGAGAGTTCTCAACCAGCACAAATCAAAGCAAGAATGCCCTTATTTGGAGGCCAGCTTTGGCCAGACCTCCATCTAGAATAACAAATACAACCTGTGAGAGAGTCCAGGACCTCCAGGGCTTCTGCCTCAGACTCCCCAGCCCTGCTTTTCCTGCACCAGGAATGCAACTTGGCCCCAGAGCAGCCCACCCAGGCCTCTGGGTTGTGCCCCAGAAAGAGTATCTATAAGGTGCAGTACCCCAGAAACCGAGAAGTCCAGCATGACTTTATGGCTTCCTCCACAGCCTACCACATCACCACACTGCTGGAGGGAGCCACAGGCAGAACCAGTTTTCCCCAGGATGTGTCCAATAGAAACTGCATGCATGCTGGACACCTTGAAAGGTGTGTGACCAGCAGATTTTCCCTATGGTGTGACCCCAACCTCTCTCCCTGGAATGACCCAGGACCAGCAGGGGGCCACTGGAAGGTTCCTCAAGATTCTAAGAAGAAATCTGTCTTCAGCTGTGCCAGAAGGAACCTGAATGAATTGAATGTAAGGATTGATGCTGAAACCTTCAGAGGCCAAGCTGTGTTCCCTAAATTTCATGTGAGCGTGAAGATCAGCTCTGAGTCCCGCCTGCTGTGCATGGCTGGCCAGTGGGGCCAGGAGGACTTCAGACAGTGGAGGGCAGAGATGTGCAAACTCCCTGGGCAGTCTCTCAATGGGGTTCAACCGAAGAGGATACCTGGCACCTCCATGGCCTTCAACATCATTGCCTCCAAAACAATCAAGGAACTTAAGCTTTAAAAGGCCGCCAGAAGTCACCTGGGAGAATAGAGCAGAGGCCGGCCAGCCCTTGCTACCAACCAGCCACTTTGCCTCCACCTGGGCAAAACTGCTCCGACTGGACAGATGTGTTTCCTTTGGGGGGAACTTCTTCACTCCCTTCCCTTCTCTGTCTTTTCTACCTTGTCTGCGGAGGAGGGGAGATGGGTCTGTAGAAATACGCAAAGACAATCCAAATGAGAACAAACAGAAGCTATTTATTCAAAGTTTCCTATAGCAAGGGTATCAGCCAGCATTGCTTGCGTTTGGCAGAGATCCCAAGGCCAGTAGGGATTGGGAAAGCTTTGTAGTGAAAGAATGGAAAGGCTCCAGATGTGCTCTGACCTTACTTCCCAGCTCCATGGAGACAGCGGAGACAATCTATGGGGTTTCCCAGGAGGGTGGCTCAGAGCTGGAACACTCAGTCCTGGGTGGTGGAGTTCCCTGTCAGGCCCTCCCCAAGTCGACGTCAACTTCTACCTTCTCTTCCTCTCTTCCTTCCAAGCAAACCACCAGAGGTGGTCTTACCCTAACCTCAGGTTTCTGGACTGGGGGCCTGGGAAGCTGTGGATTGGGCAAGCTACATCCCTGAGCAGGTAGGGCTGGTGGCTGCTCTGAGGCTGCTCATGTGAAGGGGAAGGGCTCTGAACTCCCTCCACACTGAAACCTCTGCCTTCTCTCCATCCTGAGCTGAGCATTTTCTTCCACAAGCTGTTGTGCAAGGGGTATTTGTCCCCCCTCATCAAAAGTCTCTGCCAGCGCCTCCCAAAGTCCTCCCAGGTAGAAGAGGGGCCTGATGCATGGGTGAGAGTGGGGAGGGGACTCCGGGGCCTAATGGTTCCTCCAGCTCCCAGGGGGCAGATTGGCCTACTCGACTCCCCAGTGACGGGGACTGTGAGCATTCTCTGTTTTAGGAGAGACTTTGTCTGAAAGCACCACCCCCTCCATTCCTCTCCCCACACCTTGCCCTTCCTTGTCATTGATCTGGGCACCTTGCACAGCAGTGACTTCCTCCCACCCCCACCCAGTGTGTGATCTCTTGGTCCTCCTTTCCTTCCCTTCCTGACACTATTGCCCCTCAGCTTGCTAGCATCATCCTGCTTGGTGTGGGAGGGGGCAGTGATGGGCACTTGACTTGCAGTGGCTGCTGCATTTCATACTTTATTTCTTGAGAAATTGGCGTAGGGCATCATACACGGAAGTTGTCTCTACTCTCACCTGGGCTATGCATTTTTTATGACAGGGTTATATATTTTTATTTTTTAAATTAATGACAACTTTGCGCTTTCATCACCTTTTCTTCTCCGTCCCATCAGCAGGAAATGGAGCCCTTGGGTCCCAGAAGGACTCACCGAAGTCATCATTGGAGTCTCAGGTGGGGGCTGGTCAGGAGGACCATGAGGAGGCTTGAGGAGGCCGGACACAAGGAGACCCCCAGGACAGGAAGGGACGAAGGGGACTTGGTTCTCCCTTTCCACTTCTGAGCCGTCAAGAGCCCCTGACCCCCCACGGTCCTCCTCTTAGACCTCAGCCAGATAGTTATATGCTTGTAGTTTTCTCTGCGTTCTCTGAGTTACAGGCATTAATCTCTAATATCACTTCTACAGAAGCCCGTTGCCATGGCACCCAGAAAACCATGTGAAGCAGAGCTCAGAGAAGCCAAGCTCTCTTTGCCTAGGGCTCACCTCAGCCTCACCATACCCCAGAGCTTCAATGTGGGAAGGGTGCTTAGTGACCACCTGATCATTCCTCATTTTACAGGTAACTGAGGCTCAGAGAGGTGAAGGAACCTACCTAAGGTCCTAAAGCTGGTGAGGGACTGGTCAGGGGGCAAGCCCAGGCCTGCCTGACAGACCGTGGGATCCAGCACAGGGCTGGTGCTCAGGGACGCGCCATGGTATGGCACCAAGCTTTCTCAGCCCCAGCCAGAGAAGTTGGAAGGACGAGATGAGTCATCGGTTCTGTCGGGTCTCAGCCTCTGTGCGGTAGTGGAGAGAGCACTGAACTGGGAGTCTGGAGTCCATGTCTACTCTAAGCCGACTACTGACCGCTGAGTCCCTTTGTACAAACCTTTCTTCCTGTGGCCGCCTTTCCCCCTGTCTGCTCTAGTGCGCTCTGCTTCCTCCCCGAATGTGGACAGTCGTGCTGGTCCAACTCCCTGGTTGCCCCCATCATCTGGGACGGGACCTTTCACTCTGCCATCCTGGACGCGCTGTTCAGAAACACCACCATCAGGCTGTGTTTCCCATCAAAAAGTAAGTCCGAGGGTCGCGGAGGAGAAAAAGAGAGAACTAGGAAGGGCCCTGGGAGTGGGCGGGAGGTTCCTTCTTGCCGCCTTTTTCCAGTCCTCGTGCTGGTTCACCTAGGAAGGAGGAGGCAGAGCGTCCCTGCAGTAGGTGGACGTGCTGGGATCTCCACGGCCCAGGTAGGCCCTTACTCAAACAGCAACCCCTCTGTCCTAAGTCACCAGGCAGCTTCCTCTGCAGGGACGTAAGGCCAACGACGCTTAGGTGTCCCAGTCTGCGTGCTGGGAGCTTCATCTATGCACAGCCAATAAGGGGTGCTGCCTACATCATCCTAACCGGGAGACAAACTGAGGCTTAGCTAGATATCACAACCAAACCAGTCGTCTTCCCATGAATTCCAACTGATGGTGACCCCATGTGTGTCAGAGCAGAACTGTGCTCCATAGGGTTTTCAATGGCTGATTTTTTGAGAGCAGATCGCCAGGCCCTTCTTAAGCCCTGATTGATTTACTTCCAAAAAAAAGCTCAAGTGCCTCTGGATGGACTCGAATCTTCAGCCATTCATTTAGCAGCTGAGTGCGTTAACAATTGCACCACCCAGGGACTCTGACCACAGCACACTTACTCCTAAATATGTCCGTGTGCAAATCATTAACTAGGATTCATTGTGTGTTTACAGTGTTCCTTCTCTGAAAGTTAAATGTACAATCAAGAGCAATATCTTAATTCTGTGTTTGCTGAGTTTTGATAAATACATACAACTGTGTATCAGAAATCCCTATCAACTCATAAAAAATCACCATCACCCCCAGAAAGTTCCCCCATGCCCCTTCCCAGTAGGCCCCTGCCCCTACTTCCTCAATGACAACTACTCTTCTGATTTTTCCTCCCCATGAGATGGTTTTTACCTACTGGGATCATAAAGCCTGTACTCTTTTGTGTTAGCCTTCTCTCCCTTAGCATAATTATTTTGAGATTCATCATGATTTTGCCTGTATCAGTAGCACTTTCTTTTTTTTCTGCTGAGTAGTACCCCGTTGTGTGGTATACTACAGCTTGTTTATCCATTCCCCTTTTGATGGGCACCTGGGTTTTCTCCAGTTTTGACTATTAGGTGTAAAGCCTCTATGAGTGTTGTTGGACAGGTCTTTTGTGTGGACATTTGATACATTCTTTCTTGGATAAAGACTTAGGAGTAGAATTGTTCAGTCAAAGATGATATGTGTGTTTAGTTTTATTTAAAAAAAAAAAAAACTTTGCCAGGCCTTTTTCCAAGTTGACTGTAGCATTTTACATTCCCACCAACAATACCTGGGAATTGTAGTTGCTCCCATGCTTACCAACGTTTGCTGACGTTGAGTTGCCTGTAAACTTGTATACTTGGGTCTTTGTACATGTGTGTGAGTAGGCCTGTGGGGTATATGCCTGGAAGTGGAGTTGGGGGAAGGATATGCACGCTCAAGATCTAGATACAGTTTCTCACAGTGGCCTCCAAAAGGGTTAAACAATTGACATTCCCAGTAGCAGGGCACGAGAGTCCTTCATCTCCACATCCTCAACCGCACTGAATTTTTCACTTATTCACTTGTTCAAAACATATTTATTAAACAGCTATTACGTGCCAGATGATGGGGAGAAGGCAGTCAACCAAACACATAAAGTCCTTGCTCTCGTGCAGCTATATTCTAGCGCAAGAAGACAGAAGAACAAGTAAACACAAATACAAAACACACCAGAGGGTGATACAGGCTTTAAAAACATAATGAAGGCTGAATAACGAGATCCAGAGTGACTTGTTTTGGTATTTATTTAAGTATGTGTCTGTTTGCTCTTTTTTCTTTTTTGTCGAGTTATAGTTTCCACATAGGGAAACACACACATCTCAGCACGAGAACTTGCTGAATTGTCACATCTGCACGCTTCTGCGTGAGCACCTACAGAGGGAGCTATAGAGCACCTGCAGCCCAGGGCTTGAATCAGCAGGGCTTCTCTTGGTGAATTGATTGTGAGCAGAGGAATGAAAGCTGTAGCGGTGAGCTTAGCAGGGAACGGCTTCCAGGCAGGGGGAACAGGAAGTGCAAAGGCCCTGGAGCATTTGTGACGTGTGTCCAGATCAACAAGGAGTTGGCTGCCCAGAGCAGAGGGATGGAGGAGAAGGGGAAAGACGACAGAGCCGACCGTGTAGGACCTGGTAGACCACTGTAGGGCCTCAAAAGGCTTTTTTTCTTTTCTTTTCTTAAAAGACACAAAGCTGTTGGAAGTTCTAGAACTTTGGAGTAACACTGGATATTAACAACTTTTTGAACTTTTGGAAACCTTATGGATAAATGAAATATCTTGTTCTTGTGAATATTTGTTCAACACCAAGCAAATTTGAATGTCCCTGCATATGCCCAGTACGGTTGGGCCACATCGTCTGTAGCAAGTAGAATGGCTACCATTTTATGAGACAGTTTTGTCTAAGTCTCCTTCTTTTGCTGCTGTTCACTCTGTTTAACTCCTGTCCTCTCTTTCCAGGTCTTAGATACATAGTCTTCCTGAAGCTGTTCCTGGAGACTGCAGACGAGTACTTCATGGTGGGACACAAGGTCAACTATTACGTCTTCACTCACCGGCCAGCTGAGGTCCTACACGTCCTCCTCCAGGAAGGCTGGCAGGTGGTGGACCTCGAGGTCCGCAGCTACCCCAACTTGCAGGGCGTGTCCATGCACCGCACGGAGATGATCAGCAACTTCTTCAAGCAGCGCTTCCCACGTGAAGTGGACTACTTGGTGTGTTTAGACCCCAGCTCAGCACTGGGGTCTTAAAAGCCTGTGAGCAGCCATCTAAGATACTACACTTGGCTCACGCCTTCAGCAGCAAGGGAGAATGAAGAAAACAAGATACAAAGGAAAGATTAGTCCAAAGGACTAATGGATCACATCTACCACGGCCTCCACCAGACTCAGTAGAACTAGATGGTGCCCGGCTACCACCACTGACTGCTCTGACAGGGATCACAACAGAGGGTCCTAGACAGAACTGGAGAAAAATGTAGAACAAAATTCTAACTCACAAAAAAAGACCAGACTCTCTGGTTTGACAGAGACTGGAGAAACCCCACGAGTATGACCCACAGAAACACTATTAGCTTAGTAATGAAGTCACTCCTGAAGTTCAACCTTCATCCAAAGATTAGACAACCCCATAAAACAAAATGAGACCAATGGGGCACAACAGTTCAGGCACAAGGAATAGGCAGGAGCGGACAGGAAAGCTGGTAATAGGGAATCCAAGTTTAAGAAGGGACAGTGTTGACATGTCGTGGGGTTAACTATTGTCATAAAACAATATGTGTACTAACTGTTTAATGAGAAACTATTTGTTCTATAAACCTTCATCTAAAGTACAATAAAAAATAAATAAAATAAAAGTTTATTTTTTAAACTTTGGAGTCATCAGTTTGACTCCAATTGTGCTAGGCGTAGGGGTGTGTGTGTAGTCATGTGTGCTTTTTATTCTGCTTCTGGTTTGTTGAGCTTCTTGAATCTGTAAATGTATGTTTTTCACCGAATTTGGGAAGTTTCTGGCCATTATTTCTTCAAATATTGCTTCTTGACAGGCATCTTGACCCTTCATACTTTCTCTCCTTAAGTACCTGGTTTCTGACCCCTCCCACATCCTCATTTACCAAAACTGGGCTGCTTCCTAAGCCCTCCCACCCCTCATTAACCACATCTTGGTGATATTCTGGCCCTGCCCACATCTTACTCTTCACAACTGTGCCTTCTCCCCTCCCAGCCAACCTCCTCACCTCACCCCTCCTTCCTCCTCAATTCTTAACATGGGGGCATTCTACAGCCTCTCAAGGCTCCCAATTACCCAATCCTAGGCCTTCTCCTGACCCCGCTCACCTCATCGCGCATTCAGAAACCTTCCCACTTCCTCACTTTCCAAGTTCAAGTTGGGTTGCTTCCTGACTCCTCCCACCTTCTCATTGGCCACACCTTGGCTTTCACCTGCCCCTCCCATTTCTTCACCTCCCATACATGGAATGCTCCTGACCCCGCCCACCTCCTCACTTCCCACCCCTGTGCCTTCTCCTGACACTTTACACATCGTTTCTCTGCAGACCTTTGTTGTCTGTTGACCCCTCCACCTTCTCAACATCCCTGCGCTGCCTCCAGACCCCTCGCACCTCCTCAACGGGCACATCTGGTCTTGCACTGGACCCTCCCACCTACTCACTCCCTACACAGGTGCCTTCTACACACTCACCTCCCGCCTTACTCCTGACACCTCAGTGGCTTCCGCATTGCCACACCTGTGCACTCACTGACCCCTTCCACCTCATCATTACCACACCTGTGCCTTCTTATGGGCCCTTGCTCCTCCTCAGTTCTACACCCTCCTCACCTACCATTACTGGGCTCCTCCTGCCCCCTCCCACCTCATCATTACTACACCCGATGGTGGTGTCCTGCTCCCTCCCCACTACTCACTTCCCCTACTGGGTCTGATCTCTTCCATCTCCTGAGTCACCACACTAGTGCTGCCTCTCGTGCCCTAAAGACTCCTTGTTACTCACATCTGGGCCTTCTCGAGGCCTCTCCCAGCTCCTCAGTCCCCATAGCTTGTCTGCCTCTTGATCCCTCCCAACTCTCACTCCCCACACCTGGACTGTGTCCTCACCCTTCCCACCTCGTCTTTCCCCATCCCTGGGATTTATCCTGTAGGCAGACACTCACACAAACACCTGTCCACAAATTCTCACGGCAGCGCTACTCCCTCCATCAGTCAAAATGTGGATACAACCCAATGTCTATCAACAGATGACTGGATGAACAAAGTGTGGTCCCTCTACACAATGAGATACCATCGAGCCTTAAAAGGAATTAGAAACTGACAAGTGTTACAATGTGGATGAACCTCCAACACGTGACGCTAAGTGAAAGAAGCAGGTACGAAAGGCCACATATTTCCATTTAGATAAGAAATCCAGAGCAGCTAAACCCATAGACACAGAAAACCAATCAGTGGTTGTCTTGTGCTATGGTGAGGGGGCATGGGGAGGACTGCTTAATGGGAACAGGATCTCTGTTTTTGGTGATGACAATGTTCTGATGTAGATAGATACGGGTGATGATTGAATAGGACTGTGAAAGTACATTTGTTGTTGTTGTTAAATGCCATCCAGTTGGTTCGACTCATAGGGACCCTATAGGACAGAGCAGAACTGCCCCATAGGGTTTCCAAGGAGCAGCTGGTGGATTTGAACTGCAGACATTTTGGTTAGCAGCCAAGTTCTTAGGCACTACACCACCAGGACGTACATAAAGCCACTATATTACACACTTTTAAACTATTAAAACAAATAGTTATTAAGTGAGAAATCTATCAGCTAAAATAGTATAAACTATAAAGTTAAATAGTACAAATTTTAAATACTACAAATAAACCGCAGCAATAAGGACTCAAATGAGAGTAGAAAGGGTCCGGTTCTGGAGCCGAAGCTCCCTCAATGTGGATGAAGAGCTGGTGTGGGAGAGGTGGGGCAACTGGTGGCCTGGGAGCTGGTTCTAGAGGTGGCCCATGTTCAGAATCCAGCCCTCCAGCAGGCTCTTTTAGTGACAGAGCTGGAACCAGTGATGGAATAGTTGGTGCTCCATGGAGCTCCGGTGTTAATATAGAAGGAGGATTAACATCTGGAGGTGGTCAAGGAGCCGCTCCTGGAGGTGGTCCAGGATGGGAATCCATCCTTCTAGTGGGCTCTCCATCTGGTGCCAGTGATGAAGCTGTGGATGGAGGGCCTGGTGTTCAATCTTGCTCCAATGTTGGTTCAGGAGTAGGATCTACCTCACCAGGTGGTACAGGAGCGGGTTCTGGACGTGGCCCAGCATAGGAATCTGGCTTCCCAGCAGGCTTTTCATCTGGTGCCTGTACCAGAGCTGAGGATGGAGGAACAGGGGCTACATTGAGTTCCAGGGCTGGTGCACAAGCCTGAACAACATCAGCCGGTGATTCTGGCGCCGGTTATGGAGTTGGCCCAGGATAAGAATCCAGCTTTCCAGCATGCCCTTCATCAGGTGTCTGGGCCGGAGCTGGATATGGACGCCCTGGGCCTACACTTATTCTGGCGTTGCTGCAGGGGCAGGATGGATGTCAGCCAGTGGTCCTGGTGCCGGTGAGAGAGGACCTGGTGTTCTATCCAGCTTGGGTGTTAGTTCAGAAGCAGAATCAACCTCACCAGAAAGAGAATCCAGCCCTCCAGCAGGTTCTCCTTCTGGTGTTGGTGCTGGTGACAGAAGACTTGATCCTCTGTCGAGCTCCAGTATTGATGCTGGAGCAGGACCACCTGGAGGTGGCCCTAGATCGTCAGCTGCTTTTAGACCTGGTGCCTGCCCTGAGGTTGGAGGTGCAAGAGGAGAAATGATCACCAATATGACTGCCTTTCCTTGTGTCTTCTCAACAATAGAAAACATCCTGCTGCCATGAAGAGAAGCCCAAGCCCAAGTTTTCCACCCCAGGAAGCCTTCCCAGACTGCAGTCCACCAGAGGAGGAGCTGAGGTTACTCTGAGCTCTGACCCATCCACAGCCTCTGGGGGTCCTCCCTGTGGGACCCACACCTTGTCCCCCTCCCAAGCTCACATTCAGGCATGCCCAGTCCTCCTCTCCCTGTGGCTCTGCCTCAGTGGGCTCCAGGTGACCCAGCTGGGCACAGAGAAGGTGGGCACAGTGCTCCAGCTCTGAGCCCGGCAGGTTC
Source organism: Trichechus manatus latirostris (assembly GCF_000243295.1). Classification (NCBI taxonomy): domain Eukaryota; kingdom Metazoa; phylum Chordata; class Mammalia; order Sirenia; family Trichechidae; genus Trichechus; species Trichechus manatus. The sequence continues at coordinate 8,348,704 of NW_004444056.1, read as the reverse complement.
ACCTGCAGGTACTCCACCAGGAGCTGCAGGCAGGAGAAGTATGGGGGCTGGTCAAAATCCTCCCAATATTCATCAAGCCATGTGTTTAGGATGAAAGGGATGGCACTGCAGATACGTGGTGAAGAGCAGGTTCAGAGGCCAGGCCTTCCCACCACACTGCACTGCCAGGGCACCCCTGCAAGCGGCCTGGTCCCTCTTTCTGCCCCTGTCCTCCCAAAGGCCAGCTACACGCTGCACCATGCCCTCTGGCTGTCGTGGCAGTGGCAGGCCTGGTCACTAAGCAAGGGGCTAGCACACAGCCTTGGTCCCAGGGACCAACTCTCCCTGCTCAAGAAGCCTGACTTACGTCCCTTTCTGTCTCCTGACCCTCTCCTCAATGGACAGTAAACCCCCGAGGGCAGGGAGGTTTGTGTCTGTGTGTTCACCTCACAGCCTGGCACACAGTAGTGCTCCAGGAATATCTGATGCTGAGGAGACACGGAGTCTGTCCCTGCCCCAGCCTGCACAGGCCGTGGAGCCCCTCCATCTGGAGCGTGTGCATCAGCATGCTGCCTGGTTCTCTGCACGCACATAGGTTCTCTTCTCCCATGGTTGCTGTTCTCTGGAGGGACAGGGGCCCCACATGCGGCTGAGCACCCACAACAGAGGTGCAGGATTTGGAAGCAGGTTTCTCCCCCCACCTCCTGGTCTGGCCCCAGATCGGGGAGGCGATTACTAGAGATTGGAGGGGAAAGTGGGGAGGGAGGGGGAGGATTCCCTCAGGGGCTGCTCTGAGTCCCAGCACTCCCCCCCCGCCCCCCAGGATGCCAGGGCTGCACCACAGCTTTGCGTGACCACTTTCCTCCAGCAGGGGGAGCCCCTGAACTCATTCCTCCACGGGATGTAGATGTGTGGGACCCAGGGTCTACCTACCCTAAATCCAGACACAGGCCCCTACGCTCCCCGACCCTTCTGTGGAGACAGCAGCCCCTCCTTCTCCACCCAAAGTCCACTCACTCCTTCAGCTCCTCCTGGGGTTCTCTCTCCCTGGCATAATGGGGGCCGTTGAATCCATACCTAGAGGAGGCGTGAGGACGTCACATCTAATGCACCTTGGACACTACCTGCTTAGGATGCCTAGTGTTCCCGTCTGACTCCTCGACTAGAACTGAGGCCCAGGTGTGCAGAGCTTCCTTTCTGCTTTGTTCATTGAACAGTACTAAATGCCTAGAACAGTGTCTGCAACAGTAGGGGCTTCATAGATAATTGTTGAATGAATGAACCCAACCAGCACCTTCCCTGATATCTGAGCGGGCCTGAGGCCCCTCTGCCAGCCCCCAGGGTTTCCCGTTCTGCCTACACCAAGGACAAGGACCCACTAAATGGAATCTCAACCCTCTTTACAAATGGGAAATAGGTTTGCTCAAGGGCACACAGTCAGTGAGGAGTGAGGCAAACAGCTTCTTCATGTACGACAAGAAAACAAGGAATGTGAATATCCCAGCCCCTCCAGCAGCCTTGTCCGCAGAGCCGCACTCTAAGTACACACTTTCCATGGCTTGTCCCATGTGGTCCTGACAGTAATTCTAGCAGGTTGGGCCTTTAATGCCCCACTTCTCGGAGGAGTAAATTGAGGCTCAAAGTGACCAAGTGACATTCCCCAGACACAACTGGCAGGGGTTAGAGTCCCCACTGCGCTGTGGAGGGTGGGGCGCTCACCTTTGGAACAACAGGTACAGGACCTGCTGGGAGGTGGTGAAGGTTCTGTATGTTCCCAGGAAGACGTGGATGAAGGAGAGGTCACTCTCCAGGAAGGCGGGCACAAGGTGCTCCACCAGCTGCTCCAGTGAGCCTGCCTTGAAAGTCCGCACCACGCAGGTCTCACACAGGTCCTGGTTTGACCCACAGACTCACTAAGGTGGGACAGAGGAGGGACATGCCATCAGAGGCAGTCTCATAAACCACCAGGAGGGACGGGGTCTCAGACCTCTATGACCTGTGGCAGGAGGTGGGACATGAGTGCCTCCAGCAGAACACAGTAGGTTAGGTGGGTCAATGCATGAGGACACACCCAGGTGTTCCTGCAGCCTGTTGAAAGGGCAGCAGAAGGAATCAATCCAGGGCCAGCAGTAGGGAGAGCCTCAATCACTGTGGGAACCGGCCTCTCTTCTGGAATGTTCTGCAGCTGAATCAGGACACTGCTCTTGACCTGGAGAGGTCACAGTGACGAGTTCCCCGAGATAACAGGTTGTAGATAAGGATGTATCATAGCCTGAGACCCCACGATTTAGGGTAAAAGATGTCAGCTCAGCTTGAGGATGTGTGAGGCGGGGAGAAGGTTTGGAAGGACAGTCCAGCTGACTGCTGCCCGGCGCCCTGGGATCGAGAGTTAAACTCTGAAACAGGAGCAACATGGAAAAAGACACCTAGGCTGATGTGAAGTGAAAACAGTCTAAAAGACTCGTTTCTGATATTCCTACAAATATGGGAAAAGTGGCTCTGCACCTGGCCAAGGTGGGGAGTGTGGTGTGGGGAGATGGGAAGGGTGGTGGCCCATTCCTTTGGGAGGGACCTGGGGGCCCTTGAGAGCGAAAGTCCTGGGAGGGAGCTGGGGGTCTCCAGGGCACAGTCTCAGCCCTAGGCCACCTCTAGTCATCTGGGGCTCTGGATGGATCCCCTACACACTCAACCAGAGCCTGTGCCAGCCCTTTGGGGTCCCTTTCTTTGTGTAGATGGAGTAGATGATGCTGTTCTTCTTCTCCACGTGGATCTTCTGTGGGGGGTTCTGCAAAGACACAGCCTGGCAGTGACCCGGGGGGCATCAATGGCTCCTCTCAGCCTCCTCCTTCCCTCTCTGCCTCTTCTGGCCCTTGTGCCCCCTGGGTCTCAGAGGAGCTCCCAGTCCCCTGACTACACCACATGCTGGGCAGGTCAGCTTGGGGTAAACCATCCAGTCCCATCCAGGTTCACTGACCACGGATAGAAATAGCACCCTCTGAGTGTTGCAACAGGATCTGGGAGGAGTTCAGCTGTCACTGGGACAGCAGTGGCCCAGGCAAGCCAGCAGCTAGAAACACGGGGGGCCTGCACCACCAGAGCTGGCTGGAGCTCAGAGATGCCCAGGTGAGAGTGCTGACTAGGCCTGTGACCCCCCGACCTTCCCTTCCTAATGCACTGGTGTGAAATGGGGCCCCTGGGCAGAGACTTAGGTCTTAGCATCCTATGGGATCAGGGGGTTGAGGCAGGGAGGTGAAGCAGTCTCCAACTTTGCCATGCCAGTCCACAGTCTCCAAGGCACCAGACCTAATGGACTAGGCCCACCTACCACCCTATTCCAGGTCAGTCCCAAGCCCATGAACCCAGTGATGGTGAGAGGCTGTGGGGATGGAGCTGGGGAGCCCTCAATGAGTGCTAGTCATGAAGCAGCAGCAGCACCATTTTCATCCTCCTCCTCCTCACCTCTCCCCCCAAAATCTCTCCAGATCATGTGGCCCCTCCTTCCCTGACCCCCACCCACTTGCCTCCCATTTGGATCCTGCCTCCTCCAACAACTTTCTGCCTTCTCGGTTCTGTTCTTATTTCCTCCCTGCACCCTTTAGCAGGGACCCCATGGGGTATGGGGCTGGCATATCCTGGGGGCTGGTATGACCAGGGGGAGGGGTGTGGGGCTGCCCAGATGGGATCACAGTGGTGGCCTGGCCTGGGTTGCTACTCTGGGCCCCCTTGTGTTACCTTCAGTTTCTTTTCAGTAAATGGCCATATCTTTTGAGTATGGAGACTGAAAACATGTCTCACCCTTCGTGAAAGCGTCCAACTCCTGAATTTTTCAAGTTTCGATACGAGGGAAGACGAGCGACAACAAGAAAACGTGTTCCTAGCTCGAGTGTCTCCACCCAAGTGAGCTGGGTACAGGGCTGTCTCTAGGATGTGGGGGCCTGGTTACCAGGGTTCCAAGTTCTATATACTCCTTCACCGAGGAAGTGAGGTCATATCCTGAGACCCTTGACCTGGCCCGACCTCAGATAACACCTCCCAAAGGTCCCTCTGGGCTGCAGAATGCTCATCTCTCCTCATGCCACCTCCATAACTATGCACAGTGACACCAACACAGCCCCCACAGAACCCAGGGAAGGCCTGGGTGCAGCCAGGACACCAGCTTTGAGCAGACAGAGCTGGGTTCAGACAACTGCTCATCCCTCTTAACCAGTTAGCACCTTGGACAAATCTTTCTGCTTCTCAGAGCCTCCTCAGTCTCCCCACTACACAGTGGGGATCATTCTAGCATCTTCTTCCTAGGGACGTCAGCAGGTGTATGAGATAACACCTATAAACCCGTAGGCTGGTGTCACATGAAGTGAATGCACAAACTCAGAAATGGGAGAATTTCAAGCAGGGGTAGGAAGCAGCATGGAGTACACCTCCAAACAGGGCTGAGTTCTGGTGGTGTCAGCTTGGGAAGTCACTTCCCCTCCTGGCATCGTTTCCTTGTCTGCACCAGGAGGGTTTGGCATTAAATGAACATCCGATATTTCCACCCTGTCTGGCTTAAAACCCTCCAATAACTTCCGTTATGTAGAATCTGACCCAGTGTCTCATCTCAGACTGGGGGGTGGGCAGCCTGCACAATGGCTCCCAATAATCCCACCTTCTGGTCTCCACATCCTATGTGACCCCCTTCCCTAGTGTGGGCTGGATTCAGGGACTTGTATCTCAAGAATGTTGTCGTTGTTAAGCACCACCAAGTCAACTTCAACTCATACTGAGCTCATTTGAGACAATATCTCTTAGGACTCCCTTAGGCTCACTCTGTCTCTGTCATCTCTCTCTCTCTGTCTCCTCTCTCCCCCACCCCAAGAAGCAGCTGTGACATATGACCTGCCCTATGAGACCCACGTGAAAATGACTCGAGGACTGTGATCAACAGAGAGGAATGGAGGACCCCAGTCCGACAGCTCACATGATGGATTCCTGCCCATAACTCGGAGTGAGCAGGGAGCGGTTCTTCCCTGGTCGAGCCTCAGTTGAGATCACAGCCCCAGCCTTGTGAGAGTACTTGGTGCAGAGTCACTAGCTGAGCCATGCCCACATTCCTGGTCCACAGAGACTGTGAGATCATCAGTTTGTTTTCGTGAGCTGTTAAGTTTTGGGGTGATGTTGTCAAGAGCAGGAGATAGCTCCTCCAGTCCACAAGGTCCTGGGACCTGGACCTGCCCTCCTCCTTCCTCTCTCCTCTCCATTCCAGCTCTCTCCAGCCACACTGGCCACTTTCCAACACCCTCTCTGTACAAACGTCTGCCTCTGAATCTCTGCAGCTGCTGTGCCTTCTCCCTGCCACAGTGCTCCCAGACTCGTGCAGGGTTGCCCCACACGTCATTCTGGTCACACATAAATGTCACAACAGTGAGGCCTCTGGACCCCTACCAGTGGCCCCCAGTCCTCTCTCACTGCACCCTGCATTATTTTCTCTTTGGAATATGCTCTTTTCTTTCCCATGTATTTGTGTTCATGCTTTTGTGCCTCTCCCCTCCACTATGAGCTCCTGCGGAAGGGACTACGTGGGTCGTTTTCAGCTCCTACCCAGGACCTAACACAGACCTGGCCTAGGGTGAGAGCTCGGGGCACAGTTTCTAAATGAATAAATGAGAGGATCTGATTCACTTCCCACTCAGACCAGCTAGGATTGTGGGCATGGATGGTAACACTAACAGGTGCAACTCTGAGACAGGGGGAAGGCTAGAATGACCTTGGGTTGACTGTCCCCTGGTCCAGCTTCTCAATCAAAGCCCAGAGAACACCACTGACAGGAGAGGCTGCCGCCTTCTGGTGGTCATCACTAGCACTGCAGCCCCAGAGCAGGAAAACTCACCACAAAACACACACCTGTGTTCAGGTGTCCTGGGGGCTGCAGCTCTCCTGGGCCCCAAGGGGCAAAGAAGTGGGACCTGTAGGTTCATGGGTGGTGTGGGGGACCTCAGGAGACTCCCTTGCTCCCTCTTTACCTCCACTGGCCCTGGGGTGTCCAGCTTACTCATGGGCATCCTCCCCACATTCAGGGCAAAGACCCCACTTCCTCAGGAGGACCCCAAGGCTCCACCTGGGACTGATCCTGACCCTAGACATAGCCTCATGGTCCACAGCTCTGCAATGCTCTGCTCGACCCCAAGGCCCCAGCTCCCACACCCCAGTGCTCTTGCTGGGGGAATATTCTCTACCAGGAAGTAGAAAGCATTTTCCCAAGACCACAGAGCACAGTGGGTCATCGATAGAGAACACAGGCCAGCAGACACTTCTCCAAGCATGGGAACCCTGGGGGTCACCCACTCCAAGAACCCCAATTTACAGAGGAGGAAAGAGGTCTTCTCTCCTGCAGCCCGCTCCACCCTGGGAAGGGCTCGTCCTAGCTCCAGAGTCCCAGAGCAGTGACTGCAGGATGAGGCCCTGTCATCTCTGGGTTGATTTGAGGATGGCTGGCCCAGAAAGATCCCCGGGAATCTCAGGGTTCCCCTCCCTTCATCCCAGCATCTCCCACCCACCCATGCTGTGGGCTATGGGCATGTGGCTAGGAGACTGGAGGCCACTGTCCCAAGACAGTGCTGCTTCCACCCTTTCTCTTCTTCCCCAGGGGTCACCTCCATGGTGTCCTCTCCTGCTCTGACCCTACTTTACGGCCCCATCTTTGAAGTTAGTGTGTGTGGTAGGTGAGGGTGAGAGGAAAACAGCCCCACAAGGGGAGGGGATGACCAGGGTTCCCCACATCTTAGGGCTGTCAATCCCAAAGCAAACCCCATGAGATGGGCTGAGCCCTGGCCTAGGAGGCCGGAACCTTCCAAATCCTCTAGACTCTGCCCACATCTGTGTCCTGGGCTGCCCCTGCCTTTCTCTTAGACTCAGTGTCCCAAATGTACACTGACTGTTTGGACCGGGAACTGCTTCAGTGCTCACTCAGGGAGGATGCGGGGCCATGACCGCCACACTGGGGTGGGTGTAGGTTGAAGCTGGGGTGAGCACAGCATGTGGCCCCCTTAGCGTGAGTGACTTGGGTGAACACTTCCCGGTGCAGCCAGGCCAACGTCCACAGCCCTGTGCTAATGGGCCCTGTGTGACCTGGGGCAGCGTGTGTAAGTGACTCGCCACCGGTGCCTGCCTGCACAAAATGCTCTGCTCGTGGGAGGCCGCGTGTGGGCCCACCGCTAACTCCACTAGCCGTGTGCTTCCCACCTCCATGGGGTATGGGTTTCTGGGGCTATCCCCTCCAGGAGGGCCTCAGGGCACTGGGCTGGGTGGTGTGGAGAGCCTGGGGATCCGGGAGACACCGACTACCCTCACCGCCTGGGTCTGCTCTCTGGAGCACCACCAGGAGCCCCTGCCCTTGTTACTCCCCACCTCCTGCCCAGGCCTCAACTCTCAGTCCCCCTGAGCCCCTCTCTGGATGAGAACTAGGCCCCAAAGTGCTCCTGTGTGATGCTGTCATTGTCACAGGCCACCTGGAGCAGCTGGGTCTCAGTATCCCATCCAGTCCTGGGCCACACGGAGGGCAGTTTGCTGAAAGCATGGGTGGGGTGCTGGGTGGGGCAGGGGCCAGGACCTGGGTTTGTGCTCCCATGGGACTTCCTCCTCCCACTCCCATCCAGGCCCTGCCTGCTCTCAGAGCTGGGAGCAAACAGTCCCTCCTCCTGGAAGTTGTCCTGGATTCCACCCCCATCCCCACTTGCAGTGAGGCAGGTCTGCCCCCTTTCTGAGCATCAACTCTCCCCATGATTCTAAGAGGAAGGGTCATGTCAGCGGGAAGGGGTCCCGATTCAACCCCACCCCCCTCAAACAGCACCAAAGCTGCACACCTCCCTTCTCTTCTGGAAGCTGGTCATTCTCCCGGGGGCAGACCTCATGTCCCTCAGACAGGGTCCCTGGGCCATGACCAGCCCCACAACCCGTCCCTGTCATGGTGCACTACCTAGGTGTCCCACCAGGGGGCAGATCACGTGTATACACCTAGAATTGAATAGAAGTGGGGATCTGGGTGCCAGGGCAGGGGGACCCAGGGCAGAGAAACTTCTAGATCAACTCTCTCTCCTGTCACTTGGAGGGACTGAGGCCTTGGGCAGAAAGGCACTGAAGGCCACTCACATGGTCCCTGATGTTTACTCCTCAGTAGATGAACATGTCCAACCAGGACCCATCGTGTTCTCTCTCTCTGTTTCTCTCTGTCTCTCTTTCTGTTCCTCTCTGTCTCTTTGTCTATGTTTCTGAATCTATCTCTCATAATTTTTGTCTCTCTGTCTCTCCCTGTGTCTCTGTCTCTCTCTGCCTTTCTCTTCTCTCCTTCTCTCTTTTTCTCCTTCTCTCTCCTTGGGCTAAACACGCACACACACACTTCTCCATCCATCATCCACTTTCCAAGTCCACATCATGACATCATCCTTCATGTCTCCTTTTCCCTCATCCCTAACGCTCACAGCACTAATGGTCTTCTTGGCTTTGCCTCTGCAGTGGATCCCAGGCCATCCTTTCTCTCTGTCTCCACTCTCCACTCTCGTCCTGGTCACCATCTACCGCCTGGACCACGGAGGACAGCAGTCTCTGGGCCGTTCCTCGTAATGGTTCTCTAGTGAGGACTCTCTATTGCTGGCTTCTGGACTGTTCCATCCTTAACTCTCTGTAATCTGTTCTTCACACAGCTGCTAGAATGAGCTAAAAACTGAAATCAAGTTACGCTCCCACCTAAAACGTTCCAGTGGCTCCCTTTGCACCCTCACTACCATCACCAGAGAGAAGTTCCTCTCTAAGCTACTGCTGAGTCTCCTTGTGTCCCGAGAAAAGGCCATCCTTTCTCTGGGCCTGGTTTTAGCCTCTGTAAAATGATCCAGGCCGCAGGACTGTTGTGTGGTGGTGGGAGGGCAAGTAGCTTCCACCACTTCACCTGCTTTTCTTGGATGGGTAGATCAAGGCTCCATCGGAGACTTCAACAGTTGACTTGCAGTGTCTTGCCTGTGAAGAAGGCAGTGAATACATTTCTATACGGGGTTCCCTCTGCAACCTCACCCTGGAATCCTTTTTCTTTTTGAACTCTAGCCCAAGGAGCCAGTCCATCAGTGGTGATACTTAGCTTCCTGGAACTGTGTGTGTGTGTGTGTGTGTGTGTGTGTGTGTACAAGAATCCTTGGATCCTTAAAAGACACTTCTAAAATTATATCTAAAGTTAGAAAAATAGTTCAAATCCTGACTAAAAAGAGTGTGACTGTAAACACATCTTTTTAAAACACAGAGGTTTGTGAACATGTTCTGGATGTTGATGCTGATGGTTCCATCTCGTAGGCTAACATCCAAGGTAAAATATACTCTGCTCAAGATGGATGATGGCGAAGAGTGAATACAAATCCATATTTCTGAAGTCTTCTGTTTCGTGGGCTTCTCATGCATTTCAACCAGGACCCCTCAGGGGTGTGAGGTTTTACTTTGTCGCTTGTGGGTCAGATGCTCATACAAGGGCCAGGAGGAGCCTCAGCGCTGCCATTTTCCTTGTGTTCAGTGGAGCCGGGATGGTTTGAAGTGTCTTCCCTGTGTGGTTTCCGGCAAGAATGTTTCACCCTCGTGTCCACTGGGTGGGGTTTGTCTAGGTAAACTAGACAGAGGGATCTGTCAGTCCGCAGAGCCGGGCCCCTGGTATTCACCCAGTACTGCAGTGCCCAGGAAGTGCTCCACAGGCTATTGGAGGAGTCACCTGCTGACCCTCTTGAGGAGTAGTATCCCTCTGCCCTCTGGGCTCCTTACTAGCACCACATTTAAGACGTTACCATCAGATGTGACTGAGGAAGGACTCACCTTGAAACATTTATGTCGAAAGTTCTAATAGTTTTTCCCTCACCCCAGTGGACTGTCTTGGGCGTCTAGGCACTCAGCCCACTGTGGAGACCCCTCGTCCACCTCCATCCAGGATACAGCTGCTTTTCCTTCCTCCTGATCATGGAAAGTTCCTCTGCTAAGTTTCCCTTCCTCGTCATAAATAAATGCACAGCCCAGTTGAGAGCAGAGGCAACTTCCATGTATGATTCCCTACCCCATTTTCTCAAAAAATAGCAGAGAAATAAAATAAGAAATGCAGCAGCCACCACAAGCCAAGTACCCATCACGACACCCTCCTACACCAAGGACAACGATGTTAGCAAGCTGAGGGGCAACAGTGTCAGGAAGGGAAGGAAAGGAGGACCAAGAGATCACACACTGGGTGGGGGTGGGAGGAAGTCACTGCTGTGCAAGGTGCCCAGATCAATGACAAGGAAGGGCAAGACATGGGGAGAGGAATGGAGGGGGTGGGGGCTTTCAGACAAAGGCTTTCCTAAAACAGAGAACGCTCACTGTTCCTGTCACTGGAGAGTGGAGTAGCCCAATCTGCCCCCTGGGAGCTGGAGGATCCATTAGGCCTAGGAGTCCCCTCCCCACTCCTACCCATGTATCAGGCTCCTCTTCTACCTGGGAGGACTGTGGGGAGGCAATGGCAGAGACTCTTGAGGAGAGGGACAAATACCCCTTGCACAACAGATTGCGGAAGAAAATGTCCAGCTCTGGTGATAGAGACAAGGCAGAGGTTTCAGTGTGGAGGGAGTTCAGAGCCCCTCCCCATCATGTGAGCAGCCCAAGAGCAGCCACCAGCCCCACCTACTCAGGGCTGTACCTTGCCCAGTCCACAGCTGCTTAGGTCCCCAGTCCAGAAACCTGAGGTCAGAGGAAGGATACCTCTGGTAGTTTGCTTGGAAGGAAAGAGAGGAAGAGAAGGTAGAAGCTGACGTTTATTTGCGGAGGGCCTGACAGGGAACTCCACCACCCTAGACTGAGTATTCCAGCTCTGAGCCACCCTTCTGGGAAACCCCATGGATCCCGTCTCCACTGTCTCCATGGAGGGGGAAGTAAGAAGGCCAGAACACACCTGGAGCCTTTCCATTCTTTCACTACAAAGCTTTCCCAATCCCTGCTGGCCTTGGAGTCTCTGCCAGATGCAAGTAATGGTGGCTGATGCCCTTGCCATAGTAAGCTTTGGATAAACAACTTCTGTTTGTTCTCATTTACATTGTCTTTGCGTATTTCTACAGACCCATCTCCCCTCCCCCACTGACAAGTTAGAAAAGATAGAGAAGGGAAGGGAGTGAAGAAGTTCCCAGAGGAAACACACCTGTGCAGTCTGAAAAGTTTTGTCCAGGTGGAGGCAAAGCGGTTGGTTGGCAGTAAGGGCCAGCCAGCCTCTGCTCTATTCTCCCAGGTGACTTCTGGCAGCCGTTAAAGCTTAAGTTCCTTGGTTGTTTTGGAGGCAATGATGTTGAAGGCCATGGATGTGCCAGGTAGCCTCTTCAGTTGAACCCCATTGAGAGACCGCCTAGGGAGTTTGCACGTCTCCGCCCTCCACTATATGAAGTCCTCCTGGCCCCACTTGCAAGCCATGCACAGCAGCGGGCACTGGGAGCTGATCTTCGTCCTCACGTGAAGTTTAGGAACACGGCTTGGCCTCTGGAGGTTTCAACATCAGTCCTTACATTCAAGTCCATTCAGGTTCCTTCTGGCACAACTGAAGATAGATTTCTTCTTATAATCTTGAAGAACGCTTGCAGTGGCCCTATGTGGGTCCTGGGTCATTCCAGAGGGAGAGGTTGCAGTCACACCCTAGGAAAAATCCTGCTGGTCACACACCTGTCAAGGTGTCCAGCATGCATGGAGTTTCTGTTGGACACATCCTGGGGAAAACTGGTTCTGCCTGTGGCTCCCTCCAGCAGTGCAGTGATGTGGTGGGCTGAGGAGAAAGCCAGAGAGACATGCTAGACTTCCAGGCTTCTGAGATGCTGTACTTTATAGATACTCTTTGTGGGGCACGACCTAGAGGCCTGGGTGGGCTGCACTGGGGCCAAATTGCTTTCCTGGTGCAGGAAAAGCAGGGCTGGGGAGTCTGAGGCAGAGAAGCCCTGGAGGCCCTGGACTCTCTCACAGTTAGGTTGTATTTGCTATTCTAGATGGAGGTCTGGCCAAAGCTGGCCTCCAAATAAGGGCATTCTTGCTTTGATTTGTGCTGGTTGAGAACTCTCGCTGTGCCCAGGGCTGGTCTTCTCCTCCTCTAGGTGAGATAGGGAGCAAGCAGTTTGAGCTCTGGTCCACCAGTGAGGCCCAGATCTTTTCCGTGTGTAACCCATGGACACCATTGACTCAGTTTGCCAGGGTCTTTGTAGTCAGTGAGTAGCTTCGTGTAAGGCTTTGGTTCATACTGTTTATGGCCCACTTTCATCCATGGAGCTTTCATGATTTCCTTTGAAGTACTTCTCTTACTGGGAGTAAGAATGAGACATTTCTTGAGCAGATTTTAACACTCCATGAAAATATAGAAGGGAACTTGATATTATCTATTCAGCATCAGTTCCTGCAGCTACTTGAAGTTCTGTCCAACAAAAGACAGGCGTCTTCTGACAAGTGTATATACAATGACTCCTATGCTCCACATATCCACTGTGGTTTCATTGTACTTTTGGCCCTATATGAGTTCTGGGGCAGAATGATGAGGACTGCTACAAAAGGTATCCAGCTTTTGGCCAAAGGCGAATTCCTTGCTGAAGACAACATCTGCAATCTTGATGTCATAACAGCATCCAGGGGCAGGTTTTCTGCTTTTAACTCTATGCTCACTAAACTTCTGGTGACAGGACTGCATAGCAGACACTGGCAGAATTTAGCTTGGGTCACTATTTCTTTCACATTCCCATGAGGTACTAGGTAATCAAGCACTGGCCCCAGTTATGTACCGCATAAAAGGTAGAGTTTTCTCAGTCTTGATCTCTTCGAATAACTCTGTTAGGATGATTCAATGTCTTCGTTACTCTTACTTCATGAGAGAGTTTCAAAAGGCTGCAGAAGTTCTGTTTGGTCTTGCCAATGATCTTGACTCTGATGCTCAGCCAAGCTTGGATCATGCTGGTCTGTGCTACAGCCTCTAAGCTCAGGGCCCCCAAAAATGAGTAAATGTTAATGAAAGTAAATGAAACTTTTGAGGTAGACCCTGATACTGGGTCAAGCTTTCATTCTGACTGATCCTACCCTCTACCCTCAGGGCCCCTACAAAGGAATGTGCTGGTGCAGATCCTGATCCTGTGCCAAGCTTAGATTATATCAAGTATGAGCTACAGCCTTTAGACTCAGAGCTACTTCTGAATATTGAAACAGTAGATAAGACAGGAGGCTGGAATGACTCACAAGAGGATGGGCAAAACCAGGGAAGAGAAAGGAATTCATCCTGTAAACTGACCCTATGTATGCCAGTAAATTACCATTAGTGCCTAAAAGCAGCCCAAGCCAGATTTGGCGCACCCTGCATGTGCAGAAGGACCAGCTGTGACCATTAGTTGACCTCAGCAGAGGATCAAGCAACAAGCAGAACAAATCAGAATGAAGATCATCACCTGGACCCCGTTTGGAAGCAAGGGGTCCTACAAAAACAATGTCACCTCCTGTTTCCTGGCCACCATAATTCCTGCAACGTCTTCCCTATGTGTTCCTTCTAGAATTTTCCCAAATCACAGAAAAGCCCTGCTTCCCCACAGCTTGGGAAGTGGAATCTGAGGAACTTCCTGCTGGCTCCTTGCTCTGCGCATTGCAATACAGTTAGTTACTCTTTCTTAAAGACTGGTGTCCAGATTATTGGCAGGTCTGAGTGGGCCAGACAGAATCCACCTTCTAGGGTTCGTTAACAACCCCAGCAGGGTGGAGATCTTTAAGCAGTTATTAAGAAATGGGAAGAATAAAAATGAGTATTGATGGGGTCAAACAAGTTTTTCTTAGTCCAGCACACTCACAAGTTGGGTGTTTGTTCCTCAACATTGAAGGACTCTAAACAAATCTGCTTTATTCACCCTCTTTTGGAAGGATTTAGAAAGGTGCAGGACAAATATGACAATGAGAAGCCTGACCGCCTATTGCCTGGGTCGATGGTCTCCAATGTTATTTTGTGAATTAGTATTACCAGATTCTTGAGGAACCTAAGTAAAATGGGTTGTGAGAGTGGCTACATTAGGATCAGTCTCTTTGGTTTTGAAAACAGGGAGTCCCTGACTTAAACTATGTATTTGAGTGACAGTGAACCACACTTATGGTCATCTGTTTTTTGGTTTTTTGTACATCTTGTTGTTAGTAATATGTACTACATACAATGTTGCAGCACATAATTTACTGATGTTACTCTCAGATGTTCACTTGCAGATGTTCAATATTAGGATTTACTGATCAAAACACCGTCATATAGCAGGCTATGGCCTGGTTTACAGTGAAGTCTGTTTCTGTGTTGGCGCTGGTGTAGAGAGCCATATCAGATAGGAAGCTGGGCAACGTTTAACTCTGATGACATATGACTACTGAACTGCTCGTTTACCCAACAGCTGTTAGGACTCCACCTTCATTGTTACAACACTGATGCCTACAAATAAAGATTGAATTTAAAAGATACTGATAATAAAAGGCAACATTAATGAAAACAGACAAACAAAAAATTGTGTTCAACTTACGTTAGAACTGACTTACGATGGAGTCATCGGGATGTAACCCAGTTGTAAGTGGTGGACTACCTGTACCGTGAAACGGAGCAGCATGTTTTTGTTGACACAGGACCCACAGCTCACTCTTGAACAATCATACAATCCCAAACCCACAAGTGTCGAGTCGATTCCAACTCATAGCCATCCTATAGAAGAGAGTAAATCCACCCCATCGGGTTTCCAAGGTTGTAATCTTTATGGTGCCAGCTTGGGCACCTTTCTCCCACAGAATATCTGGTGGGTTCGAACTGCCGACATTTCAGTTATCAGCTGAGCTCTTTAACCACTGCGCCACCAAGGCTCCTTTTATCATAACCAAAACAAACCTGTTGCCGTTGAATCGATTCTGACTCATAGCGACCCTATAGGACAGAGTAGAACTGCCCCATAGAGTTTCCAAGGAGCAGCTGGTGGATTCAAACTGCCATATTTGGGTTAGCAGCCAAGTTCTTAACCACTGTGCCACCAGAGCTTACAGCATAGGAAATCCTATTTGACACCTTACTGTTTTATAGGATGGCTATAAGTCGGAATGGACTCCAGGGCACACAAAAACAACCACCACATGGTAGGAGGAAAACAGCTCAGCTTCCAACATATGTGACCAACAACTCTCCTCTTTTAAACTGCTTGAAACGTTAAAAAAAGCAGCTCTGGTCCTCAAGACACCAAAGACTTTGAAATAGATTAAAACGAGGAGAATCAAGTTCTGTTGGAGTGAAAGAAACTGAATAGTCCAGGTAGGGAGATACAGGGAGAGAGGGAAGTTCAGGCCCAGCCTGTCCCATTCAATGCCCCGCCCCTCGTCATCCGAGGTCCCACCCCTCTCCCCCCACAGCCCCTCCCCTCCCCCTACACAGCCCCGCCCCCTGCACAGCTCCGCCCCGTCCCGCCCCCTGAGCAACCCCGCTCCCTGCGCCATTTCCTGTCGGCTAGGAAGTGCTCCTTTGGAGCGACAGTCTTAAGAGGGTGAGTGAGTGTTGTCTTTCTAGTTCAAAGCCGCGCTTCCCGTCCCCTTCAGCCCCGCGTCTTCCCCGCTCGGGGTCCGGGGGTCCCTGCGGACGTTCACGTTCCCGCGCCCGCCCCGCCGTCGTCCCGGATCCGCGTCCGTTTCCGGTGAAAGCAGCTCCGAGCGGGTCCGTCCGGCCTTCCCGCCTCCGGCCCGGGGACTCGCGCGCCCCCTTTCCTGTCGGAGCCCCCCACCGACCCCTCCCCACCTCGCGCCCCGAAAGGCCCCGCGGGGGCTTGTCGTCTGCGTCCCCCGCCCCGTCCCCTGGGCTCGCAGGGCGGCGCCGGCCGCGCCCCACGGCCCCAGGACGAGTCAGAAAGTTTGGTTCATTCCGTCATGTTCAATCTGTTTCTTCCTTTCATTTCTGAAGCTTATCATTTCTTTAAAGTTCTGCTGCTGTTTACTTAATTTTTAATATGAAATTTAGGTTTCTTTTTTCCTTTTCTAGGTTTACAGATTTGAACGACTGGCTCATTTATCCCCCCTCCTCCCTTTTTTTTTAAGGTCCCTGAGGTGTCCAAACGGTGGGCGCAGGTGTGCTAACCTATAGTGGTTAAGTGGCTGCTAACAGAAATGTCCTCAGTTCGAATCCACCAGGCCCTCCTTGGAAACCCTATGGGGCAGTTCTGCTGTGTCCTGTAAGGTCGCTATGAGTCGGAATCACCTCGATGGCAACGGTTTTTTTTTTTTTTGTAACCTAGAAAAAGATGGTTTAAATCCACCCAGTGGCTTTAGTGTGCTTTTGTAAAAATTGTAGCCAAGAAAACCCTATGGAGCAGTTCTGTGTTGTAACACATGGAGTTGTCAGGAGTCTAGTCAACGTAGAGTAATGGGTATTTTCTTCATTTTTTAATACTATGTTTGTAGAGATACGTTAATTTCAAGATCACTGCTTTGACCACATTCCCTGGTTTTGAGTACATGTTTTATGTACATACATAGATATGAATGTTCTCAAGAAATAAAGCGTGCTCCTCCCCTTGTACCCTATTAAAGGCTGAGCCCAGGTCTGTTCTTGGTCCCTGTGATTCTCCCCTTCTTCAGGACTCCTGTGAATCTGCGTTTAGCCTTCAAGTGTGTTTACCTTTAGGCCCTGTGAATGACACACAGTCATCTCTTTGTTTTGGGTGTTGAATGTTAAACTGCAGCTTTGTGTAAGAAAGAAACCCCCACCTGTTTCCGCACAGGTGGTCCCTCCAGCTGACCCATCTGGGTGGCTGTGTGTTTCCTCCTGCAGTGGGCTCTCATTTACCTCTTCATATTTGTCTAATGTTAACACAGGCCCCAGCTCTCTAATCACATGGTGGGTCTTTCTGGCCTGACCAGCTTCCACTCTGTGTCTCCTCTTTAGTATAAACTATCAGGTGAGGACCAAGGGGCCCAGCACGAATCACAAAGGCAGTGCTATCACTCTGGAAATTCCAGTGGTTTAGAGGTTACCTCCCAGGAACCAGGACAAAGGCCAGAACTCTCTTTGGGATTGTTGTTAGATGCAATTGAGTCCATTCTGACTCATGGTGACCCCATGTGTGCAGAGTAGAACTCCATAGGGTTTCCAAGGCTGTGACCTTTTGTAAGCAGATCGCCAGGCCTGTCTTCTGTGATGCCTCTGGGTGGGTTCCAACTGACAACCTTTTGGCTAGTAGTTGAGCATTTAACTGTTTGGGCCACCCAGCTGCCATAGAGCTCTCTTTAGGTGAGATCTAACTCTTTACTACAGAAGTAGAATTTAAATATGTCGATCATACTAAAATACTGAAAAACACGAACAGAAAATGATGATAAAAATCCAGCCAGAAAATCCATCATTTAAAGACAGCTGCTCTCAGTATGGTTAACTGTACTTTGGTATGTGTGTGCTGTAGGTTTCTTTAAACGACATTTTCATTTCATGAATTAGTATTACATATTTTTCCCATGGCCTTAAATATTTTTACACTCTCGTGTTAATAAGGAGCCCTGGTCATGGGATGGTTAAGAGCTCAGCTGCTAACCGAAAAGTTGGCGGTTTAATTCACCTAACTGCTCTGTGGGAGAAAGACCTGGCAGTCTGCTTCCCTAAAGATTACAGCATAGGAAGCGTCATGGGGCAGTTCTTCTCTGTCATATGGGGTTGCTAGGAGTTAGAATCGACTTGACTGCACCTAACAATAGCAACATCATCATTTTAGTAGTAAAAATAGCAATTTTATGTATATGCGTACGTGTGCACCTATGTAATAACCTTTTAACTAATTCTTTGTTGGTTTTTATTCAAGTTTTCTCAGGAAACCCTCAGCCAATGTCCTTTCGGTGGTGTCTGTTTTACTTGCCTTTTTGATTCTTCGGGTTCAGTTCTAGAACCCAACCACCTACATTCTGCCATTTATTAAGATGTTTGACCCAAGACAAGTTAGAGTCTGTGACATAGTTTCGTTTCTCTCTCAGGTGAGAACAGATCCTTTCTGTTAGGATCACAAGGTTAGATCCTAACATTTCTTTAAAGCCTTTTATTGACTCTCTGTCATCCTTAATTGGATGGATTGTGTCTCTGGTTCATCTGAAAGAGTATATGTCACTTGGTGGATAGAACATAATATTTGTCACTTGGTTAAAGAAAACCACTTGTTGAATTTTTTTTTTTTCATTTGTATATTTCTTTTGTCATCCACAGAAATATAAAATCCGCTGTGGATCTCGTATCCTCAGTACCCCTTATGCAATAACTCCCCATTCTCTCTTCCCCTGGGTCCCTGGTAGCAACTAATAAACTTTGGTCCTTATGCTTTCATCATAGATTAAAATTAGGAATGTATAACTTGCTGAAAATTATCTTACATGGACCCAGCCATCCTCAGTCAAAACTGATTTATATGCCTCTTGCTTCCCCTCATATTGTGTGAAAATAACAGCAACCCTAACCCCCACTGCCCCCACCACCGCTGCACTGTGGACCCATGGAGAAATGTGTGTTTCATGTTAGCTGCCATTGATATACAAGGATATGTCCCCAGGAGTGGGTGTGCTTGTGTCCTGCTGAGACGGCTTTGTAAACTGGCATAATGTGGATGAACTACAGGAACCTGGTCTGCCTGGGTGAGGTAGAAGTCAGAACCTGCCCTGGGATGGCTTTGCATTTTCCACTGTGAGTCTCTTGAGAGCCCCTGCCTTTCTAGACGGAGCTTCCCTTCCCTTTATGGGAATGATTGAGGCTTTGTGGATTCAAAACTGAAGAGCTTCATAGTGTGGCATCTGAACTTTTGACCTTCCTCTTTCTTCAAATGATCTCCCCTGAGTTGATAGTGGTTTCAGAACTTGAGTGTGCATAAAACCTGTGGCCAGCATTCCAAACATCCAGTGCCCTTCTTACCCCCCTGTAGTTTTCATTTCATAGCTCATAGAAGAATGTTTAGAGGTGTGCACCTTTAAAATGATCCCTAAACGTTTAAAAGGAAGAGGGCAGTGGCTCCTTTAAAAAAAGAAAAATGTAGTAAAATATAAAGTTTTGCCCCTTTCACCATTTTTAAGTGTACAGTTCAGTGACGTTAAATACATTAACAATGTTGTGCAACCAACTTGACCATCTAATTCCAAAACGTTTTCATCATTTCAAACAGGAACTCAGCACCTCTTAAGCAATAACTCCCAATTCCCTCCTCGCTCAGTCCCTGGTAGCCACTAACAGACCTCTGTCACTATGCTTTTGCCTCTTATTTCATGGAAGTTATATCGTGTAACATTTGTCCTGTTGTGTCTCACTGATTTCAGTTAACATAATGTTTTCAGGGTTCATCCATGCTGAAGCGTGAACAAAATTTCTCTTTCATGTTACGTGTCTTTTTTAATCCTTTCATGTGTTGATGGCCACTTGAGTTGTTACCACCTTTTGGCTGTTGTGAACAGGGTTGTAATGAACATTGGTATACAAGGATCTTTTTGAATCCCTGCTTTCACATACTTTGGGTTCAAACTGCCAGTTTAGAGATGGAGTGTCTGGGTCATATGGTAATTCAATGTTTAACTTTTTGAGGAGCTGCCGAGTTATTTTCCACAGTGGTGGTGCTATTTTACATTCTTACCCACAGTGCGTGAGGGTTCCAGTTTTCTCTGCATCCTCACCAACACTTGTTCTTTTCCAGTTTCTGATGTAGCCATCCTAGTGGGTGTGAAGTGATGTCCCAGGTGGTTTTGATTTTTGTTTCTCTAGTGCCTAGATGACACTGAGCATCTTTTCATATGCTTGTTGGGTGTTTGATTTTGATTATTTTCTCTGGATAAAGTCTATTTAAGTCCCTTGACCATTTTTTAAAACTTCAGAAGTAAATCGCCTGGCCTTTCTTCCTAGTTTGTCTTAGACTGGAAGTTCCCCTGAAACCTGTTCAGCATCACAGGAACATGCAAGTCCCCACTGACAGACCGGTGGTGGTTGTGCATGAGGTGTATTGGTCTAGAATTGAACCTGTGTTTTCTGTGTGAGGGGCGTGAATGCTACCTCTGAACAATCACTGTCCCCATTTTCCATCATCCTCCCACTGCCATGGAGTCAATTCCAAGTCTTAGCGACCCTATGTGACAAAGTAAAACTGCCCCATAAGGTTTCCAAGGCTGTAGATCTTTATGGAAGTAAACTGCCACATCTTTCTCCCATGGAGCGGCTGGTGGGTGGGAACCACTGACTTTTTGATTAGCAGCCAGGCACTTTAACCATTGCACCATCGGGCTCCTCCATTATAATAGGGGTGGCTGTTTGACACACAACTTAGCAATAACATAGACAAAGTCACTGGGTCTCATTTTTTCCCATGTAAATAATGCAAACCTAGGAAGGAGAAAATAGGCCTTGCCCTCATCCTTCAGTCTTCCTCTTTCTCCTACAGCAGCCAGCTGCCACAGTGAGAATGCGGGGCTGTGGTGATGGCAGCAGAGCAGACAGGAAGGAGGAGCCTGGGTCACTGATTACTTCACAGAGCACCTGTCACATCCTGCACTGTAACCTCTGGACTTCTTGTTATAGGAGGAGACAAAATGATAAAAGTCATACTTGTTTTGGTTTTCTGGAGTCACTGGGGTGGCACCTGTCTTAGGTGATGAGCCTCGCACAGGATGGAGGCTGGGAGAGGCGAGTGGGGTCTGGCTGGACCACTGAAGCCAGCAGAGGGTTGGGGGTCGCAGACAGCGCTGGTGGGCGGGCTTCGACAGGGCATCCGTGATAGAATATTCCTTCCTTCAGTTACAGGCTCCAGAGCAGTGAGTGTTTGGTTGTGGATACCCCAGGGTAAATTGTGAAAATGTGAATTTTTATCTTGGTTTCGGCTTGAAGATTCTCTGTACCAAACAAGCTCCCAGTTTATGCTGAAAATAACTATTATAGAAATAGGGTGTAAGCTAAAATGAGAAAATGCTGTTAGAGAAATGAATAACAGATGGATAATGCTTAAAGAGCAGCCACTGGTAGAGAGATCATGCGAGAGAGAGAGAAAACATCTACACAGAGACCAAGAAATAAAACAGTAGGTGTCAGCTGGGGGGGATGGAGGGGAGGAAAGACATGGGAACAGACATGGGGGGCTGCTCCTTAGAGGACACTGAATGATTTTCTGATTTATTGGTTGATCGATTATTGCAAGGTTGAAAGAGAATGTTTCCAGATTTCTGGAAAGACTGGTGGCGTCATGGATAGAGAGTGAAGGAAAAAAAAAACCTAAAAACCTCAAGGGGAAGAAAGAAATGTTATTTACAAAATCAACAGGAAAAATACTGATCACATATTACCATGATATAAGTGAAATCACAGTTTTAAAAAAAATAAAGCACAACGAAAGAGTTTCGACTGCACGTAATTGCAAATCGAGGATGCGTGATGAGTTCATTGACTTAAACTGAAAAAATACATTCTTAAAATTCACTAATGTTTATATCAAATAAAAGTGTGTAAGTTCTACAAAGGTGAACCCTTAACTTCACAGGTGAACCCTCAATCTAAGCTTTGGACTCCTGACCCCATGGAGGAAGCCAGGTTCACGTGTTCCAGCCTGGGCAGGCCTGGATGCCTCTGGTGCTGTGGGATGAGGAAGCCCCTTCTTCTGTGACATTGTGGCCAGAGGAGAGGCTTGTGGAGCTGCATGAAGAATGCAAGTGTGTGCTCTGGAAGGCTGGAGCAGGATCTGCCTTAAGTGCAGAGGCCCTCAGAGTGGAGCATGGCCTTGAGCCTGGGGGGAAGCCCTGTCCAGGGAAAGAGCTGAAGACCAAGAACCTGTCACTTCCTCCTTACCACTGTCTCCTTCCATTTCAGGTCCCAGGTGTGGCACAGGGAGAGTTAGTCCAGCCTAGGCAGCTGGGGACCGAGGACAACCTTGCACATCCATGCAATCACAAGTAAGGATTTTAGCTGCTCTGACTGGTGTGTGGACCAAACGTCATTCATCTCCCTCCAAACTGCCTAGTGGCTCTGCTTCCCCTGCCATCCCTCTTCCTGAAGAGGCTTCCTGGGCTTAGAGAGCAGATTCACTTAGACTTCCGGAAGCTGGAGTCAGGAAATGGTGTGTACTACAGAGAACTGGGGTACTGTAACTCTAGGAGGTGAGGCTGGATATGAATTATTGGGGTAGTACGTGCTGCAGGCCTTGAGGTTCCTCAGTCAGGTAAATAGGTGGCAAAGGAGGCCACGGAACTCAGATCTAAGAGGCATCCTGCTGCCCTGCTCCACTGTCACCGGGTCCTTCCTCTATACACGTGGATTTTCAAGACTTGGATGCCTAGGGCCACCTTCCTTCTGTGACTAATGCATCATGGGGCTTTAACATCCTCGTCCTGGGCCTTAGTTCTCTGTCTTGAATTACCTGAACCTCCTGACCAGGGTCGAAGATGGAGCAGCTCTGGCAGAGGAGACCAAGCCCCAGATTCTCCAGAGCCATCCTTGTCCCATCACTGCACACAGTTTTCTTGGCTTCCCCAAGGCACTGATGGCTTTTCTGTGCGGTTCTATAACTGCAGCTCCACCTCTTACACGGTAGGATGTGGTGGAAAACTGGGGAGAGAGTTGGTACCAAAAGGCCCTGACTGTTAATGGGGTCCTGGGTGGGGTTGGTCCTCTCATGAAGTCACCAGTGAAATGAGGCAAAGGACAGTGAGTCCAGCTGGATCATGTGTGGGGTCTCCAGATCCATCCTTCAAGGAGGGATGCTCTTTCTTTGAGGCTTTCTGGTGTTTGGGAAGCATGTTTCCCCAGTTTGTGTCTTTGTCCTCCCACCCATCTCTGCCTAGAGCTGGTAGTGAGTCCCTGTAATTTTCACTTGCTCTCCACAGTCTTGGATAACCAAAACAAACCCGTTGCCATCGATTCCGACTCATAGGGACCCTATAGGACAGTAGAACTGCTCCATGTGGTTTCCAAGAAGCACCTGGTGGATTTTAACTGCCAGCCTTTTGGTTAGCAGCCACCATACCTCTTAACCTCTTCGGCACCAGGTTTTCCACTGTCTCGAATGGGAAATTAAAAGTGTTCTGTTTTCCTAGACAAGCTCAACGTATGAGATAGTATATTTAACTTCTTGGGTTTACAGTTTCCATTGGAAGAAAATTTCTAGATCAGTTTATGTTTCTACCGAGAATTTTTCAATTAAATGGCTATAAACTTCTCAAACACTGGAAAATGCCTATTTTAAGTGATAGAAGAGTAAAAACTCAAACGTAAAACACATTATTTTTCCTACTTTGTTACACAGAAGGTAGCCTGGAATTTACACTTGCTTTTTTATTAGCACATTTCCCTGAAGTTTTTATAATAATAGATAGAGAGCTTAGATCTAATTTCTTGTAAAACTCCATAATAATGTATATGGTTGATCTTTGTTTATTGTTTTGACTGTACCGCCACAAATGGACGCTTGATTGTGTCCAGAATTTTACAAAGCTTGCTTTAGTGAATATAAATGTAAATTTCTAAGATCCAGGTATCAAACGTTGAGATATACAAGCCCTTCTGAACTAAAACAAGTTAAATCAAAATGAAGTTTTCACATGACTTTGTAAAATTATTATGTGAAAATTGTGTGTCTTTCATGTTTTAAGCCATTACTTTAAGCTTTCATTGTCAACTATATCATAAACTAGGACTGCATAAACTGTTCGTTTTGTAGTTTAAATGATAAGAATCTAAATCCCTGATAATAAATAGACCTTGTCAGTTTTTGTGGCCTCCCGGTGTGTCCCACCCTGATGTCATCTATCTCCTGCTTGCAGATGATTGCTATCTGCATTTGAGCAGTTTATTATTATTACAGTTATTACTTCTATTATTATAGCTTTGACGCCCAAGTCTTTTTTTTTTTTTTTAAAATAACATTTTATTGTTTTTTTCAACAAAGGTTTACACAGCAATTTAGGTTCCCATTGAACAATTTCTACGCAAATTGTTCGTGACATTGGTTACATTCGTCACAATTTGTGAACATTCTCAATATTTCTGTTCTGGTTGTTCCCTTTCCATGAGTCTAGTTTACCTGCCCCCTTACAGTCTTTATCTTTGCTTTCAAAAATACTGTTGACCATTGGGTCTCATACAGCTGATTTTTTAATGGAGCACAGTACTCACAGGTGATGCGCTTTATTTTGTGAGCCAATTGTGTTATGTAGCTAAAAGATGACCTCAGGCTGGTTTTGGTTCAAGGTTGAAAGAGTATCTCAGGGCAACATTCTTGGGGAATCCTCCAGTCTGTTTTATTTTTGTTGTTTAGGTTTTTTTTTTTGTTTTTTTTTTTTTAGGAATTTGAGATTCTTTTCCACGTTTTTCTCCTATTCTATCTGGGTCCGTCCGCTGTAAAATCAGAATGGTCCGTAGTGGTAGCTAGGTACTATCTCATCTAGTTCTTCTGGTCTCAGGGTAAATGAGGCTGTGGTTCATGTAGACTGTCCTGTAGACTAATTTCTTCTTTGAGTCTTCGGTTTCCTTCTTTGTCTTTTGCTGCAGAGGAGTAGAGAGCAATAATTGTGTTTCTTAGAGGGCGGCTCACAAGCTTTTAAGACCCCAGTCACTTCTCACCAAAGTAGAATATAGAACATAAACTTTATGAACTGTGTTATGCCAGTTGACTGAGATGTCCCACAGCACTATGGTCCTAATCCTTCAAACCCAGGAAACCAATCCCTTGGGGTGTTTGGTTACATCTAAAGAAGTATCGCTAAATGTGACACCCAAGTCTTAATCCATAAAGTCTGTGTTTAGTTTTACCTCTTTTGAGCTTTCTGTAAATTTAATTATACCTTTGTCTGAGTTCTTCTGTGACTTGTTTCCCTGAGAATGCTTTTGAGTTTAATACATCCTGGTGTCTATAGGTCTAGTCTACCCATCTTGCTATGTATGCAAGCTACTATTGTATGAATGGGCCAAAATTTACCTACGCATTGTAGAGCTTATAGGACTTGTGTGGTTCAGGCGTAACTCTTGCTCTTGTGAATGTTGCTGCTCTTATTCTCTTCATTCTCTTTGCAAACTCTTAAGTGCTCTTGCACAATCATTCTCTAGTGAGGGGAAATCTCTGTGTCGCATGTCATAGCCAAATTCAAATTTACTAAAAGAGCCGATGTATTTTACAAATTTTCCCTCCCACAAAATATG
This sequence comes from Trichechus manatus latirostris, assembly GCF_000243295.1. Lineage (NCBI taxonomy): Eukaryota > Metazoa > Chordata > Mammalia > Sirenia > Trichechidae > Trichechus > Trichechus manatus. The sequence continues at coordinate 8,323,566 of NW_004444056.1, read as the reverse complement.
CATATACATCTTATTTTTTCCATTGGCTTATTTCAGGCCTGGTGGCGCAGTTGTTAAGAGCTCTACTTGTAACCAAGAGGTCAGCAGTTCAAATCTACCAGCCCCTCCTTAAAAACCGTATGTGGCAGTTCTGCTCTGTCCGATAGGGTTGCTATGAGTCAGAATCGAATCAACGGCAATGGGTTTTTTTGTTTCTTTTATCTAATGAAGTAATTTTTGCTCTTATAATCAGTGTATAGAATGATATCTTACTTTGAGTTTATTGTTCAAGTACCTTACACTACTTCACTAGTGAAAACACTCTGCATATTTCCCATTGTTATCTTCTATCTGTGTGACTTTGTAGGATGATGCAGTGGTTAAGAGCTCTGCTGCTAACCAAAAGGTCAGCAGTTCGCATCCACCAGCCGCTCCTTGGAAACTTTATGGGGGCAGTTCTAATCTGTCCTATGGGGTTGCTATGAGTTAGAATCGACTCGATGGCAACAGGTTTTGTTTTGTTAACTTTGGAAATTTTCCCCCTAGTGTGTAACTTATTTTCTCACTCATTTTTGCTGCCCTTTGATGAATTGCTGTGAATTTTAATATAGTTGAATTTGTCAGTCTTCTCCCTTATGTCTCCATCTTCTTATTTAAGATTTTTTTCTCTATTCTTATGTAAGATCAGTTGCTTATAACTTCTGAAAGTGTTGTAATTTTACATTCTCATATTTAAAGCTGATCTACCTGGAATTGATTTTTGCATATGGAATATATAGGAATAGACTATTCCAATTAGATAATTATTTGATAAAGAACAAACGTTTTCCTTCTACTTGGCTGATGGCAACCTCGTGTTTCAAAGTAGAACTACACTCTACAGGATTTTCAGTGGCTAATGTATGGGAAGTAGACTGCGAGACTTTTCTTCCAAGGTGCTTGTATCTTTCCTTCAACGTCCAGCCTTTTGGTTAATGTCTGAGCACTTAATCGTTTACACAACCCAGGGACTCCAATTAGTTGATTCTACCCCACATATTGTGAGTGCTTTCTACCACTGCCCTGCAGATCTTACTGTGTCAGCTTTCTATAGATATTGGTGGACCTTTTCTGGAATGTTTATTTATTTTTGTTGATCTATTATGTATTCTTATAATGATACCATTCTTTCTGATATAGCTCCATTTGTAAAATAAATACCTGTGAATACAATGTAAATATGAGATACGTGGACAAGCTCACGCCTTATTCTTTAGACTATCCTGGTTGTTTGTGGACATTTACAATTACATATACTTTTTGTTTTGCTTAAACTAGCCAAAGTTCATTTCTTTTTTTTTCTTTTTATTGTACTTTAGGTGAAGGTTTACAGAACAAATAATTTCTCATTAGTCAGTACACATATTATTTTATGACATTGCTTAACAATTCCACGACATGTCAACCCTCTCGCCCCTCGACATTTTTTTTTTTTTTTTTGGTGAAAATATACCTAGCCAAAGATACATCATTTTAAAAATTTCTACATGCATAAGTCAATGACATCGATTACGTTCTTCCAGTTGTGCTGCTGTTTTCACTTTAGATGAAGGTTTATAGAGCAGAATAGTTTTTCATTAAATAGTACGCATGTTACCCTATGACAATGGTTAACAACCCCACTACATGTCAACACTGTCCTTACTCAACCTTGGGTTCCCTATCACCAGCTTTCCTGTCCCCTTCTGCCTTCTGTTCCTTCACCCTGGACTGCTGTGCCTCATTAGTCCCATTTTGTTTTATGGGGCTGTCCAGTCCCCGGATGAACAGTGAACCTCGGAAGTGACTTTACCACCAAGCCAAAAGGGTGTCTAGGGGCCATACTCTTGGGGTTTCTCCAGTCTCTTTCAGGCCAGTAAATCTGGTCTTTTTGGTGTGTGTTAGAATTTTGTTCTACATCCTTCTCCAGCTCTGTCCAGAACCCTTTGTTGTGATCCCCGTCAGAGCAGTCGGTGGTAGCCGGGCACAATCTAGCTGTACTGGACTCAGTCTGGTGGAGGCCTTGGTAGCTGTGGTCCATTAGTCCTTTGGACTAATCTTTTTCTTGTATCCTGTTCTCTTCATTCTCCCTTGCTCCCAAAGGGGTGAGACCAGTGGAGTATCTTAGATGGCTGGTCACGGCTTTTAAGACCCCAGATGCTACTCACCAAGGTAGAATGTAGAACATTGTCTTTATAAACTGTGTTATAGAGGAGTAGAGAGCAATAATTGTGTTTCTTAGAGGGCGGCTCACAAGCTTTTAAGACCCCAGTCACTTCTCACCAAAGTAGAATATAGAACATAAACTTTATGAACTGTGTTATGCCAGTTGAGCTAGATGTTCCCCGAGACCATGGTCCCCACAGCCCTCTGCCCAGCAATTCAGTCCCTCAGGGAGTTTGGACGTGTCTATGGAGCTTCCATGACCTTTCCTTGTACAAGTTGTGCTGGTTTCCCCAGTATTGTGTACTGTCTCACCCTTCACCAAAGGTACCACTTACCTATTGCCTATTTAGTGTTCCCCCCGACCCGCCTCATCCCTCATAACCAACAAAGATTGTTACTTTTTGTATGTAAACTTTTTCATGAGTTTTTACAATAGAGGTCTCAGACAATATTTGTCCTTTTGTGATTGACTTATTTCACTCAGCATAATGTCCTCCAGTTTCATCCATGTTATGAGATGCTTCACAGATTGATCATTTTTCTTTATCGTTGCATGGTACTCCATTATGTGTACGTACCATAGTTTGTTTATCCATTAATCTGTTGATGGGCATCTAGGTTGTTTCCATCTTTTTGCTATTGTGAACAGTGCTGCCATGAACATGGGTGTGCATATGTCTATTCGAGTGACGGCTCTTACTTCTCTACGATATATTCCTAGGAGTGGGATTACTGGATCGTATGGTAGTTCTGTTTCTACCTTTCTAAGGAAGCACCATATCATTTTCCAAAATGGTTGTATCATTTTGCATTCCCACCAGCAGTGCATAAGAGTTTCAATTTCCCTGCAGCCTCTCCAACATTTGTTATTTCCAGTGTTTTTGATTCGTGCCAGTAATGCCGGGGGTGAGATGGTATCTCATTGTGGTTTTAATTTGCATTTCTTTAATGGCTAGTGATCGCGAGCATTTCCTCATGTGTCTGTTGGCCGCTCGAATGTCTTCTTTGGTGAAGTGTCTTTTCATTTCCTTTGCCCATTTTTTAATAGGATTATTTGTTTTTGTAAAGGTGTTGGATTTTCTTGTAGATTATGGAGATTAGACCTTTGTCTGACGTGTACTGTCCAAATATTTTTTCCCAGTCTGTAGGTTCTCTTTTTACTCTTTTGGTGAAGTCTTTTGAAGAGCATAGGTGTGTGATTTTTAGAAGTTCCCAGTTATCTAGCTTATCTTTTGGGGTTTGTGTGTTGATAGGTACGGTTTGTATCTTCTTAACACCACGTATTAGGGCCTGTAGAGTTGTTCGTATTTTTTCTTCTACGAACTTTATAGTTTTTGGCTTTATATTTAGGTCCTTGATCCATTTTGAATTAGTTTTTGTATATGGTGTGAGGTATGGGTCCTGTTTGATTTTTTTTCAGATGGATATCCAGTTTTGCCAGCAGCATTTGTTAAAAAGACTATCTTTTCCCCATTTGATGGACTTTGGGCCGTTGTTGAAGATCAGGTGACTGTAGGTGGATGGATTTACATCTGGATTCTCAATTCTGTTCCATTGGTCAATGTATCTGTCGTTGTACCAGTACCAGGCTGTTTTGAGTACCGTAGCTGTATAGTAGGTTCTGAGGTTAGGTAGTGTGAGTCCTCCAACTTTATTCTTCTTCTTCAGTAGTGCTTTACTCATTCGGGGCCTCTTCCCTTTCCATATAAAGTTAATGTTTAGTTTTTTCATCTCTTTGAAGAATGTTGTTATTTGGATTGGGATTGCATTATATTTGTAAATTGCTTTGTGTAGAATTGTCATTTTCACAATGTTGAGTCTACTTATCCATGAGCATAATTACATATACCTTTTTAAAGAATTTTTGTGAAGTTCAGAAAAATGAAATTGGTTGGAATTTTGTGGTAGTTCATTGGAAATGATCTGTTTGTGGAGAACAGTTGTCTAAGAGCGTGTACTATCTTTTTGTTTATTTCAGTCTATTTGTGTGTCATTTAATAGTGTTTTATAATTTTTTCATTAGGATCTCTTATTCTATTTTTTGATACATTTTACTCTTACTAAAAATATATGATTCTTTTAAAAATTAATTTAACTGCTTGTTACTAGTGTATATAAATGAAATATTTAAAATAATCCTTACCTTGATATTTATTTTGTAATCTGAATACTGTCACCACTATTATCATCTGTAGTATCCTTGGCGGTTCTACCTGTCCAATTATTTGACATGAAAATATAGATTGGGGTGTTTTTTCTTTTTAACATTCTTCTTTACCTTTTTCCTTTTTCTTTTTTGGTATGTATTGGTTACAGCCTCTACAATAACATTGAATAGGAATGGAATAATAGATGTCCTCGGTTTTTACCTGCTTTTACTAGAAAAGTATTGACATTTTCTGCAAGTATGTGCTTTGCTGTACAGTTTTTGTATGTGCCCGTTTTCATCGTTTCTTATCTGATTATGGCCAAAACCCTCTAACATGGCTTGCAACTTTTACATTTGCCCCCAAACACAGATTCCTTAAGAACTGTCATATCATTTTTATCTCTGATCAAAGGCGTAAAATTGTTCTGTATTTTACTCAGATGAGAAGCCGGAGACTTTTCAGAAGCCAGCACTTTCCCCAGACCATGATATGTCCACTGGCTCCAGTCACCTCTCCAAATTACTATTTTCTCTCCAGCATCTCACCCTGGTCTGGTCATGCTGGTGTGTAAGTCTCCCTAAAACATACCAGGGAAACTCCCACCTGCTGACCTGTTCTCTGGCGTTTCCTTCTCCTTGAATAGTCTTATTTTCAGCTGTCCCTTCGGTAATTCCTTCGTATCTTTCAAGTCTTAGCTCTGATCATTGTTTTCAGTGAATTCAATTAATTAGGCTATTGATGTCTCAGGGCAAATGACTGCCCCCAAAACTGGAGGGACACGTAGGTACTCTGCTCCTGGGCTTCTGCTCTGGAATGATTGTATCTGCCTGTATGTCCCTCCAGTTTGGGGGAGAGTCCTTTTCCTATGACCTCAAACTCTTGGTTCAGTATGTTCAGCTTTTTTCTTGAGGATGGGAGTGATGACTTCCAAGCTCTTATCAAACCAAAACCTGAGAGTCTTCATTTGTGTTTTGTCTTACTATTCCGTGTTTACTTTCTTGATAGTATTTATTCATGCTGCCTTTATTCTTCCAGTGCCTTTACCTTTTGCTAGTGACCTTTTCATTTTGTGAATAAACAGTGTATCTTCCTTTTCCAACCCATGAAGGTCACTGGCACTCTTTCACTGCTATACTCCTACACTGAAGTTGTTAAAGTCGATGAGCATTTGAAATATATATGAATGTTTGTGAAATCATCACAGAATGCTTCCAAGTTTTTAGAATTAAAAATATATTTATTTTTGCTTACCAAGCCAGGTTTCACTAGGTTTGGTTTCCTAAAATGATTATTTTGCTTTTCCCTGCACTAACTCACTAAAAGTAAATATGCTTCTGTTTCACCTTATCCCCTGACCATGCTGCATTTTTCATAGACCTTACCACCATGTGACATTATATTGTTGTCAGCTGCTCTCTTAGTTATCTAGTGCTGCTATAAAAGAAATGTCACAAGTAGGTGGCTTTAACAAATAGAAATTTATTGTTTCACAATTTAGGACGCTAGAAATCTGAACTGAGGGCACAAGCTCCAGGGGAAGGCGTTCTGTCTCTGTGGACTCTGGGGAAGGTCCTTGTCATCAATCTTCCCCTGGTCTAGGAGCTTCTCAGTGCAGGGACCCCAGGTACAAAGGACGGACTCCACTCCTGGCTCTTTTTGCTTGGTGGCAGGAGTTCCCCCCACCCCCCACACTCGCTTCTCTCTTTTATATCTCAAAAAAGGTTGACTCAAGATAGAACCTAATCCTTTAGATTTTCTCTTGGTTCATTAAGATAACTGCCTCCGATCTTATTATTAACATCTAAGAGGTTAGGATTTACAATACACAGGTTATTACATCAGATTACAAAATGGAAGACAACCACACAATATTAGGAATCATGGACTAGCCAAGTTGACACACATTTTTTGGAGACACAATTCCATCCCTAACAGTTGCTGTGGAGTCAATTCTGACTCATAGTGACCCAGTGTGTGCAGAGCTCCGTAGGATTTTCAAGGCTCTGATCTGTCAGAGCAGATTACCAGACCTGCCTTCGAAGGAACCTGTGGGTGGCTTTGAACCACCAGCCTTTTGAGTAGTAGTCAAGCGCTTACTACTTGCGCCACCCAGGGAACTTGACATTATATTTCGTTTATTTACTAACCACACCCAAAGAAATTACGATCCCTGTGTATCTGGATATTTCCGGTTTGTTCAGTGCTGTATCTACTTTGCTCGTGTGAAGTAGGCTCTGTGTCAATATTACCTAAATAGTTTTAATAAATGACAGGGCTAGATGTAAGGGTGTGGTGCAGTGAATTGCTTAATATGGCCCTTCTAGCCATAGTCTTTGTAACTCCAAGCAAATGATTGGGTGGGACCATGCTAACAAGGTATATGGAACTCTAAACGGGGGGGATTGGTCAGCTTTGCCATCCTTGTAGGCTTAAAATGAGCCATACCAGAGGTGCGAAGAAAGGATTTCACCATCACCTAAAAAGTAGAAGCAGGAGTGGAGCGTGTCCTTTAGACCTGGGATGCCTGGGCTGAGACCCTCCTAGACTCAAGAGACAGAGTTGTAACACCGAGGATGGCAAGATGCCAAGAAGCAGCAGCAGAGGAATGGCAATAGCAGAGGCCACAGAACCAGTAGAGTGGCAGGAGACCAGCAAGAGACGGCCTGGTGGGCTTCCCAGCCCATGGAGCGAGAAAGCTGAGTGCCTCTAGGCAGGAAGTAGGGTGCCTCCAGGCACTTGGTGGAGCTCGGTTTACTGACCCAGAAAGCTAGAGCTGAGTGCCTTCAGGCCTAGGCTTCCTGGCAGCTTCCTAGGCTTCCTGGCCAGCGGGCATAGCTGAGAAGAGACTGTCATGACAGAAGAAGTGTATCTTGAGCCTTCCTGACCCTGAATTGTAACCAGTTACTTCTCTAATAAACCCCATAATCTGAGTATTATCTGTGAGTTCCTTTTGGCCATTGCAAGAATCGCCAAACTCAGAAGAGAAGTAGTGAATGCCCTGGGAGGGATGGTTGATATCAGAATTGGTAAAGATGGTGGAGAGAGGAGGCATGTCTGACCTCCACCTCATAGGAATTAGCCTTGAGCTGTTCTTTTTTAAATTTTTTTTTGTACTTCAGGTGGTTTACAGAACAGATAGTTTCTCATTAAACAGTCAGCACATGTATTGTTTTATGGCATTGGTTAACAACCCCACGACATGTCAACAGTCTCCCTTCTTGACCTTTTTTTTTGGTGAAAACATACATAGTGAAAGATACACCATTTTAAAAATTTCTACATGCACGGTTCGGTGACATCGATTACATTCTTCCAGTTGTGCTGCTATTCTTACTTTAGATGAAGGTTTACAGAACAAAATAGTTTCTCATTAAACAGTACACATGTTGAGCCTTGGGCTGTTCTTGATTCTCATTCCCTCTTGTGAAGTTAGAGGAGTTCAGACACTGCTTCTGCTGCACGATTATTACAAAGTGCCTGAAGGGAAGTAGTCTTGACTGAGACACTTGGCTTTGCCAGGAGAAGCAGGTCCAGGTTGTCTGAACTGAAAAGGATGTTTCCTTTGTCTCCTGTCCCCACTACCCAGCAGGCTCTAGATCATCCATGTAATTGAGGATTAACAGCCAGTATAACAAGAAAACTGTAGGCATATGCACAGAAACGTAGTTGTCAGGAATTTAGTCTTTGGTATATTGACCTGCATAGTGATGCTGCCTCAGCAACATACCATTTGGTGAACATTGACCATGTGATTGATTGTAACTTTCCTTGCTATAACCCATTTGAAGCAATATCTGTTTAGGAGAGGTAGGAGGAATAAAGAGCAAGTGTGCTGAAAAGTTTTTGCAAATCCCTTGAAATACTGTAGTTGCTCAATAAATGCAACATTTTATCATGAATATGTTGTAGGAATGGAAATTAGAGTTTTTGATGGCTTTAAAATATGTAACCTGCTACACTGCAGTGGAGGAGAGTTTTGAATGCAGTAGTGAAACAAAGATTGCTGTGACACTATCATACCAGGATCGATTAGGAATGACCTTGATAGCTCACTTCATCCCATAGCTTATCTGTTCTACAGCTGCTCGCTGTTCAGTAAAATTTAGCATCAGAAGTGCCGTATAACTGCCTTTTGTATCCTCACTACATGTTGGGAGCTAAAGAGTTGATGCTATTTCATAGAGGCCAGTCCTGGAGCCCAGACGATGCCAGTGGTCAGGGTTCAGGTGGTCATGCTTGTGTACCTTCTAAGGGCTGAAAATATGAGAAAATGTTGGAGTGGAGCATCCACAGGGTTGGTGTGTAAGTCTATTTCTTGCAATGCACAAGTTGTGTAACAGCTAAATCCCCTGCACATCAGTGAACTTACTGGAAAATGTGAATCTTAACCTCTTGTTCATGGTCAGCAAACACAAGGGCTTGCTATTCTGCGTCTTTAAAGATTAGGCTCTTTGTCATAACGGTTGTGTGTGGGTGGGTGTCTGGGTGTGTGTTTGTTGGAGAGTCATAATTGCTGTACAGTAGCTTTGGGTCTCTAAGTTTGAAAATTGTGATGATATCTAGATTCTCTTTTTTCCTGTCTCAGCTGATCTCCGTTTACCTTTGCAATACCCTTGCCTGCCTCCATGAAGGGACAGAGTGCATGACAGTGTACTTGTAGAGTTATTGAAAAGTAGGTGAGAGACATGTAAAAATTTGCAGTTCTTCAAATTAATACTTTCTTTTGAGCAGGTGGTCCTGTCAGCTCCTGATCACCTGGAGTTCTTTAAGAAAATATGATAAGCTTAGGGCCTTGGGTTGGGTTGCCGCTTTATGCAGGCCACTGGGCCTCCCATCGCTGGTGAGGGGCAAAAGGAAAAACTGCCGGTTTTGCAGTGTTTCCCAGTTTTTAACATTTCATCCCACTTTCACCCTGTTTCATTTTTTGTTAAATATTCTGCTGGGTCCTGTGCAAGGAGGTGAATTTTTTTTTTTTTTACAAGGAAGAGATGATCCAAGTATGGAAATAGGGCTTTCACTGTAGAGCATTTTTCTAGTTGATGCTATGTGTTCTGACTGTTCTAGATCATAAAGGTAGAGAGGAGTGAGTACAATTGGTTACAGTCAGGTGGTAGAGAGATAAGTTCATTGTGTTGGAAAAATTGTTAAGTCTATGAGACAGAATACAGTCTGTGAAAAAGTGAATGTAGGCAGTGAAGGGATGAGGCTGATGGCTAACCCCTAGAGTAGACCTTAGTAGAACACAAAACTTGTGTCAAATCCCCATGAAATGTCAGTTCCTCAGGACTGTCAGCCTCACCTTTCCTTTCGCACACACTGGAGTACGTGGTACTTTGCTAAACCAGATTATGTGATAATTTTTAGGACTCGGCTGTTGAGGATGTGGTTGTGGATTTTACTCAGGAAGAGTGGGCATTGCTGGATCTTTCTCAGAGGCAACTCTACAGAGATGTGGTGATGGAAATCTTCAGAAGCCTGGCCTCAGTAGATACGGATAAAAAAAAAAAAACCCAAACCCATTGCCGTCAAGTTGATTCCAACTCATAGCAACCCCATACGACAGAGGAGAACTGCCCCATAGGGTTCCAGAGAGTGCCTGGTGGATTTGAACTCCTGACCTTTTGGTTAGCAGCCATAGTTCTTACTTTATTTTTAAATTTGTTTTATTTTTGTGACCAAGTATGTCATTCCCATTGATGTTACTCTACTGTGTGGGCCAAGGAATGAGAAAACATTGTTAAATAAGACAAGTATGTTCATTTTCTCTCTGGAACATGCGTTTCTTGGTTTCCCATGAATACAGATAGCTCTGTGTATTAATCTGATCTCTCACTTCGATTGTAGTTAAAAGCCTTAAGGCCCTTTAAATGCAAATCTAGTGTTTGCTTCAAGGGTGTCTTTGGTGCACAGAGGGAATATTTGTGGTCTGGGACCATGTAAAGAGTCATACTTTATTACAAATTTGACATGATTATTTGGCTACAGTTAAAGTCACACCTGCCAATCACCAGAGACCCTGAGGACCAAAGTATTGGCTCAGTGTCAGGGAAGTGTTCATTGCTCCTCCCTGTCTTCCCTAATGATTTGCCTTTCTCCGTGATTACCATATCGGCTACACCCATTTGTTCTCCCAGAGTAGCAAGAAGAAGACCTGAGGAGAGTGCAGTTGGCACCTGTCCAGGATTAATGTGTTGGGGGCACCAAGAGGCAAGAATCGTTTGAAGGATTGGGCCTGCATGGAGGGAATGAGATTTGAAAAAATCAATTTGTAGAAGTCTCTTTTCGGTTGTGGAGTATGTGCTTCACAGATAACCTGAGCTTGCTTTTCTGACTTTCATCAATCCTAACACACCCTTTTTCTCTTTTAATGTTCCATGTGCATTCTGTCCAGTACCTTTCTACTTTGCTCTTCTAATTACACTCTATTTATGTCACCATCATTCTCAATCTTCATGGAAGTATTTCCTAGTAAATTGCTTTCACAACATTGTCGAAGTACAGAAACAGAAAAATGCGTCAGAAGCTTTCTTTGCTCACAGCTACCTTTTCCCTCTGAGTACTTTCTCTCCTTTTTGTTTCATGTTGTGAACCTCACCTTAAATTATTGGGTCAGCTTCTAGAAACCTTATTGATGGAGAAAAGCTATCCACTGAAAAGATAATCGTACGATTCATGAAAAATGACACCTGGTCTTCAGTGGTAGGAGAAATCCACGAATTGCATGGCACTGAACTTCAGAATAACAACCATAAAACACGTGTGAGGTGTCATTTATGCGAGAGGTAGCACTGCTTCAACAGAGAGTCTTAACAATGTATAATGAAATTAAAATATTTATATACCTAACAATCCCAGGTGGGACAAATGGTTAAGCAGCGATCGCTAACCAAAAGATGGCAATTTGAGACTATCCAGTGGCTCTGTGGGAGAAACACCTGGCAATCTGCTTCCATAGTAATTAAGCCAAGAAAACCCTATGAGGCAGTTCTCCTCTGTCACGGGGTCACTGCGAACTGGAATTAACTTAACAGCACTTAACTACAACAACTATATATACTCACCCACACATACATATGCGTATACATATGCACACGTGTATAAAATTCCATTGCTCTATGAAGCCAGCATAACCCTGGTACCAAAACCAGGTAAAGACACCACAAAAAAAGAAAATTACAGACCGATATCCCGCATGAACACTGATGAAAAAATCCTAAACAAAATTCTAGCCAATAGAATTCAGTAACATATCAAAAAAATAATTCACCATGACCAAGTGGAATTTATGCCAGGTATGCAGGGATGGTTTAACATTAGAAAAACAATCAGTATAATCCATCACATAAATAAAAGACAAGAACCACATGGTCTTATCAGTCGATGCAGAAAAGGCATGTGACAAAGTCTTAACACCCATTCATGATAAAAAGTCTCAACAAAATGGGAATAGAAGGGAAATTCCTCAGTATAATTAAGGGCATTTATACAAAATAACAGCCAACATCATTCTAAATGGAGACACTTTGAAAGCATTCCCCTTGAGAACA
>NW_004444056.1:8264879-8310672 GCF_000243295.1 Trichechus manatus latirostris | reverse complement strand
TGCATCCTACTTTGGTGAGTGGCATCAATTGGTCCCAACCACTTGGAGTAAAGGAGAACGAAGAACACCTAAGACACAAGGAAAGTATTAGCCCGAGACAGAATGGGCCACATAAGCCAGAGACTTCATCAGCCTGAGATCAGAACTAGATGGTGCCTGGCTACCACCAATGAATGTCCTGACAGGGAACACAACAGAGGGTCGCTGATAGAGCAGTAGGAGGATGGGGTTTAGAACACAAATTCTAGTAAGAAGACCAGACTTAATGGTCTGAGACTGGAGGTGCCCCGGAAAACATGGCCCCTGGACTGTATCAGCCTAGAACTAAAACAGTTTCCGAGGCCAGCTCTTCAGCCAGGTATTGGACTGGACTGTGGGACATAAAGTGATACTTGTGAAGAATGTACCTCTTAGTCAAGTAGATACAAGAGTCCAAAGGGGCAGCATCTGTCCAGAGGTAAGATGAGAAGGCAGAGATAGGAGCTTGTTGAATGGTCATGGGGAATCCGGTGGAATGGAGGAGTGTGCTGTCACAGAATGGGGTTAGCAATTAGGGTCTCATAACAATGTATGTAAAAAAATTCTGTATGGGAGACTAACAATGTAAATTTCATTTAATTACAACAATTAAAAAAAAAAAACCATTGCTGTCAAGTCTGTTCCAACTCATAGCAACCCTATAGGACAGAGTAGAACTGCCTCATAGGGTTTCCACAGCTGTAATCTTTAAGGTAGCAGACTGCCTCATGTTTCTCCCACATAGCTGTTGGTGGGTTCAAGCTGCCTACCTTTCTGTTAGTGGCCAAGTGCTTAACTGCTGCATCAGCAGGGTTCTTGAGGTTTTGTGCATGTGCATGTATATATGTGTATATATATATGCTTGTATGCAATCTTGCAGGCATGTAGGTACGTATATGTACACACACACACTGCTCACTTTTTGACATGGTTAACTTCCAAAGACCAGATAGTTTTGCAAAAATCAGCATTATATGAAAAGGATTTTTTTTGTTTTTAGACCGTGTGTCCAATTTTTTTTTATTTAGAAAATATCATAGATATAACAGCTAAGATTTACTAATGTACTCTTTACTGTGACGAGTCCATTTATGAATTATTCCTCTGTGAGGAAGGAGGCTTAGAGAAGACAAAGCTGGTTAAACCGGGGCTGTGTGCCTGGAGGGCCCATGGCTTAACCACTTCACCTTCCTCCTGTGCTGGTCAGAGCTCCCTTCATGGAGCTGCCTCCAGGGCTGCAGTCCCACCCCTACAAGCTCTGCCTTCCAGATCCCAGAGCCTACAGTGCTCTTCAGGCCTGGTGAGCCACGAAGGCTTGAAACTTTCACGAGGGAGCCATGAGCCTAGCTACCTAACCAGCCTCACTGAGGTGGAGGCTTCAGTCCCTGTTTGTCTCAGTTTGCAGTGACATTAAACTTGCAAGCACCCTCTTCAAACACCCTCTCTTTTGCACTTTCTTTCCTACCTTTCCACCCCACAGCAATTTTGAGTTGCAGGGCCTCAGGTCGCATAGGAGATACGAACCCAGAAGCCTGCTGGATAAGCACTGCCTGTGCATCCATCTAGAGTCTGTGGCCACAGAGGCGCCTGGCCCTGCCCAGCAGCTGAATGTGGCAACCCTTCCAGCAGGATAGACTGGAGGGTGCAGGATAGTGCTGCCCAGGTTCTCTGAGGCCACTGTAAGACCCTCCTCATTAGTGTGCAAAGTAATCAGTAGATTTTTCTGTTGCAAATGTGAAATGTCAGATAAACAGATAGTTGATAAGTGACGAGTAGGGATGTCTGTGTGTATGTGCACGCATCTCAAACCTGTTGCTGTCTTGTCTATTCTGACTCTTGGCAGTGCCTCTGGGTGGATTTGAACCACCAGCCTTTTGGTCACGTGTCACTAAGCTGAAATTAACAGCACTTAACAAGAACAATTACATATATATACACACATATACACACACTCACACTTATATATGGCAGTACAAACTTTTGTGCCATCCAGGTATCTTATATGTGCATATAAAACCAGCTGTAATATTGTGTGTTCAAAGAATTTTCACAGGACAATATTTTCATAAATGTGAGTCAGATAATATTTGAAACATTTCACTTTAATACAATTGTTAGCACCATATTTTAGAAACATGGTGAAAATAATTGTAGCATGTCTGCTATATGATTTAATCTGTGAAACATGAAACAATTCAGGGCAGAAAAATACATGTTTAATGTGTATGGTAATGGTGAAATGGTAACAAATTTGTATCCAACAGCATGCTGTCTGTTTTTAACAAAAGGCATATGATAGAGAACCTCTGTGAAAGTAACAATCATTGTGGACAGACCGTCAGCCAGATTCCAAATCTTTCTGTGCTGAAAAGAACTATGGAAGCATATCCTTCTGAATGCCTTGAGTGTGGGAAATCCTTGATGAATCATTCATCACTTAAGCATCACATCAAGTCTCACTCGGGATGCAGCGCCTATCAGTGTAAGGAATGTGTAGAAGCCTGTAGTTCTCCCTCTTACCTCAGCACTGCTTTGAGAACTTTTACTGGAGAGAAATCCTATGAATGTAAGGAATGTGGCAAAGCCTTTCATTGTTCCTCAGAGCTCAATATACATATGAGAATTCACAGTGGAGAGAGGCCTTATGTATCTAAGGAATGTGGGAAAGCCTTTTGTCATTACTCAAACCTCATTGCATGTATAAGAACTGACAGTGGAGAGAGGCCTTATGTATGTAAGGAATGTAGGAAAGCCTTTAGTCAGTCCTCAGACTTCACTGCACATATGAGAATTCACAGTGAAGAAAGGCTTTATGAATGTAAGGAATATGGCAAAGCTTTTAGTCTTTCCTCAAATCTAACTAGACATGTAAGAATTCACAGTGGAGAGAGACTTTATGAATGTAAGGAATGTGGCAAAGCTTTTAGTCGGTCTTCATACCTCACTGCACATATGAGGACTCACAGTGGTGAGAGGCCTTACGAATGTAAGAAATGTGGCAAAGCCTTTAGTCACTCCTCAAACCTCACTAAACATTTAAGAACTCACAGTGGAGAGAGGCCTTATGAATGTAAGGAATGTGGCAAAGCCTTTAATCAGTCTTCACACCTCACTTCACATATAAGAACTCACAGTGGTGAGAGGCCTTATGAATGCAAGAAATGTAGTAAAGGCTTTAGCCACTCATCACACCTCACTGTACATATGAAAACTCACAGTGTAGAGAGGCCTTAGGAATGTAAGGAATGTGGCAAAATGTTTAGTTGGCCCTCAAACCTCACTGCACATGAGAAGTCATTGTGGAGAGAGACCTTAGGAATGTATGGAATGTGGCAAACCCTTTTGTACCTCTTCAGCCCTCAGTATACATACGAGAACTCACAGTGGTTAGAGGCCTTATGAATGTAAGAAATGCAGCAAAGCCTTTTGTCAGTCCTCACACCTCAGTACACATAAGAATTCACTGTGGAGAGAGGCTTTCAGTAAGGAATGTGGGAAAGCCTTTAGTCAGTCTTCAGTGCTTACTAATTTGAAGTTGGTAAGCAAAAATACAGCAGGAAGATGGGTTTTAAGTAAGAATTTTAATGGTTTTCAGAACTGCTCAAGGCTAATTAGGGTGAAGCAAGGAACAGTCATGGGATAAATGTAAATGGGCAAATCTTGTCACTTTGCTATTTTATATTTGTATCTCTTTTAATAAAAACCTTGGTTCCTAATAATATTGAAATAGTTTCAGTGTCATAATATTAATAGTACTACTGACTAAAAAACTTTTTTCGTAAAGTACCGAGTTTTTTCGCCTTTGTTTTTGTACTTATACCTATTATACATTCCCATTAAGGATATTAACACAAGATTACCATGTTTCAACAGTGGCTTGAGCACAAACTCTCTTGTGCATGGGTACGTGATCAGTTTGATATTGTTTGCTGCCATCGAGTTGGCTCCAGCTCATGGTGACCTTATTTATGTTGTGTGCTGTGGAATCGACTCTGATTCTTAGCGACTCCATGTGTCAGAGTAGAATTGCCCCATAGGGTTTTCTTGGGCTGTGATCTTTACAGAAGCAGATTGCCAGGTCTTTTTCCCATGGAGCTGCTGGGTAGGTTTAAACTGTCAACCATTTGCTTAGTAGCCAAGTAGTAAACTGTTGCGCCTCCAGGTCTCCATGATTTCCTGCATAACAGTAAAATGCCCAGTTCTGCACTACCTTCATTATCATTGTTGTGTTTGAGTAGTGCCTTCCAACCTAAGGGGTTTATCTTTCAGAACTATATCAGTGTTCTGTTATGGTTTTCATTGATTAATTTTCTAAAGTAGATTGCCAGGTCTTTCTTCCTAGGCTGTTGTAGTCTGTAGACTCCACTAATGTCTGTCCACTATGGGCGATCCTGCTGGTATTTGAAATACTAGTGATATAGCTTCCTGCATCAGCAACATGCCAGCCATCACACTATGTCAAACTCGCAGATGGGCAGTGGCAGTTTGGTGTCTAATTATGTTTACTTGTTTCTGTTTACATTTAATTTTAAGGTTTGCTTTCATTTTGAATTATTCCTTTAACATACAAAATTTTCACATGGTTCAAGACTGAAGACTATATGAAAAAATGTATTCAGAAGGCTGATTTCCTCCTATAGTACCAGTATTCTGTTACTATCACCACCAGTGGCTAACGATTTCCATTTTGTTTCTTGTGTAACCTTTCAGTATTTCTCAAAAATATGCCTCTCCAGAATGCATAAATACATACATGAATGTATGTTGGTTATTTACCATGTTTTCTTCGCATAAATGTAGTTTTTCCCACTTAACAGTATATACTGGACATTAATCTACTCACTTCATAGTATAGAGAAGACCAAGGCATAGGAGTTGGCAAAAGCTGTTCACATGTGCAATAGAGCTAAGGAGGGCTGGTGGTCTCTTCTGTCTCAGAATGTCCTTGATCACTGTTATGTGCTGTTGAGTCCATTCCAGCTAATTGTCCATATAGGACAGAATAGAAATGCACCATAGGGTTTCCTAGGCTGTAATTTTTATGGGAACAGATCTCTAAGTCTTCTCTTCTGTAGCGTTCGGTGGGTTCTAACCACTGACCTTTCAGTTAGCAGAGCTCTTAACCACTGTGCCACTGGGGCTCCTTCCTTGGACAATAACCATGTGTAAACATCCTGATAGTTTATCTAATAGTACCTTGTTAGGTTGTGCTCATCAAGTGGTGAAAACAAGAAACCCCTGAAAGTCTTTAGTTTTTCTTTTTCCATGTTCATGGAAAATATTGAGTTTTAAACATAGGGTTCAAATGTTTATTATCAGTGATAAAATTCCTAGCCCTTAAGGCACTTCTGTTTATGGACAAATATTTTATGGGGCCTAGTCTCTGAAGGAACCCTGGTGGTGCAGTAGTTAAAGCACTTAGCTGCTAACCGAAAGGTCGTCAGTTGGAACCCATCAGCTGTTGTGTGGGACAAAGATGTTACAGTCTGCTTCCGTAAGGATTTACAGCCTTGGAAATCCTATGGAGCAGTTCTTCTCTGCCCTTTAGTGTTGCTGGGAGTCAGAATCAAATCTGTGATAATCGGTTTGGCTTTTCTTTCGCTTTATCTTTTTGAGCCCCCACCCATCTGTCCCTTTGTACTGTGGTGGCTTCCATGTTGCTGTGATGGCTGGAAGCTATGCCACCAATATTTCAAATAGCAGCAGGGTCACCCAGTGAACAGGTTTCAGCAGGGGTTCCAGACTAAGACTAGCAAAAAGTGCCTGGCAATCTATTTCTGTAAATTAGCCGATGATACCCTTCTTGATCAGAAAATGGTATTGCCCAACAGGAATCAAACGTTCCAATGATCATGAAGATGACACAGGACTGAGCAAATGTTCAGTCTTTTGTACATAGGGTCTCCATGAGTTGGAGCCTGATGGGCAGCTAATACCAAAGTCTCTGTGAGAGGCACAGACAGAAGGGGTTGGGATTTCTCAGCCACAGATCTGCAGTTCTGAGTGGCTCCATTAAATGATGTTGATGATCCTTCTAACCTTTCTTAAATCTTTCTAGGTCTAAGCAGGTGTTTTTCTCATGGAGTGTCTGAAGAGGGCACAAAGAGGGAGACATTGAAATTTTTTACATCTTGGTTTTGTGATGCATAAATATAGCAATGGAGCCCTGGTGGCGCAGTGGTTAAGAGCTCAGCTGGTCACCAAAAAGCAGTTCGAATCCAGCTGGTCCTTGTAAACCCTGTGGGGCAGTTCTACTCTGTCCTGTAGGGTTGCTGTGAGTGGGAATTGGCAACGGGTTTTTGTTTTTTTAAATGTAGTGATAATAACAACACAAAAGTACAATAAGATTGGTCTTTTCTCTGCCAGTAGAGTTCAGGGTTTAGTTTTAAACCCAGCGTTCCGATTGTGCTGATGTAAGAGTCAAACCCCATCTGGCCCTGATAGATCCTGTTTCTCAGCAGGTGATTTAAAGCGTTGCAGAGACCCTCAGCTTTTTAAATAACCTGGATTTGATTGTTTACAATGGAGTCTGGACAGAAGGATCCCTGACCTCTGTGAGTCCTCAGGTCTTTGCCATGGAGAGAGCAGGGGAAAACGACCACACAGGAGGGTTCCTAGTGGGTGAGATGTGAGTCTTGGACCCTTTTTCCCTTGCAGCTGCTCAGTCCCCTTTTTACCTGGGGACCCCTGCATTTCCCCTGGCAGAGATCTTATGGGTACAAGTTCCTGCCGACCCCTTTACTTAGCTATGTGATAATGAGCAAGTTACTGGACTTGTTCTGCCTCTATTTCCTCATTCAAAATGAATAAATAATGTCTTTCACTTGGCACATGGATTGCCCCAACTCTAAGACACTGCTGCCTAGTGCCACCTCTCAGCCCTGTCCCCAGGCCGACCCCACATATGCCCCTCCCCAATCTCACTACATCTCTGCTCTCAGCCTGTAGGGCCAAATGTTGGGATACTCAGGCCACTAGATGTTCACTTGCACTGGGTCCAGTGGAGCAGCCTGAGGGGGGAAGTTATTGCCCGTGGAAGATGTGGGCTCACACTGCTGTAATGTTAGAGGGCCCTCTCCTCAGGCTGAGTGACCCTTCTGAAAACATCATCCTACAACCACTGCTTACCTAGGAGTGTAGTTTCTCCTGAAAGTAAGACTAGTTTTATATTGATGCCATTTTTGTGAGGACTGTCTGGAATCCCACCTCTGCCTCACATCAGGTCCGCATGGAAGTTCCAGTGTTCCAACATCTGAGCCACACTGGCCTCACTCGCACACGGTGCACAAGCCTCCACCTTCCCCCATCTCCCAGCCTTCATGCTGGCAAAGCTCTCTCCCTGACATCTGATGCGCTCGCCTTTGTAAACACCATGGCCTCTCTGTGTCCAGAAGATGGAGGAGTTACCTCTTAGTCCCTTAAGCCTTACCCAGGAGGGTCGAGGTTTTTGTCTTTTTCCTAAACCTCCCTGGCATTTAATTTTGTCTTTCTTTCGGTTTTCAAATTTAGAATGTATTAAGTTGTAGAAATCATTTATGGTCTCTGGCATTCCTTTCTAGTTCTTCATTGGATTAAGCACCTGACAGGAAACGACTTATAACCCACTCCCACCCTGGTGTGCGGTATCTCTGATGGTTTTTTTTTCTGATTACCCAGGTCACGGAGTAATGAGCCCACCACACAGCTCTTCCTTCAGTGTCAGTGTTGCATATGGACTGACTTCCTATTAGGCAGACTGATAAGAATCTAACACCCAGAAGCCACTCCCATCTCCCCAATTCATTAATAGTTACATCACAAGTCTAGTGGTTCCGCCTCTGCACTTGAGGTAACACCCCTGAGCCCCCACTCCGGCCCCTTCCTGCCCCCAGCCTTTGAAAAATGAGTGTCCACGTTTGCATTGTCCACTCCAGTGACGAGGAGGTGGAGTGAGCAAGATGCTCACCTAAAGCACAATATCTAAAAGGGCTGAAAAACCTCAGTCATCAAGATAAATCGTATTCAGCATTTAGTATTTCCCTCCTTTTTGCCTCCTTCTCCAATTGGCAGGGTCATTCGCTCTGATATGGTACAGCAGGGCAGGTCTAGCTGAAGAGGAGTTGCTTGGATGGGTTGTTTGTGGCACTTAGTACAGCCACCAGGGCAGGACAGTAATCAGTGCACGGCAGGTTCTGGTAGGCCTTGCCTGTACTGTTTGGTGGTGCGATGTTAAGCGCATGGTGCAGGTAGGCAGGATGGAGGGGGGAGATGTGATGTGGGGAGCTAAGATGGGTATGGGAGAGAGGAGAGAGGAACAGAAGCCAAAAACATACAAACAAAAAAGAGTGCTAAGGGAGCTTGCCATTGGAGTGGAGAGATGAGAGACTATGTAATGGAGAAAAACAAAAGGGGAGAAGAAAAGAATGAATAAATAAAAATTAGAAAAAAGAAAAGCTCCCAGGGATCCCACTGGTGTGGCTACGAGGTCTGGGGAAGTTGTTCCCAGGTGTTGAAGTACAGCTTGGCTAGAAGGCATAGAGGTGTTACTCAGCACCAGGTATTCAAGGGACAGGAAGAGAAAAAAGGTTTAGAGAGATAAGAAACTGAGTAATGACGAAAGACAAAAAGGGAAAAAGGGAAAAGAAAACAAATTACAAAAAAAACAAGAAAACCCCCCAAAAAACAGAAGGAAAAAAAAACACGAAAAACGAAATGCCCTCAGGGATCCCTCTGTGTGCGCAAGCTGAAGGGGTTGGTCCCAAGCCGCGCAGTACTGCCCGGCTAGAATGGGCTTCCAATTCAAGAAAAGAGAAAGAAAAACAATTCAAAACAAGCAAACAAAAAAGCCCTGGGATCCCACCAGCGTGGCAGCATGGACCGGGAAGCAGTTTCACATTCGAGCAGAGTTTTACCACCTTTCAGGAAGAAGCAAAGATGGTGCATGAAGCCAGGTATTTGAGCAAAAGGAGGCGGAGATGGTGAGAGGTAAGGAAGAAATCAAAAGAAGCAGGAAAAAGCAACACCAGCATCCAACAAATGGTACTCAGGGAGTCAGCGTGTGCGGGCGGGTGGAATCCAAGCAGCCGGTGCTTCTCGGCCAAGAGACTGTGACCTCGGGAAGCAGAGGAGGCCGAGTGGGGGTGAAGAAGGGTGGTGGGTGCGAAAGCATATGTTGTTTGCTACCAGTTATTCTGTCTCCTGCTGGAAGCTCCACGAAGCTGCCTTCTCGCACCCTCTGTTCGCTGGTCTCTGATAGGAATCCAAGATGGTGGATCTGTGCTGCGTTAGCTGATAGGGGACCTCTGTATGTATGTCTCCTCGCTCTCTGTTCTCTGTCAGTTTTTCATTCCATTTGGTGCTTGACTGAGTTCTTTATCTCTTCATTGGATGCTTAGAGTTTCAGGATTGCTGTTTTCTCTGGCTTAGTTTTTCGGATCTTTGCTGTGGAGGGACAGCGTGGTGCTTCTGCCTAGAGCGCCATGTTGCCGGAAGTCCAACACAGTTAGTTTTGATCACTGATGAGTCACGTAGTCTTTCTCACATGGACATATTTGCTACTACTGTTTAATGTCTGTTTGAATTATTAAGCATTTAAGACCTTGGACGCCACACCACAATTGTAACCAGGCACCACTGTTATCTTTTTACCTTGACATAGTGGAATTCCCTTCAGGGTGAGCTGATCTCAGTCACCCACAAAGGAGTAACTCGTCTTCTGCAAAGTTTTCCCTAGCTTCATCTTGCTTTAGAGGGAGACATACTGGTAGGCCTCAAAAGGGGGAGGGAAATAGGTGACAGTGTTAGGCATAATGGGTCAGAGCCACAAAGGGCTGACTTACTCTCTCAAGTGGGGTTTCATTAAGGTCACCACTGATTTGGATGGTTTCCACGTACATTATCTTTTTCATGGGCATCACATTAGTTCTCGAGGTCAAAACATGAGTGTTTAATTTCATGCAGTATTTAACAGTGCCAATTGCAACAAGGACCATTAAAATAATAATCTGAGTGAATAAAATTGATCTTATCTAGACTCCCATTCCTTGTGGAAGCCAACTAAACATATCAGGAAGAGAAAACCCCAATCTTGTGTCAGAAATGTAATCAGATGGCTTTCTGGTGAATTTGCTTGATATGTTATTCTCCAGAGGGATTAATCCAGGTGCAACAGACAGTATTCGCTACAGCACAATGCTTCCTTGTTGGGCTGATAAAAAATGAGGAGCTATTATGTTGTCCAGGATTACATTGGCAAGGGGATTCAGATGTTTGCTGAGCTGCCATCCCATTAACATCATCATTACTTATTTGTTCCTTGGTTCTTGAGAGATTTCCAATGGATATCTCAATTGCAGGGATGCCTACCAATGGCAAGATACCTTAGAGGAAAGCCCATCCATCACCAGATCTATCCATCACTGGGTTGTCAATGGAGTTTCTCTTTTTTTCTAATAAATTTAATTCATTAGTCTAATGCACGTTCTTATTGGATGTATGAATATCTAGGAGGACACCTATATGTCCCCAGGTACATTGGCCCATCATGTTCCATTCATCTAAACACAGCAATGCTCAAGTGTAGGGCTTATTGCTTGAGTCTAGTATCTTTTTGGTGGGATAATCTGATCCTCCACATAAAAATACATAACCATAGGAGTACAAATAATGCTGTTTCTGGTATAATCATCTGGGAGGGGGATGTTTTGATTTACTTGTACAAGCCAAGCTTCTATTAGGAAATTATTACAAACAGATAACCGTCCCATCTTCAAGAGGGATCCAGAGACTGGTGCAAAGAGGGGAGGAGTCATTCCTTTTACAGTTAATTCTTTTGCTTTACTTGATAAAATCTCAAAGTATCTGTAGAATTTTCTGTGTTGAGATTAAAAGCTAATTCAGCAAACATGAACATCCTACGTTTTGTAAAACAAGCTCTCAACCACTCCATTACCTGGTTAGGTGTTATGGATTGGGCTAAATTACGACATGTTATTTGCAATGGTCCAGGAGGGTGCCATAGTGTAACACACATGGCTCGCTTAAGGGTAATGTTGAAGTTAACAGTTGCATTGGGTATGAAACAATATTTGAATATTGTAGATGCTAAAGGATCAGAATTAGCAGGACTGGATTTGGGGGAAGAATGACAAATCAAACATTCAGTGAGATTACCATCACTAGCTACTGTTTGGGACAATCTAACAGGAATTTTCATGCCAGGTATCAAACTGAATTATAAACAGAGACAGGAAGATACCTGAGATAAGTTTCATAGTGTAAGAAAATTGATCAAAAGAGGCATATGTTACTAGCATGCAAATAATAGCTATAATAAAATCCTCCAGTAACATGAGTATGTGGGATGAAAATTTGTATCCCTCTTATGACCATGAACAAAAAACAAATAACTAAGACTTAGTAAGAAAAGATATAACAAGGTTTCAAAATTAGCACAGGACATGAATTACTTAATCAAACAGTCCTAACTTGAGCATCAGGGAAATTTTAAAGGTAATCAAGATTAAACATAAAGGTATGACTAGTAAAATTTCATCTTTCATGGTGTGCTGCACGTGGCGGGTGCTGTTGATAAAGGTCTAGGTTCACAGGATAATATGCATGGAATCATTTCTAATGTTTGAAGAATTATGAGAGTAATAGAATGATTAGAGTGAAAATTAGTCCAAGAACTTCAACTGATTTTGTACAGGTCTGATCTCCATATCTTGGGCAGAAGCTGTCTGCTCAGCTGCCAGCTGCTTCTTGTCCTGGCCCTTTTTAAACTTCACTTTGAGGACTTCCATGTGTTGCACGGTCCACTCAGGTGTCGTGGCCTTCTTTAACTGTGACAAGTGTACTCAAGCTTTTATTCCTTGTAATTTTGCAACATATGGATTAGTAAGATAATGTGATAACGCCCCTTCTATCGTGGTTATAGGTAAGCCTTTAATTAATGTCTCTTCCAGTATAATCTGGTGGGATAACCCTTTCAGTGGGCTCCATAGGCTTTTCCTGATTATTAGCTTTTTAAACTAGGGTTGTTATAAGCCTGGGCATAATGCATTAGGGCCTGATAGTATTTTAAAAAGTTGACTTGTGTGAAGTTGGAATCAACCCATGCCGACCCATAGGGAAGGGCCAAAGGGCGTCCAGTGACAATTTCATGTGGGATCAGCTTGTGTGGACCAAAAGGTACTGTGGCTTTAGATTTAATAGGACTGTTGGTAACATTTGTACCCAGTCCTAAAGAATGAAATAGTTTTGCCAATTGTTTTTAATTATACTGTTCATCCTCATAACTAAACCCATGGACAGTGGATAGTACAGGCAAGGTAGCCTCTGAAAAGTAGGAAAAATTTTGCATAAATCCTTTATGATATGTCCAGTTAAGTGGGTGCCTTGATCACTGGAAAGTGTTCTCAGGGCACGCCAGGTAGGGATGATGTTCTCAAACTTTTTTGCCACAAATGATGCTGTGTATTCTGGCTATGGAAAGCCTCAACCCATTGTGAAAATTTACAAATTATAACTAAAACAAATTTATATCTACCAGAGGGCCTCAACTGAATAGTCGATCTGCTATTTAAGCATTGGCCCAAGAGGTAAGGGGTACCTTCCCAAGGGAGGTTTGCTGGCTTGACCAGCATTAAATTGAGAGCATATGGAGCAGTGATTATTAGCCTGGAGAATTCCAGCAAGAGGACAATGTAAAGACATGGGGAGGGCTGGCTTCCAATAGCGAGGTTTAGGTTTTCCACTGGGGCTTAGATCCTAGAGATGCCATTATGGCAGCACCGCTTTTTCTTCCATTGGTCTTTTCCCTTATCTGGAGCCAATCATTGGTGACTCATTAAATCATGCCATACGGGCTCACTAGTGGTGGTGTCCTGAACATACAGGTCCCCATACGTATGTGTTTGGTCCCTGGCATTTTTGGCAGTCCATGGATACCACTGTTGCTTGGAATTTAGTTGAGGCAGCAGATTTGGCTGCCTGACTGGTCAAATTATTTCCCCTAATTTCTTCAGTCTAAGGAATCCCTTTAGATTGATAGGCCTGTACTTTAATGGCAGTGATTGGAGAGAAGTAGCATGGGTTCCAGAATGTCCATTACCAACGGGTCATTTTTTATCTGGGTTTTGAAGATGTAAGGACCTTCGGTGCTTCCGCAGCACTCTGAAATCCTATACAACACCAATAGTATATCAGAAGTCTGTAAAAATACTTATAGCCTGGAGGCTAATCTGAATGCCCGAGCAAGCATAATCAGTTCAGCCTGCTGAGCCGAGGTAACTTCAGGGAGAGGCCCGCTCTCAAGAACTTCAGTGGACACTGTGACATCATAGCCTCCCTGGAAATGAGAGCAGGCTTATCTTAAATAAGAACAGTCCACAAATAAGTCTGCATTGTCAAGAGGGGTTTCCTGCAAGTCAGGTTATGATAGTGAATAAATGATCAGTTAAATGAATACAATCATGAGGTGGTGTTTCTTCATCATCTGGCAGGGGCAGAAGGGTTGCTGGGGTTAGCCCTGATGTGCAACTGTACATGTGATCAATTAATAAAAGAACATCATGTCATTTTACTGGCAAATATGTGTTGGGTCAGACTTGAGTTTAAAATGGCAGAGACTGTGTGAGGAACAAACACATTTAAATTGTTTCCCAACACAATATCAGCAGTGGTTTCCACCCACCAGGCTGTGGTGGCAACCACCCTAAAGCATGGTGGGTATCCTCTGGCCACAGGGACTAACAACATTGTAGTACCCAACCAGCCTCTGCCATCCTCTGTGCCCCTGAGTAAGTACCCCCAGAGCATTTCATTCACCTCATGTACAGAAAGGGAAAAACTAACGCTATAATTGGGAAATCCTAAAGTAGGAGTACAAGAGAGGGAGCCTGTTAGTTTGTAGATGGCTGCTTCCCCCTCTCCTGATAGCTGGAAAGTGTCTGGCTCAGAGGTTTTAAATAGTGATGTAAAGCCTGAGCTAGAAGTGAAAAATTTGATATCCAAGCACAGCAATACCCACAGAGGCTGAGAAATCCTCTTCTTTTTTGTTTTAGACATAGGAAAGGCCAGAATAACATCTTTTCTCTTAGGGTCGATAGGTACCCAGTTGGCTGATAATACATGCCGTAAATATTTAACAGATGGTTGAGCAAGCTGAAGTTTCTTCTTAGAAACTTTTTGATCTCTATTTGCTAAGTGTGTTAGTAAAGTGATGCTATCCTTCAAAAAGGTAGTAGGAGAGCAAATTAGCAGGTCATCCACGTATTGGAGAAGGAGCAATCCATGCATAAATTTAAAGATTGTAGCTACACATGCAAAACCTCTGAAAAATAAGTTGGGGACTCAGTAAAACTTTGAGAAAGGACGGTCCATGTGTATTCTTGAGTATTCCAGGTGAATGCAAATAAATATTGACTCTCAGGATGGACAGCAATGCCTAAGAATACACTATATAAATGTATTACTGTAACGTGGCCACTGCTGGAACATTGGATAACAACAGGTGAAAATTTCAGACCATAGGAAATCTTGGAATCACTATTTTATTGATGGCCTTTACTTCCTGAACAGATCTCCAACCTCGATTACTGCCGTTGTGGACTGGAAACACAGGAGTATTACATGGACTAGTATAGGGAATAATGCCTTTTTCTAAAATGTCTTTAACTATAGGACCTAGTCCTTCTCAGACTTCAGGCTTAATGGGATATTGGGGAATCTTAGGTAAAGGTTTAGTGTTATCAATATGAACCTTAAAATGTTCAGCTGAAAAGACCCTCCCGATATCAGTGGATGGAGCTGCCCACAAACAGGCACTGAGTTGAGGCAGTCCATATGAAGGGAAACTAAGGGGGCTAAAATGTGGAGTTCAGGTGAATTAAGAGCATGTGCATAGCACAAGGTTTTTTCCTGACCATTCTCAGAACCATATGAAAGAGGAAGAGCAGTAAGTATACTTCATAACATCTCCCCTTTTTCAGTCTACTCTATAAATGGCATTTCCATTTGGAAAATAAGCTCTTCCTACTTAGTTAACAGGAATGTTGGGGCTAAGTAGAAAGGGATATGAGTCTTCAACTGGTCCTATAGACACAGTTATGGGATGAGAGTGTCTTAAGGTTTATTTTAAGTTAGCAACCCCCACAACTTTATAAGTTCTAGTACTCTGGGTTAGAAACTTCTGAAGGCTTGTGGGGTTAAGTGCAGCTAATGTCGCACCCGTATCTACTGGAATTTTGCCAGGCTCTTCATTAATCTTAATAACAGTTTTACCTTATGAGTCCAGGGGAACCACAAGAAAAGCCCCTACTTTATCCCCAGAGCCCTGTCACTTGGTTATGGGAGGGGCCAAGGTCAGAGTGTCTGCTTTTAAGCTTCAGGCAATCCTTTTTAAAGTGCCCTCACTGCTTGCAATGAAAGCACATCCTGGGTTTTTCCCCCTGCTGTGGCTTAGTTTCTTCAGCGTCCTGATGCTTCCCTCCAGTGCATGTTTGTAGTTGCTGTATTTGCAAAATCATTAGTTTATTTTGCCTATCTCTTATTTCTTCTCTTCCTTAGCCTGTTGTTCTAAAGTTTGGCTCAGCTTATAGGCTAAGGTTACCAATTTACTAGTTTCAGTGTTTTCTCAATCCAATTTGTGGTGTTTGACCAGATCACGGAGCATGGGTTGGAGGCCATTAACAAAAAGTGAGTTAAAATCAATTTTTGCCCCCATATCTTCTATTTTTAGCCCTGAATGTTCATCAAAGAATTTAGTTAACAGTCACAGTAGGTATAAATACTATTGCCTTTTTCTTGAGTACAAGCTTGAATTTTGGCCTAGTTTATCTTCCTCAGGAAGATTCTAGGAATAGAATTAATAAGTAAATCAATAAGTCTTAGTTTCAGCCAAAAGTATATTGCCATGGGCCTTAGGGTATATAGTTAAGAACTTCTCTGGGGACTTCCATTTAGCTTCTTCCACCAACCTGGAAGCATCACCAGGCCCCATCAACATATGGATAAAGTTATACATAACAGACAACCCTCGTTCGTAAGCTTGGGTTAAACTAAAAAAATTCTTGGGTGAATTTGTGGGGGGTCCTCTCATGGATTTGAGAAGTCTTTGATGATAGCATGAAACTTGGCACAGGACCATGGGGCAAAGGTTACTTGGGGTTGTTTATTAGCCTCTTCAGGTTATCGAGTCTTAAAACGCATTTCTAATGCTGGCTCTGATTCCAGTCCCATAGGGACACTGGTGAGAGGGAGAGATGATACAAAGGAAGCATTAACAGATATGTGAGGGCAAGTAGGTAATGCATGATGAAGAGAAGGGGGAGCTGGATAAGGGGCAGTAGGAATGAGAGAAAAGGGATCAGGTTGCTGAGGAGCTGGGGAAGCAGCAAGAGGAGTTGGAGAAAGGTCAGGGGAGGGATCAGGTTTCTCAGCTTTGTTCAATTTGGATAACTACTCCACGAGGAAAGTTAGTCTATTCTCCAGTTGTATTTTTGCTGATTCCCGGTACCAGTTGTAAAAGATGTCCCACTGTTTCTGTTTGACACAGGCATCCTCTTAATCTGAAGCATAAAAAGAAAATTTTCAACACGTTAAAAGCTCCCCATTTTGGCCAAATTTTTTCTACAGTATCCCTGGTTATACTTGGCCATTGACCTAAATATGCACAGGAATCTGGAGTGTAAACATAAACCCAGTGGGAGTTCTTTAGAGGAGGGTAGTCTGTCCTTAGAGCAGACCTGTCCCATAGTAACCAATATAGCAACTATGTGGTAGAAAGTTAATCCTTACATATTTAGAGATAACAAAAGGAGTTCTGAAGATTACTATATGAGCTCCTTAGGGAAACAAAAGCCAGCAGCTGTGACTGGAGAGAGGCATTGCAAGTTCCACTAGGCAAGTAAGGTCCTATAATGAACCCCAAAATAGAGGTGAGTAGAAAGACCTTGAAACAACCTCAGTGAACTGCAATGCAAAGAGTTCAGAGTTCTGACCTGAGAGGGTCACCTGTCAACTTCCAATAACCGGGGAAGTGGAGGAGGCACAAAAAGACCCTGGCTGGCACCTGGCTTTTCTGAGTCCTTGGACATGGGGTCTATACAGGCTTAGCACTTCCAGATCCCCCTGCTGCCACCAAAGTGTCACCTCATTACAGAAAACCAAGTTCGTTTGAGATAAAATCAAAGAGACTTATTCTAAGCAAAGTTTACAGTTAGAACTGGGAACAGCACAGCTCAATCAGATGAGACAGTGGAGAAAGAGGAGGTCTAAATTGGGAATAGTTATACTACTGCAGCAGGCATCAGCCACAGGTTATTCTTGATTGGTACATCTCCAGTTAGGGAAGTAGGAGGTGGGATCTCGCTGAGGAGGGGGAAGGGTACCTTATTGGTTCAGAGTATATAGCTGCAAGATAGTGATTGGTTATTAATTATTAATGGTAAAACGGATTACATATAGTCTTATAGGATGCTTAATGGTCACAAGATGCTTACATGTAGTTCCTTTGTCTATCTTGCAAAAATACCTTGCTGGCAACAGCACTCAGACAGCACTCTTCTGAGTACATGTATCTTGAGAGGTGCAGATGGTCACTTAGTCAAGACCCTCGGAGCATATGGTTTCACATCGTGGTTTTGATCACAGAGGGACATGTTTTCCTCAAAAACATAGCTGTTAGTCTAGAAATTCAGATTAAAATTAGCATGGTCAGCATATTATGCCTCTGTCTCACTGACTGCACTGAAAGTTGCCTTTTCTGGGACAAGACCATTGAACAAGAGGACATTTACTTGTATAGCTGTCTCCTCCAGTTGAACTGCGTGCCCCTCAGTAATCACCATTTCTTTTCATTCTGCACTCTCTCAAGTCTCAGTTCCGATTTTCTGTCTTTGGGTGCACTGTTTTGATTGTGTGCATACATGTGTGCTTCAGGGGTCATGCAGACAGATGTTTGGACAGAGTTTGAAAAATCTCCCCACTGCCTGTTTTTCCATCCAGGATTCTATTGAGGGATTGTAGTGTTTTGGGGGGCATGAAGGATTGACTTGATCTTGGCAGGGAATTACCAGGTGGAGAATTATACTATGCAGGGATTCCCGAATTTGTTCACTCCTGGGAAGCATATCAAATGCATTAAAGGCACTTCCCCACAAATTAACACTTATCAAATTCTCGTATGTGTAAAACAAATGAGGAAATACGCAAGGCTGAAATCCAAAGGTCTTGTTGCAAACAGGCTACCAATTTTTATGCAACTTATCAGTGTGGAATGATATTTTAACCCAAATGGGAATAATTTATGAAACTCTCCAAAGAAAATTCCTGAAAATAAAGATGCACACTTAATAGAAAACCAATACCCTTGATTACAACCAATTAAAGAAAGTAATTTTGCAAGCATGATACGTAAATATGAAACTTAATAAGACAAACGCATATGATTTCTTAGTTTGAAAAGAAACAAGTAAAAAATGGAAGATATTTGAATTGCTAAATGAAAGTATCAGTACTTATGGGAAAGACGCTATTACATGCTAAAAAGGATATTATACTCATTCTAATTTCACCTTTAAATGGAGATATACACAGTTAAACCCTAGGTACCTTCAGATTTTAAATGTTTAAAAGGAGAAAAATTAGTATTTACAAATTATTATTTGCATTATATCTGATTTATGAAAGCAGCCACTGTCTTGGCTCTTTGCTCTCAAATATTCTGACAATTATCCTGTAGCTATGCCATCTTAAATGTTTTTAAGCAGCGGACAATAGTGGATATTAAAAAATCACTATCCTGATGATTTAGGGATTTGCATGATGCCCCCTAAGGTGGCTGACAACAACAAGCTACTACCTTGCTCCCACCTCCCTCAAACACTCTGTCAAATGGAGGTTCCCTGGACCCAAGATTAATCAATGAATTGGCCAAAAAATGAAATATGGTAAAATAATAGGTACATAAAAAGAAATGAAAATAACCAACTAGTAAATCAATAGCTCGATCAACTAATCAATCAAGCCAATCAATCAAATAATCAAAGTAATTAATCAACCAATCTCCTTGAAAATGTTTCCAAGTCTGCCTGGGAGCCCAAGAACAGCCTGCATGTTTGTGTGTGTGTCAGCAAAATTTTCTAAGGTGCAGCAGAGGTCCGATTGTGCCTGCCATAGGGTTCCAAAGATGGTGTCCTTTGGCCTGCTGGAGCCTGTGGTGAATTTTCCAAGAACACAGGAAGAACAAATCTCCACCCATCTTTTCTGACTCCCTGGAGGAAGCACGGAAGCGCATAGGCTTCCTCTAGTGTGTCAGACCACTGTGTTCTTTTTACGTGAATGTGAATTCTATTCTACATTTTTCTCCTGCTCTATCCCTGATTTGTGCATGATGACTGCATGGGAAGGCAGGGTAGTCTCTGTTACCCTGAGCTTGAACTTGGGCTTCAGTGGGTCTCATGCTTGAAGGATTTTCCACTTCTCTAAGGTCATTTGTTCCATAGCTGTTTCTTCCAGGTGCTCCTTCACCACTGCAACGCTGACAGTGTGTCTCCTTCAGGCATACCTAGGATTTCCCCCACGTCCGTATCCTCCATCCCTCGGCCTCCTGCTTCACCATATTGTGCATGGCCCACTCACACTCTCTCTGACCAACTTGCTCTGGTGGATGTAAAACAGGACATAGGCCTGTTGGCTCAGGACACGGATCACATAACATGCTGATATCTTGGAATCATCCATTTGATACCTCTCGTCATTGTCAGCCTTGATGTAAGAGAGGTAATGCTCTAAGAGGCAAGTCCAAACAACATGGGCCAGCACTGCATAGAGTCTGTGAACAGCCGATCCTCTGTCCTGTCGAGACGTGCATCTTCTCATGTTGAGACTCTCAGGATAGTACACATACTTAGCAGTTTTGGCGCCAGTCAAGTCTGAGAAGTGTTTCAGTACCAGCATAAGGACCTCGGGGCAAATGTGCAAAGTCAGCGTCTTGGGAGCGGGCACCTTCTTCTGACAAATCCTACAATGATACGACTTTTCATCATCCAGCTCTTCAGCCGTGATCAACTCTTCCAAAGCTTGGTTCACACTCTGAGCTCCTGGATATCCAGGGTAATATCCAGGTAAGGGCTATGCAGACAGGCTTTCTGCATGGCATCCAGAGTAGATATGAAAAATTCATGGACATCTTCCTGTTGGTGTGGATGGAAGTCTCTAGCCAGTGCGTGGGTGAGGGCTTCATGACATCACCTGGATGATGGAGGGCTCAGCTGATGTGAGCCTGCATTGTACACAGCACGCAGTGGCCCTGCTGCCCAGAGGTTACAGAGTGTTTGCGGGACAGCATGTAGTTGGCCAGAGGCAGGTGTCCTTCAGACACTGCAACGCCACATTCACGTAGCAGGTGTTCCCCGTGTTGTGGAGCTCTGCCCCGACCCTGGAAGATCTGCTTCAAGTTCATCCAAGTTTCTCAGCGGAAGCAAGCACCCCGTCGCTGCGGGCATGCTGCTTCTGGGATATCTGCCAGGATTTGTCACTCAGAGAAGGAGCCCAGTGTCTTTCAGGACCGGCTGCTGGGAGGCAGGAAGACCTGGGTTTTGGAGAGACAGTGAACTGACCCTGATCTCTGCAGTGGAGAGAAGACGCCTCCATGGCTCTGGGAACAAAGATGGTGATTGTCTTAGGCTGCGTTCTCAGGAGAAGCAAAACCAGTAAATCGTATTGGTATCAATATGAAGAGATTTCTATTAAGGAAATGAGTCAGGCAGTTGTAAAGGCTGGAAGGTACCCAACCCGTAGGTCAGGCTGGAGGCTTCTCCTGATTCATGTAGCCACAGGGGCTGGTGAAGCCAGGATCTGGCACGTCAGAGAGCAGGGTTCTTGCTCACTGGCAGCACCACATAAAAGCTGTTTGCTCAAGCCCCAAAAAATGGAGGTCAGACGAACAGGAGGCAGCTACAGGATCCAGAACCAGCAAAAGCCTGAGAGCCTTGCCAGGGAGTCCACTTAGACTCGATGCAGGCCACACCCCCAAGGAAACTCCCATTCAACTGATTGGCTACTCACAGCAGATCCCATCATGGAGGTGATCCCATTATACCAAATCTCATCATGGAAGTCATCACATCATATGACTGCCAAACTACACGATAACTGCCAAACCACTGAAAATCATGGCCCAGACAAGTAGGCACGTAAGCTTAACCATCACAGCAAGGCTTGCCTGCCTGGACATTGCTGTATAGACAGAACGATGCTCCCGCTTCACAGGAAAGACTCCAAATGGTGGCTTGGGTGGCTGCTGTAATACCACCAGCCCTCTTCAGGGTTGGCCTTGCCCATACCACCAACTCCACTGGCACAGAGCCCTTACTACCCCCAGGACTTCACCTGCTCTGCCATATGCCTTGTTCCAGCCGGACCATCACCCCACCTCCTCCCTCCCTCCCCTTTCCCACTGGCTACCAGACTCAACAATACATTCCCGTCCTCAGCTGGATCTCTGGGCTGAGAGTCTGGCCACCCTCACAGCTGACTCCAATGAGTACCACTCCTCTAACCATTTTCATTCCTGAAACACCTGAAGCAGGTCTACTCTTAGGTGTCTTGCATTAACCTACCGACAGTGGTTCTGAGTTGTGGTTTTGGGGACGTGGCAGTCTTTTTTTAAATTGTGATGTAGGTGTACGTTTACAGCTCAAGTCAATTTTTCATTCACAACTTTAGACACATATTGTTCTGTAACATTGGTTTTAATCCGCACAATGTGACAGCACACACCCCCTTTTCAACCCAGGTTCCCTGTGTCCATTCGTCCGGTTCCTGTCCCTTCCTGCATTCTTAGCCTTCTTTGGGACAGAAGCTCTCCATTTGGTTTCATATATTTGATTGAACTAAGAAGCACACTCCTCAAGTGTATTATTTTTTATTTCTTTGGCCTTTCCAATCTTTGTCTAAAGAGTGGGCTTCAGGAATGGTTTCAGTTCTGGGTTAACAGCGCATCTGTGAGCTACAGTTTCTAGAATTCCTCTAGTCTTTCTCAGAACATTAAGTCTTTTTTTTTTTTTTTACGTGAATTTGAATTCTGTTGTAGATATTTCTCCTGCTGTCTCCTGGACTCTCTGTTCCCTGAGACAGTGGCCGTTGGTGGTAGCCGGGCACCATCTAGTTCTTTTGGTCTTAGGCTGGTGGAGTTTCTGGTTCATCTGGTCCTTTAGTCCTTTGGGCTAGTATTTCCCTTGTGTCTTTGGTTTTCCTCATTCTCCTTTGCTCGGAGTGGGATGGGACCAGTGTATCTTAGATGGCTGCTCGCAAGCTTTGAAGTCCCCAGACGCTACTCACCAAAGTGGGATGTAGAACATTTTCTTCATATAATGCCAGTTGACCTAGATGTCACCCAAAACTATGGTCCCTAGGCCCCAGCCCTAGCTGCTATAGCAGTCTTGAGTCATCCTAAAAGGAAGACAAGACACCTGGCATGTGTTGAATGTACGTGTGTTTGGATGTGTTTTTGTGTGGATGTGTTTGTATCTGTTTGCGTGGGTGAGCATGTGGGTGTTTGTGAGGGGGTGTTGGTCTACATGCACACACCCTGGCACATGTGTGTCTGTGCCTCCATGAGTACATCTTGTGGGAGACTTTAGCAGCCAAGTGGCCAGATTACTAAGATATTAAGGATTGCATCTACAGAAATGATTTCTGGCATTCAGACACCTGCTGAAGGAGGAGCAAACCTGTTCTCCATCTTCCTAGATGGTCCTTTTCTTTCAGACTTTCTGGAGAGCTGTGAATTCTGATAGAAACCGTTCGGGAATACATTCACCTTGCTTGAAGAGAAGTATCAAGGAAGTCAGCGAGTGGGCGTTCTTTGTGCTTTTCTACTGAGGTGAAGGGAGTTTTCCATAAAGTGCTTGGGTACTGACATGGACAGAACTTCTTATCCACATGGCCAGTGGTGGTATGGGAGCACAGAAGCCAACAGGTCTGTCCTAGGTATGTGCTTCTACCCTTTCACACCTCCCTTCATTTTATTCTTCATTGTAAGGATGAAAAAGGTGAATAGAAATGTGTTTTTATAGCTAAGTGTGGGTGCCCGAACTCTGACGAGAGAATGTTGCTCATTTCTTCACGAGACCTTGGGTCTTCAGATGACATCCAGATACCAGGACACACAAAGAACATGGTGTTGTCCTCTTATCCTCATCGTGACATGAGGGACGTCCGCAATGCTGAGGTGGTGAGAGCTGAAAGGATTTCTCACAATGCATGCATCCCATTTATTTAATCATTTTCTAAATGATAAACATTCCCTGCCCATATTTGAGAGAGATCTCCATTTCCTGATGGAGACGTGATGGATACTTTTGGAATGATGTGGGCTGTGGTGCAGTACGACTTTATAAGATATGCTTATAATCCATAGATTGACCAGGCACCCTTTCCTTCCTTTTCTCCATATCGCTACCTCTGACATCCGTTTTCTGGCAAAGGACATTACCAAATTTGATGGTCACTCGAGCGGGGATGTCCTTGGCTGGATCCTTTTGGTGATAGCCTTCCTGTTCCCTGTGATCCTTTCTTTCCCCAACTCTGGGTTTCAACTTCTGAATGACAACTGCATTGGAGGGCAGGGCAGTCTCTATTTCTCTGACCTTGGATTTGGGCTTTGGTTGGTCTCATGCTTGGAAGATTTTCCACCCCTCTAAGGTCATTTGCTTGGTGGCTGTTTTCTCCAGGTGCTTCTCCACTCCTGCAATGTTGACAGTGTCACCTTTGAGCATGTGTGGGATTGCCCCCACGTCCCTGCCCTCCATCCCATTGCCTCCTGCTCCACCACCTTGGGCATGGCACACACCCACTCTGACCAACTTCCTCTGGTGGATGTAAAACAGGACATAGGCTTCTTGGCTCGGGACACAGGTCACATAACATGCCAATACCTTAGAATCATCCATTTGATACCACTTGCCATTGCCAGCCCTGACTAAAAGAGGTAATGCCCTGTGGGGCAAGTCCACACAAAATAAACCAGCAGTGCACAGGGTTCGTAAACAGCTAGTTCATCCTGTGGAGACATGCATCTGCACGTCAAGGCTCCCAGGATAGTGCACGTACTTAGCAGGTTTGTCACCTGTCAAGTCTAAAGTGTTTCAGTACAAGGATAAAGACCTCTGGGAAGGTGTGCAAAGTCAGCATCTTGGAAGCGGGCACCTTCCTCTGACAAATCCTACAATGATAGGAATTTTCACCATCCAGCTCTTTGGCCATGATCAACTGTTCCAAGCTTGTTTCACAATCTGGGCTGCCTGGACATCCACGGTAATGTCCAGGTAAGGGTCGAAGGTGTCTGACCTCCCTGGCAGTGGAGACACTTGATACAAGATCTCTAGTACCCGCCAAAGATTTGATGGATTAGGGTGGTGTCTTCAGAGATGCTGCAGAAGTTCCTGTGGTTATGCAGGCAGGCTCTCTGCACAGCATCCAGAGTGGACATAAGAAATTCATGGGTGACTTCTGTTAGTGTCTAGGGAAGCCTCTAGCCAGCACATGTGAGGGCTTCATGACATCTCTCAGAAGACAGAGGGCTCGGGTGATGTGATTCTGCATTGCACACAGCACACAGCAGCCTTGCTGCCCAGAGGTTGCAGAGTGCTCCCGGGACAGCATGTAGTCAGTGAGGGGAAGCATGTATGTCAGACACTGTGCATCCCCCCATTCATGTAGCAGGTATCCCCCATGTTATGGAATCCTGCTTCAACCCCGTAAGATCGGTTCCAAATGGTGGCAAGTTTTTCAGCAGCAGCAAGCACCCCGTCACTGCAGGCATGTAGTTCTCCACATTTCTGCCAGGGTTTGTCAACCAGAGAGGGAGTGCAGTGTCTTACGGCGCCAGGTGCAGGGAGGCGGGAAGAGCTGAGTTTTGGAGAGACAGCAAACTGATTCTTATCTCTGCGGTGGAGAGAAGACGACTTCATGGCTCTGGGAACAAAGACGACAAGGCTTCCCCTACCTGGACCTCTACGTGCAGAATGGTTCTCCCGCTTCATAAGCAAGTCTCCAAGTGGCTGGCTTAGGCAGATGCTGCAATCCCATCAGCCCTGTTTGGGATGACCCTGCCCATTCCTCCAGCTCCACTGGCACAGACCTCTTACTACCCCTGAAGCGCTTACATGCTCTGCCACACCCCTTGCTACAGCCTGAGCATCCCCTCTGCCTTCTCCCTCCTTCCCGTTTCCCACTGGCTACTAGATTCAACAATCCATTCCCAGGCATCAGCTGGGTCTGTGGGCTGAGAGTCTGGCCACCCCTACTCACAGCGGACTCCAATGAACACCTCTCTGACAACCATTTTCATTCCTGAAACACCAAGCAGGTCTACCCCTGTGTATCTTGCATAACTCCACGGACAAGGGTACTGAGTTGGGGTTTTAGGGACATGGAAGTCTTGAACAATCCCAACAGGAAGTCAAGCGAGACCCCTGGCATGTGAACGTGTATGTGTTTGCGAGGCAATGTTTTTGTGTAGATGTTTTTGTGCACGAGCGTGTGCATGGTTGAGTGGGCGTGTGGGTGTGTTCTTCTGCATATGGTGTTGTTTGCCCCCATGCAAATGGCTGGGCGTGCATGTGACTGTGTGCATGTGCCTCCATGAGTACCTGCAGTAGGAGACTTTAGTCAGGCAGTCAAATTACTAAGATATTAAGGGTTGCGTATGTAGATATGATTTCCGGCATTCAGACACCTGCTAAAGGAGGAACAAACCCGTTCTCCATTTCTCCATTTTCCTTGATGGTCTTTCTAGTCAGACTCTCTTTAGAGCTGTGAATTCTGATGGAAGCCATCCAGGAATACATCCACCTTGCTTGGAGAGAAGTATTAAGGAAGTCAGCTAGTGGGATTCTTCCTGCTTTTCCATAAAGTGCTTGGGTGTTGACATGGACAAGACCCCTTACCAACATGCCCGGCACTGGCATGGAAGCACACAAGCCAACACACCTGTCCTAGGTTATGTGCTTCTACCCTTTCACCTTATTCTTCATTGTAAAGATGATCAAGGTGATTAGAAATGCCTTTTTATAGCTGAGTATGGGTGCCCAAATTCTGACCATATGTGCCCTGCAGGGGAGAATGTTGCTTATTTCTTTGTGAGATCCTGGGCCTTCAGATGACACCAGGATGCCAGGACATGCAAAGAAATTGTGTTGTCCTTTTGCCCTCATTGTGACACAAGGGATCGCTGCAATGCTCTGTGAGGTGGACAGATTTGAAAATTTCTCACAATGTGTAGTACTTCCCATGTATTCAATCATTTTCTAAAGGATAAGCATTTCCTGCCTGTATTTGGGAGAGATCTACATTTACTAACAGAGACGTGATGGATACTTTTGGAATGATGGCGGCTGTGGTGCAGTACGACTTCATAAGCTACGAATACTATGCTATGATTACTACTGGAATCCATCAAGTGACAAGGTACCCTTCCCTTTCCTCTTTTTCTTGCTACCTCTGACATCCCTCCGTGGACAAAAGATTTTGCCAAAGTTGATGGCCACTGGAGCGAGGATGTTCTTGGCCAGATCCTTCAAGTGGTGGCCTTCCTACTCCCAGTGGTCCATTCTCACCCCATCCCTGTGGTTCAATTTGTGAATGACGACTGCATTGGAGCACAGGGAAATCTCTTTCCCTGAGCTTGAAGTCGGACTTCCATAGGTCTAGTGCTTGGAGGGTTTTCTACCCTTCTAAGGTCATTTTCCCTGTGACTATTTCTTCCAAGTGCTCCTCCTCCAACGCTGCCATGTTGATGGTGATGTCTCCTTTGGGCATGTCTGGCCTTGCTCTGGCATCTATGTTCTCAGTTCCAGGGCCTCTTGCTCCCCTACCCTGTGGCACACTCCCAATGTCTCTGACCAATTTGCTCTTTTGGGTGTCGAACAGAACGTAGGGTGGATAGCTCAGGACAGACATTGTGTTATGCACTGATACCTTGGTATCATCAGCTTTACACCACTTGCTATTGCTAGCCTTGATGGAAGAGAGGTAATGCCCCTGCTATGAAATATTGCTAGTGGGAATACAAAATGACACAGTCCCTTCAAAAAATAGGTTGGCAGTTTGTTACAAACATACACCTACTATATGACAGCAATCTCCCTCCTAGGATACATGTGAGAAAAATGAAAACTTTATGGTCACACAAAAGCTTTGCAGAAATGTTTATATCAGCTTTATTAATAACAGTCGGAAATCTAAATGTCCTTAAAAAGGTGAATACACAAAGTATGGTATGTCTATATGATGAAATACTACAAGCAAGAAAAAGGAACAAATTATCCATACATTCATCGGCTTAGATGACTCTCAAAAGCATTATGCTAAGGGAAAGAAGCCAGAATAAAAAAGCTACATGAATAGAAATAATTGTCAGGGATTGTCTGGGGAAGGTTTGACTTTTGGAAAAGCATGAGAGAAGTTTTTGGAGGGAAGAGAGATACTATTCTGTACTTTCACTGTGCTACTGATTATAAGATTTAATGTAGTTCTCAATTCACATTCCAAAAGTTACTGTTTCAAAATTTTTAAGAAAAAAGTATTTTGGTGGCAATTCAGTATTTTGATGTGTGGACAAGTATTTATCTAACAACTCTTTTCCTGGTGGACACCGTCTTTCATGGTTTCTACTATCACTACTATCAATAGACAGCATCATCGTGCCTAGAGATTTCCATGGAACAATTCTGCAAGGCAATTGGTGGGTCAAGGTACCATCT
Organism: Trichechus manatus latirostris; assembly: GCF_000243295.1. Classification (NCBI taxonomy): domain Eukaryota; kingdom Metazoa; phylum Chordata; class Mammalia; order Sirenia; family Trichechidae; genus Trichechus; species Trichechus manatus. The sequence goes on along the minus strand of NW_004444056.1, from coordinate 8,282,902 downwards.
AATAGGATAGCTTCTGTTACCTGTGGCCACAATTTCCCAGGACCCTTATATAAGTAATCAGTGAAGCAACTCCCAGCTCAGTGTGGGGAAGAGTGACATTGGATAAACCTCCAGGCCGAAAGTCCCCTTGCCTTGGCCCCTCTAATACAGGAACCCTATCTGGGCTCCCATATTCTCCAGGCCCTGCCATGAGGCAGCAGTTTTCTAGCCAAGCTCACCAATTGCGGCATCAATTCCTAGCCTAGTGCACACCCTTGTGCTGTCAGAATTACCAAAACAAGGACTCTTCGACCAAGCACAGGCTTTGTGCCAGTGCAAGAGAGAAGCGCTACTGCAGCTAGGTCAGATTGGGGCTCTGTGTGTGCCCACCATCACCTTGGGCCCTTAGAATGAGCTGTCCTTCCATGCAAACCCTCCTTGTCATAAAATCATCTTTGGGATGATTTTGGATTAAAACTTTCTGTGCAGTTTCCTCACCATTAAACTAGGTATCATGATAGTGGTCAGGGAGAATATGCAATGCAAAATGCAATGCAAAAATACCCACTACTACACTAAACACACGGTACAATCCTGATTCTACTTAAAGCAAAACAAAACAAAATAACCTGGGAAAAAATAACAAAAATACCAAGTGTGTTCTAGTGTAAGGGAACTCTCTAAATTCCAGAGGGACAATAAGAACCAGGATCAGCACAAAGCTGGTTGCTATGAGGTGGAGGTCAAACATACCTCCACCCTCCAACTTATTCACCACTTCTGACACCAGCCGTCCTCCCCCCTGGCACTCCGTACTTCTCACCTGGGTTTGCTAATTTATTGCAATGGCTACACAGAACTCACAGACCATACTCACGGTCGTGGTTTATTAGAGATCAACTCCATGGCAAAGGATTTGGTTTTTAGCTTTTAAGTGGCTACAACTTTGGGCCAGAATCAACTTTCAAGTAACAGGAACAAGAAGGGATCAGGACAAGTACACAGGCAAGGTCTGGAAGGATTCCAAGAACCAGTGAGCACATCACTTCCTCCCTTCTTGAGTTCCTCTTAGCTGTGCAAGCAGGCAGGCCCTTCTCTTGGCCGTGTATGCTCCGGATAGACCGTGCCCGCCCACTCTCAACCTCTCTGCCTTTGTCAGCCTCTCTACTGCTAACTCACCCAGCACACAGTGGAGCAGCTTGCTCAGCTTTCTTAGCTGCTTTCCTAGCAGCAGCTTTCTGCAGTCACTGACAACTCTGCTGAAGGGCCCCTTCCTGGCTGCTTGCTGGTTTCAGTATTACAGCCCTTGACCTGTGTAAAGCTCTTGTAGGAGGTTCCTTGCCTCCTCTCTACTTCACTTTGTTTTCTTGTCTCTATAAAAACCTCTGTGGGTTGGATGCTTATATAAGCAAACTCCTTGCCAATCTCAAGGCATGGCCCTCTTAGCAGGACCATGAAGTCACCAATCCCATCCGTGGACTGCAAGTTACTGAATTTGCATAGTAAACCAACTGATTCCTGAAAAGTGAGTAAAACAGACCAATTAGAGGGCACACTGCAGCCCAGGGCTGGACAAAATGTATCAAACCATCAAGTTGTTTACAACTTATCCATGAAATGTCAACCTGGATAAAAGTAACAAATTCTCTAGGGTAGAAAACCAGGGCAAAGGTAACTCAAGGTTGAGGGAAAAAAATCTGTCAAGCTGTTTTTCCAAAGAACCAAGTCAAAAGACCACATAAGAGAACTCATTTCACCACACCAAGAGTGGTGAGATTTTAAGTGCTTTTTGCTTTTTCCATAAACCTACTTAAAGTCAAGTTTTCTACAATGAGAACATACTGCTTTATACTCTGAAAAAAAAATAGAACTTAACGCAGCTGATTTAAAAAATATGCTTCAAAAAAAATTTTTTTTTAAAGCAAAAAAAGTTTTATTCGGCATATATTCAGAAGGACAAAAGTGGGAAACAGACAACCATGCTGCCAGAGCCATGTCTGCCTGAGTCCAAAAAATATTACAGAATAGGCAAGAATGGGAAAACGGACAAGCATGCTGCCACAGCCATGTCTACCCGAGTCCAAAGAATATTACAGAATAGCAAGAATGGGAAAATGGACAACCATGCTGCCACAGCCATGTCTGCCCAGGCCACAGACCATTACAGAATCATCAGTATATATTAAAATTACAAATAGGTAGAATCATTGAAAGCATCACTTTTCACAGATTGGCTAGAAATTGTGATCTTACATTTTGAATTGTCTTTCCTAACAATCACTGGTACAGGTTTCAATAACAACAGTCAGGAAGGTCTTCATTGGTCCAACAAATTTCTGTTCACTAAATGCTAATAGAAAAAGGCAAAAAGTGGGAAGTCTTCTGTGTTCTCTTTGATTGCCCTTTTGTGAAAACTTCCTTAAAGATAATCTCTAAGATTGTCCCATCTATTGTCTTTATCTCAGGGACCAGTTGATGTGTCTGTGTGAGTCCTTGAGGGCCCAGATCCAGCTGGGTCATATTTCTCCATGCTCAAAGTCAGGGAATAATGATTCCAAATATTATTTTCTAAATCATTCCCTCCTTTTGATCAGAGATTGGAGATAACACATCGATGATCAATACCTGGACTTAGTCGAGCTCCTAGATGGCGGCAAAACATGTATGTTGATGAGACTTTCTAATGAAGAGAATTTTTATATAAATGAAGAAAAGTGCAAACACTACTTCTCAAAATTCATCTCCTAGGATTGAAAGGAGACTTAAGACATTTTTCACCTTAATGTTACATCAGAAAATGAAAAGTGGAAAGTAATGTACATAGGTATATTTCTAACTTTCATAAGATTTTCCCCCAGTATGAATTTCCATCTGCACAAAAAGGGAAATAATATGAATGAAGGCAGTTGCACAATGCTTACAGCATAGGGTCACTGAAGGCTACCATCATCTTTTACATTCGTAGGATCTATCCACAGTGTAATACCTCACATATTGTCTAAGAATTGAAAAAGATTTGTAGATGCTCCCAGGAAACTTACATTTACAGTGTCTCTTCAGTGTCACTACTCACATGTCATATGTGTAGGGGAGGCTTTCCCATATGTGTAAATCAGAATGTTTTTGAAAATATGGAGAGGAAAACAAAAACTCCATATTCTTTATACTCACTTGGTTTCTTTGCCATGTATCTTCTTACACATAGACAAGAAGACTGAATCTATCCAACATTACTTAAACATTCATTGTTTCTCTCCAGTATCCTTCTCAGATGTGTTCCAAAGGATGAGGGACATCTGAAAACATTCACACATTCCTTGCATTTATAAAGCCTCTGTCCACTGTGAATTTTTATATGGTTAGTGAGGTTTGAGGATTCACAAAATAATTTCCCAAGTTCCATATATTCAAAATGTTTCTCTCCAGGGTGATTTCTTATGTATTCAGTGAGGGATGAGTAATAACTAAATGCTTTAGCACATTCTTTACATTCATAAAATCACTCACATTGTGAGGTTATTTATGTTTAGTAAGCAGTGGATACTAAAGGCTTTCCCATGTTCCTTAGTTAAGGCCTCTCACCGCTGTGAGTTCTCATATGTATAGTGAGGCTTGAAGAATGATGAAAGGCTTTGCCACATTCCTTACGTTCAAAAGGCCTCTCACCATTGTGAGTTCTCATATGTGTAATGAGGTTTGATAACCAACTAAAGGCTTTTCCACATTCCTTACATTTATAAGGCCTCTCTCCACTGTGAATTCTTATATGTTTAATGAGATATGATGAGCGATTATAGGCTTTCCCACATTCCTTACATTCATAAGGACTCTCTCCACTGTGACTTCTTATATGTGCAGTGAGGTCTGAGGAATAACAAAAGGCTTTGCCACACTCCTTACATACATAAGGCCTCTCCCCACTATGACTTCTTATATGTGCAATGAGGTCTGAGGAGTGACTAAAGGCTTTGCCACATTCCTTACAATCATAAGGCCTCTCTCCACTATGACTTTTCAAATGTGCAATGAGGTGTGAGAACTGACGAAAGGCTTTCTGGCATTCTTTATGTTCATAAGGCCTCTCTCCCCTGTGAGGCTTGAGGAATCACGAAAGGCTTTGGCACATTCCTTACTTTCATAAGGCCTTTCTGCACTGTGAGTTCTTATATGTATAGTGAAGCTTGAGGGCTGACAAAAGGCTTTGCCACATTCCTTACATCCATAAGGCCTCTCTCCACTGTGGATTCTTATATGTTCAGTAAGGTGTGAAGACTGACTAAAGGCTTTCCCACATTCCTTACATTCATAGGGTTTCTCTCTGGTAAGAGTTCTCACAGGAGTGGTGACGTAGGAAGGACAACTGCAGGCTTCTCCACATTCTTTACACTGAGAGGCACTGCATCCAGAATGAGATCTGATATGATGCTTAAGTTATGAATGATCCAGCAAAAATTTTCCACACTCAAGGTATTCAGAAGGATATGCTTCCATAGGAGTTCTTTTGAGCACAGAAAGATCTGGAATCCAGCTGAAGGTGTGTCCATACTGATTGTCTTCATTACTTTCACAGAGATTCTCTACCATATGCCTTCTATTAAAAATAGGTAGCAAAAAAAGGGCAACATGCTACTGGATATAAATGTGTTACCATTTCACCATTACCATAAACATCATGTTTTTTTTGCCCCAAATTTTCTCATTGCATAGATTAAATAATATGGCAGAGATGCTACCATTATTTTCACTGTGTTTCTAAAATATGGGTCTTTTTGATAATTGTATATAAGTGACATGTTGCAAATATTCAATATCTGACTCACGTTTATGGAAATATTGTACTGTGAAAGTTCTGTGAACACACACTATTAGAGCTGGTTTTATATACATATACAAGATACCTGGATGGCACAAAAGGTTGGCACTCAACTAGAACTAAAGGTTGGTGGTTCAAACCTAACCAGTGCCACTGTCATAAGCTGGAACAGACTTGACAGCAAAGGATTTGAGATATATACACAGTCAAGTGTTGCATAATGTCTATTCAGGCAACATCTGAGTGCTTATATGTCCGTAGTCACATAAAGTTATAATACAGTTCAGAAATCCCAGTACACCAAAGGAGCCCTGGTGGCTCACTGGTTAAGAGCTTGGCTGCTAACCACAAGGTTGGCAGTTCGACTTCAACAGCTACTCCTTGGAAACCATATGGGGCAATTCTACTCTGTCCTACAGGGTTGCTAGGAGTCAGAATTGACTCAGTGGCAACAGATTTAGTTTTTTTGGACACACTAAAACATCTTTAACATACTAATACAATAATAATAATAATAAAAATGTTTTGATGTGCTTCGCAAAGTAGTACTGGTTTGTTATTAGGAACAATTGTACGTACCTCAAATTTTTAATATAACAGGCTTTACGTGGGTTGGTTTGCGATTACAGGTTGTATGTAAGTCGGATGTTCATAAGTCAAGGAATGCTTGTATATAACATGGCATTTGCACAAACGTCCAAATCACACAACCACAGTAACGTCTTATTTCACGAATGTATCGTGGACATTAAGCAATGCATGACCGTGTGTTTGTATATATGTATGTGTATACACACGCACGTATACACCCACACATAACTGGACTCGTCACAATGACCACATCAGTAAATCTTAGCTGTTACTATATAATATTTTCTAAATAAAAAAAATTGGAGAAATGGATGGTCTGAAAATAGAAAAAATCCTCCCTTTACACATAACACCGATTTTCACATAACAACCTGTTCTTTGGAACCTAACCTCATGTCCATAAGTGAGAAGTGTGTGTGCGTTTGTGTGTGTATAGTTGTTTTCTTGTTGTTAGGTGCTGTTGAGTCGATTCCAGCTCATAGTGACTCCCAAGTGACAGAGTAAAACCACCCCATAGGGTTCTCTTGGCTGCAGTTATTATGGACACAGATTGCCAGGTATTTCTCCCACAGAGCCGCTGGTTAGGTTCGAACTGCCAATCTTATGGTTAGCAGTCGAGTGCTTAACCATTTGTGCCACTTGGGCTCCTTATATGTATATTTTAATGCAATGGTACTTTCTTAGGACTCTCTCCTGAAGCACTGCTGTCTCTCGAGGATATGACACTTACCTTATGTGTGTTTTCTGGTTGTAATCCTGATCTTCAATGTCATGCAATTCGTGGATTTCTACCACTGAGGACCAGGTGTCATTTTTCATGAACCGTACTATTACATTTTCAGTGGATAGCCTTTCTTCTTCATTAAGATTTTGAGAAACTGACCCAATGATGTTAAGGTGAGGTTCACAATATAAAACAAAAAAGAAAGAAATTACTCAGAGGTAAAAGGTAGCTGTGAGCCAAAGAAAGACTTTGACACATTTTGCTGTTTCAGTACTTCAGCAATGGTCAAAAAGCCATTTACAGTGAAATACTTCCATGAAGACTGAGAGAGTGATGGTGACATAAATAGGGTGTAATTAAAAGAGCAGAAAAGTATTGGACACAATGCACATGGAAAATTAAAAGATGAAAAGGGGATAGTCTTACTCCATGAACACAGGTGTGTTAGGATTGATGAAAGTCAGAAAAGCAAGCTCAAGTATCTGTGAAGTTCATACGTCTCAATCCAAAAGAGACTTTTCTTAACTGGTTTATTCAAATCTCATTCCCTGTATGCAGGCCTAGTCTTTCAAAGGATTCTTGCCTCCTGCTGCCCCACACTGACACACTGGCCCTAAAAGACTGCTCTCTGCAATCTCCTCAGGTCTTCCTCTTGCTACTCTGGGGGAACACGGTGCTCACATGGTGCGCATGGAGAAAGGCACATCACGAAGGAAGACAAGAATGAGCATTTCCCTGACACTGAGCCAATACTTTGTTCTTCAGGGTCCTTAGAAATTGGCAGGTGTGGATATATTCATAACAAAATAATCATGTGAAACTAGTACTAAACACAGTAAAATTTTTTACAAGGACCCAGACCACAAATATTCTCTCTGTGCACCAAAGAAACCCCTGAAGTCAACTTTAACACAGCAATTAAAAAGACTTAAAGCTTTTAACCACAATTGAAATAAGTCAGTTTAATACACAGAGCTTTGTATTCATGGGGAAGCCAGGGTATACCTGCTCCAGAGAGCAAATGACTGTACTTGTCTTACTTAATAATGTGTGCCCACTCCTCAGCCTACATACTGGAGTAACATCGATGAGTATGACATCTTTGGTCACTAAAGAATAAAAAAAAGAGAAAAAGAAGCTATCCATACCTACTGAGGTCATATTTCTGAAGGTTTCCATCATCACATCTCTATAGAGTTGTCTCTGAGAAAGATCCAGTAATGCCCATTCTTCCTGGGTAATGTCCACAGCCACATCCTCAACAGCCACTGAGTCCTAAAACATCCCACATATTCTGGTTTGGCAAGGTACGATGTACTCCAATGGGTGAGAAAGGAAGGGTGAGCTGACAGTCCTGGGGAAGTGAGGTTTCATGAAGATTTGATACAGGTTTGTGTTCTACTAAGGTCTACTCTAGGGGTTAGCCATCAGCCTCATCCCTTCACAGTCTACATTCACTTCCTCACGAACCACATCCTGTCTCATAGACTTAACAATCCTTCCAAAACAATGAACTTATCTCTCCACAGTCTGACTGTGACAAACTGTAGTCTTGCTCCTCTCTATGGTCTAAAACAGTGAGAACACATGGCAAAACAACAGAAATACTCTACAATGAAGGCCTTTGTTATGGGTTGAACTGTGCCCCCAAAAATAAGTGCTGTAAATCCTAACCTCTATGCCTGTGGTTATAATCCCATTTGGGAATGGGCTGTCATTGTTCTGTTAATGAGACAGGATTAATGTATGGTGTATCTTGAGTCAATCTCTTTTCAGATATAAAAGAGATTAAACAAGGGAGCAGCAGAGATGGGATAACAGATGCCAACACTCATGGAGATCTCCAAGGAATCAGGAAGCAGAAGCTGAAGAGAAAAGGACTTTCTTCCAGAGCTGACAGAGAGAGAAATCCTCCTCCTAGAGCCAGCATTCTGAATTCAGTCTTCTAGCTTTCTAAACTGTGAGAAAATGGAATTCTGTTTGTTAAAGCCATCCACTTGTGGTATTTCTGTTATAGCTGCACCAGATAGCTAAGACAGTCTTATTTCCACATTCAGATCATCTCTTCCTTCTGAGGGAAAAAAATTCACCTCCTTGCACAGGAACCATCAGAATATTTAACAAAACATGAAGCACAGGGTGAAAACAGCATGAGATACTAACAACTGGGAAACACTGCAGGACTGGCAGTTTTTCCTTTTGCCCCTCACCAACCTTGGGAGGCCAGTGGCCTGCACAAAGTGGCCGCCCAAGGCCCTGAGCTTGTCATATTTTCTGAAAGAACTCCAGGTGCTCAAGAGCTGACAGGACCACCTGCTGAAAAGAGAGAATATTATTTTGGGGAATTATGAATTTTTACGTTTGTCACCTGCTTTTAAATAACTATACAGTTGCACTGTTATGCACTCTGTTTCTTCATAGAGACAGGCCAAGAATATTGAAAACGTACATGGGGCTCAGGTGAGAGACAGGTAACAAGAGAATCCAGATACCACAATTTTCAAACTTTGAGACCCAAAGCTACTGTACGGCAATTATGAGTGACTCTTCCTTCAACAAACACACACCCAGACACCCACGCAGATACTAATGTTATGACAAAGAGCCCAATCTTTGAAGAATCAGAATAGCATGTCCTCGTGTTTGCTGACCATGAACAAGAGGTTAAGATTCACATTTTCTAGTAAGTTCCCTGATGTGCAGGGGATTTAGCTGTTACAGTACTCGTGCATCCTAGGAAACAGAGACTTACAAACCCTGTGGATGTTCCATTCCAAAACTTTCTTACATTTGCAGCCCTTGGAAGACATCCAAGCATGACCGCCTGAACCCTGACCACTGGCATCTTCTGGGCTGCGGGACTGGCCTCTGAAATAGCATCAACCATTTGGCTCCCACATGTAGTGAGGACACCAAAGGCAGCTACACTGAACTTCTGATGCTACACTTTTACTGAACAGCAAGCAGCTGTAGAACAGATAGGCTATGGGGTGCAGTGAGTTGCCAAGGTGATCCCTAATCAATCATGGTATAATAGTGTCACAGAAAACTTTGATCCACTACCACATTCAAAACTCTCCACTGTGGTGAGCCAGGTTACATATTTTACAGCCATCAAAAACGTTAACTTGCATTCCTACAGGAAATGCATGATAAAATGTATTTCCATGGAGCAACTACGATATTTGAAGGGATTTACAAAAGCTTTCAGCATACTAGCTCATTATTTCTCATGTCTCTCCTAAGCAGATATTGCTTCAAATGGGTTACAGCTGAGGAAAGTCACAAGTCAAGTTATCACATGCTCAGTGTTGCCCAAATGGTATGTTGCTGAGAAAGGGTTGGAATGCAGGTCAATGTGCCTAAGAGACTAAATTCCTGACAACTACATTTCTGTGCATATGCCTGCAGTGTGCTTGTTATTCTGGCTGTTAATCCTCAATTACATGGATGATCTAGAGCCTGCTGGGTAGTGGGGACAGGAGACAAAGGAAATATCCTATTCAATTCAGACAACCTGGACGTTCCTCTCCTGGCAAAGCCCTGTGTTTCAGGCAAGATGGCCTCCCTTCAGGCCCTTACATCTGGCTCTTTCATTTACTAAAACTGATTTAGGTAATACTGACACAGAGCTTACCTCACATGGGCCAAGCAGATACAGCACTGAACAAAACAGAAATATCCAGACACACATAGATCATAACTTCTTTGGGTGTGGGCAGTAAATAAAATATAACGCCAAGTTCCTTGGGTGGTGCAAGTAGTAAGCACTTCACTGTTAGCCAAAAGGCTGGTGGTTCAAAGTCACCTAGAGGTTCCATGGAAAACAAGCCTGGCAATCTGCTGTGAGAGGTCACAGCCTTGAGAACCCCATGGAGCAGTTCTACTCTGCACACGGGGTATGATTCAGAATTGACTCCATAGCAACTAACAACAACATAAGGTCCCGTGATGGTAAATGCTATAAAAAAAATGCAGCACAGTCGGGATAAGCAGTAACACAAGACTATCTTTAAGTCTTGAGTTAGTGCAGGGAAAGGCAAAATAATCATTTTAGGAAATACTAGCTAGCCAAATCTGGCTTTGTAAGGAAAACAAATTGCACTTTCAATGCTAAAAACCTGGAAGTTGTGATGATTTTGCAAACACTCATATAGATTTCAGATGCGCAGCGACCTCAACAACTTCCAACATACAGACACAGGAGTAAAGAGCACCACTGAACTTCATGGCTTGGAAAGGGAAGACACTGGTTATTCACAAAATGAAAAGATCATTAGCAAAGGGTAAACGTAAACTGGGACACTGGAAAAATAAAAGCAGCATGAATAAATACTATCAAGAAAATAAAGGAAAACACAATAGTAATGACACACAACACGAATGAAGACCTTCAGGTTTTGGTCCGATAAGTAAAGAGCTTGGAAGTCATCACTCCCATCCTCCAGAAAAAAGCTGAACGTATTGCACCAAGAGTATTAAGGTCACAGTGCAAACGGCTGCCCCCAAAACTGGAGGGACACATAGGCAGATACAAACATTCATTCCACAGTAGAAGCCCAGGAGCAGAAACCACCACTAGAATTAGGACCAGAGAAGGAAGATGTAAAGTGGAACTGAGGAATTGCTGGAGGCCTGGTGTGCACGAGCTTCAGGGAGAACTATGCCAGGGAGCCGAATAGGAGGACCCACACAGTTTCCTGAGCTTTACCTCCATAACCCTGCCAGGTCCTCGGTGTGAGGACCACAGAAAAACTCCCTTGTGCTGCCAGTAGGGACTGGAGGAAAAGCAGCCATTTTGAAACTCGCCCAGAGCATCCTGTTCTCCTTCACAAGACCTGCTTTCAAGTGAAACCATTTCATCCGTGTCTAACAGACGTGAAATACCCAACCTCAGCCCCATCCAGGCTTCCTGTCTCATCACAGTGGGGGAGGGGAGAAGCAGAAAAAAACTGGTGAAATCACTGCCAGGGACACAGGTTCACTAAAAGACTGAGACCTAATTATGGGAATGCAGACTGCTGACTGCACTGGCAATGCAGTTAGCAGTATTAATTAGGTTAGTCAAAGGTCACAAGGCATTCTTTTCAATGAATTCAATTAGGCTATTCAGATCACAGGAAAACGACTGCCCCTAAAACTGGAGGGACACATAGACAGATACAGAGAATCATTCCAGAGCAGAAGTCAAGGAGCAGAGTGCCTATATGTCCCTCCAGTTTTGGGGGCAGGCATTTGCCCTGAGACCTCAATAGCCTAATTAATTGAATTCACTGAAAACAATGATCAGAGCTAAAACTTGAAAGATGCGAAAGAATTACCGAAGGGACAGTTGAGGATAGATTGTTACAGGGGGAGGAAATGCTGGAGGGCAGGCCAGCAGGTGGGAGTGTGCCTGGTATGTTTTAGGGAGACCCAAACCCCAGCATGACCAGAGCAGGGTGAGATGCTGGAGAGTAACAGTAGAGGAATTTGGAGAGGTGACTGCAGCCAGTGGGCATATCATGTTGTGGGGAACGTGCTGGCTTCTGAAAAGACTCCAGCTTCTCATCTGAGTGAAATGCAGAGCAATTTTACATCTTCGATCAGAGACGGAAAATGATACAACGGCTCTTAAAGAATTTAAAGAACCTGTGCGGGGGGCAAATGAAAAGCTGGGAGCCATGTTAGAAGGTTATGGCCATAATCAGAGAAGTAATGATGAAAACCGGCTGTCATGGACTGAATTGTGTTCCCCCAAAATACTGTCAACTTGACTAGGTCATACTTTCCAGTATTGTATGACTGTCTACCTTTTGTCATCTGATGTGATTTCCCTATGTGTTGTATATTCTATCACTATGATATAATAAGATGGATTAGTGGTAGTTATAATGATGACATCTACAACATTAGTGTCTTAAGTCAGTCTCTTCTGAGATATCAAACAGAAAAGCAAGCAAAGAGACATAGGGACCTCATACCACCAAGAAAGCAGTGCTGGGAGCAGAGTCTGTCCTTTGGATCCGAGGTTCCTGTGCCGAGATGCTCCCAGACCAAGGGAAGACTGATGCATCACAAGGACCTTCCTCAACAGCCGACAGAGAGAGAAAGTCTTCCTCTGGAGTTGGTGCCCTGAATTTGGAATTCTAGCCTACTTGACTGTGAGAGAATAAACTTGTCTTTGTTAAAGCCATCCACTTGTGATATTTCTGTTAAAGCAGCACTAGATGACCAAGACACGGGCATACACAAAAAATGTACATCCAAGAACATATGTACTGAAAATTTAAACGCTTTTCTAGTAAAGGCAGATATGAAAACAAGGATACCCATTATTACATTCCTATTGAACGTTATCCTAGAGGTTGTAGCTGATACATACCAAAAAAGAAAAAAAAAAAGGTAAAGAATGTTAAAGATTAAAAAAAAAAAAAAATCTATTTTTAGATTAAATAATTGTATAGTATGTAGAACCCCCAGAGGTGGTACAAATGAGTATAAGAATTTGAGTATTCAGATTACATGTAAATACCAATGTAAAGTTTATTTTAAACATTTCATTTATACACACTAGCACAAAGCAGTTGAGAAATTAATTTAAAAAAAAAATAACACAATTTTAGTAAGGATAAGAGGTACCAAAAGGTGGCGTAATTAATAAGAGATCCTAATGAGAAAAATATAAAACATTAACATCCAAATAGACTGAAATAAATGAAAATGCAGTGCAAGCTCTTACACATCTATCAGGGCCTGGGTTCTCTAGAGAAGCAAAACCAGTGAAGCCTGTATATACATAGAGAGAGATTTATCTCAAGGAAATGGCTCACACAGCTGTAGAAACTGAACAAGTCCCAAGTCTGTGGGTCAGGCGTCAGGCTGGAGGTTTCTCCTGACTCACATAGCTGCAGTGGCTGACGAACTCAAGATCAGCAGGTCAGATGGCAAGCTGCTGGCTCAAGGGCTGCGAAGGCTGACACATCCAAGATCAGCAGGTAAGACGGCAGGACGCTGGCTCACACATTGGGGAGCCCAGTGAATCCCAAGATCTGCAAGCAATACAGCAGGCTGCTGACTCAAATCCCAAGAATCAGAGGTCAGATGATGAGGAGCTGGATGCAGGATCCAGAGTAAGCAAAAGCTAGTGAGCTTTGCCAGAACATCAATATATATTGGATGCAGGCCACACTCCTGAGGAAGTACCCCTTACAACTGACTGGCTGATCACTCAGATCACATCATGGACATAATTACATTATATCACAAAATGGAGGATAACTGCATCATTACATAACTACCAGACTGTATCATTACATAAATGCCAAACTTCATCATTACATAACCGTCAAACCACTGAGATTCATGACCCAGACAAGTTGACACACAACTGTAACCATCACAACACAAATAGATTATGCCTAATGCACTTTCATAAAATCCAACCAATTTATTTTTTTGAACTTCACAAAAAACTTTCTATGTAATTGCAAATGTCCACAAATAGAAAATATTCTAAGACATAAGGGATGGGCTTGTCCATACATATCATATATAAAATCATATTCATCTATATTTATTTTATAAATGGAACTACAATATTTAGACAATACGGTCTCATTGCCAATTCCTATTGTCATCGAATAGACTGCGAATCACAGTGACCCTATAGTCTCATTACAGGAATGCATAATAGAACAACATAAAAAAACAGGCCCAGAAAAGGCCCACTGGGGGCCAAGACGGTGGAGTAGTCAGACGATTCTGGTGGTCTCTCTTACAACAAAGACCTGAAAATACAAGTGAATCGATCATATATGACAAGCCAGGGGCCCTGAACATCAAAGGCAAAGTTGAGGAATCAGACTGAGTGGCAGGGGGAGGGAGAGAGTTCAGAAGCAGCAAGGAGTTGCCAGACCTCACCCGGCAAGAGCCTGAGCCCTCCAGGCCACATCAGCTCATGGTGCGCGGTGAGGAGGCATTTTCCACACCGGGAGAGACCCAGCAGCAGAGAGTCTACTCCGCCATCCAGAACCAGTAAGAAGCAGCCTTCGATCAATGAAAGATAAGCACTTGCATCTGGACTACTGTGCAGATCAAGAACACCCTCTTTTGGGAAAAACATCTCTCCCACTTACCTCTCTCTGCTCTGCACTGGGTCTGGGACGGGCTTTGGCAATTGCCGAGTCCCCTGGGACAGAAGCAGGACCCGTCACATGCCCTGAGCCATTCTCCTCGCCTTGGAGAGTGAACAAATTAGCAAACGGGACAAAAATAATCTGCTGGCTCCCCTAAGCCAGAAACTCAGGGTAGACACAGCTCCTTTGCCTAGGTGCAGGCATAAGGGGTCAACAGATTTTGAGTGCCTTTCCCCCTGCAGACTTGTGTGGGCCCTTTTCAACAGCATAGGGCCTCATTACTACAGTACAACAAGGTATATACCTGACGTCTAACTTCAACTGTTTCAGCTGTGAAGGGACAGGTTCCTGACATCTGACATTGCTCTGCACATTAAGCAGGGTCTTCACTCACCCCCTTCAAGGGCCTGAGGACCGGTGGCTCCACAGATGCCACCTAGGCACCTGCAACAGTGGCCCATAAAAACGTGCTGCCCCCCAGTCCTTACATCCAACAGCACGGGGTGCTCATAGTCGGGCTGCAAAACCCATCCACCTCAGCACTCTAGGGAACAGGGACATGCTTTACTCCCAGATAGTTGGGGGAAGCTGTCAACTCCTGCCTTGCTCAGCCTGTGACTGCCCACTGCAGCCAGATGCCTGTGCCTACACCAATCATCCATGCCTGTCTAGGACTGTAGATGAGAGTCTACACCAAACACTTGGTGACTACCTGGACACCTGAGCTGAAACCATACAGAAGGAGTGGGTGGAATCTTGGGCTCACATACTTGGTGGCAGGTCTGGCTACCTGGTGGCAGGACGATGGAGCTTCAGGAGAGCCAGTGATCAGGCTAGGTCACAGGAGCGGCCTATTGCAGCATATCGAAACAAAACAAAACAAGAAGCTACAACACAGTAAGCAAATATAAAATAAATATAACTTATTGATGGCTCAGAGACAACAGTCAATATTAAATTACATAAAGGGCAGACCATGATGGCTTCAGCAAGCTCCCAAAATGAGGAATCAAGAAATTTTCTGGAAGAAGAGAATTTCTTGGAATTACCGGAAGCATAATACAAAACATTAATATACAACTCTTTAAAAGATCAGGACAGAGATCTGGCAAAATGTAGACCTAGCAATAGAGAAACTTAAGATTAGAGAAGGGCATAAGGACAAATTTAACAGGCTGCAAGAATCCATAGAGAGACAGCAATCAGAAATCTTGAAGATTAACAATAAAATTTCAGAATTAGACAACTCAATAGAAAGTCATAGGAGCAGAATTGAGGTAATGGAAGTGAGAATTAGTGAGACTGAAGATAAACCACTTGACATCGACTTATTTGAGGAAAAATCAGACAAAAGGATTTAAAAAAATGAAGAAACCCTAAGAATTATGTGGGACTCTATCAAGAAGAAAAACCTACGAGTGACTGGAGTACCAGAACGGGGAGAGAACAGAAAATACAGAGAGAATTGTTGAAGATTTGTTGGCAAAAACTTCCCTGATATCGTGAAATATGAGAAGATATCTATCCAAGATGCTCATCAAACGCCACATAATGTGGATCCCAAAAGAAAGTCACCAAGACATTATAATCAAACTTGCCAAAATGAAACACAAAGAGAATTTTAAGAGTGGATAGTGATAATTGAAAACTCATGTACAAAGGAGAGTCAATAAAACTAAGCTTGGACTACTCAGCAGAAACCGTGCAGGCAAGAAGGAAATGGGATGACATATATAAAGCCTTGAAGGAAAAAAAATTGCCAGCCAAGAATTATATATCCAGTAAAACTGTCTCTCAAATATTATGGCAAAATTAGGGCATTTCCAGACAATCATAAGTTTAGGGAATTTACAAAAACCAAACCAAAACTACAGGAAATACTAAAGGGAGTCCTCCAGTTAAACCAATAATATCTGATAACAACCCAAGACTAGAACACAGAATAGAACAACCAGATATCAACCCAGATAGGGAAGTCACAAAAATAAATCAAAGCTAAAACACTCAAAATAGGGAAAAAGAGATGTCTATATGTAAACGATTACAAAATCAGAACAAAACAGAAGGACTAAAAAATATAGACACAAATCATTCAAAGGGAGAGAAAGTCAAAGCGATATAAAAAATAAAAGACTAGTTTAAACTTGGAAAAATAAAAATAAATATTAAGGTAACCACAAAGGAAACTAACAATCCTACACCTCAAAACAAAAAACAAGAAAAATATGAAGACTCTGAAAATAGAAAATTAACAAAAATGAAAAAGATGAAAAGAAAATACATAAAAACAACTCAGCACAGAAAATTAAGTGTAACAAAGAAACTGAACAACACACAAAAAAGACTTCAAAACGACAGCACTAGACTCATACCTATCAATTTACACTGAATGTAAATGGACTAAATGCATCAGTAAAGAAACAGAGAGTGGCAGAATGGATTAAAAAACACAATACATCTATATGCTGCCTACAAGAGAAACACCTTAGACTCAAAGAAACAAACTAAAACTCAAAAGATGGGGGGAAAAATTAAGCAAACAACACTCAAAAAAAGAGCAGGAGTGACAAAATTAATCTCTGACAAAACAGACTTTAAAAATCCACCACAAAGTATAAGGAAGTACACTATATAATGATTAAAGGGTCAATACACCAGGAGGCCATAACTATAATAAATATTTATGCAGCCAATGACAAGACTTCAAAATACATAAAACAAACTCTAACAGCATTGAAAAGAGAGATAGACAACTCCACAATAATAGTAGGAGACTTCAACACACCACTTTTGGTGAAGGACAAAACATCCAGAAAGAAGCTCAATAAAGACACGGAAGATCTAAATGCTACAGTCAACCAACTTGATCTCACAGACATATACGGAACGCTCCACGAAAATCAAAACATTAACCCTACAATTGGAACAAGTAGAAAGAGAGCAGCAAAGAAGCCCCTGAGTGCCAGAAGAGAGGAAATAATAAGAATCACAGCAGAATTAAATGAAATAGAGAATAGAAAAACAATTGAAAGAGTTAACAAGACCAAAAGCTGGTTCTTTGAGAAGATCAACAAAATCGATAAACCACTGGCCAAACTGACAAAAGAAAAACAAGCGAGGAAGCAAATAACCCATGCAAGAAATGAGATGGGTCATATTACAACAGACCCAACTGAAATTAAAAGAATCATAACAGATTACTATGGAAAACTGTACTCTAACAAATTTGAAAACCTAGAATAAATGGACAAATTTCTACAAAATCATTACCTACCTAAACTAACACAAAGGTAGAACAACTTAATAAACCTATAACAAAAAAAGAGATTGAAAAGGTAATTTAAAAACTTTCAATTAAAAAAAAAAAAAAAACCCTGGCCTGGATGGTTACACTGGAGAATTTTACCAAACTTTCAGAGAGGAGTTAACACCACTACTACTAAAGGTATTTCAGAGCATAGAAAAGGATGGAATACTCCCAGACTCATTCTATGAAGCCAGAAAAACCGACCGATCCCAAAACCAGGTAAAGATACCACAAAAAAAGAAAATCACAAACCATTCCTCATGCACACTGATCCAACAATCTTCAACAAAATTCTAACCAATAGAATTCAGCAACATATCAAAAAAATAATTCACCATGATCAAGTGGGATTTATACCAGGTATGCAGGGATGGTTAAACATTAGAAAAACAATGTAATCCATTACATAAATAAAAGACAAGAACCACATGATCTTATCAATTGATGCAGAAAAGGCATTTGACAAACCCCAACACCCATTCATGATAAAAA
>NW_004444056.1:8253226-8263880 GCF_000243295.1 Trichechus manatus latirostris | reverse complement strand
CACAAACACCAGAAGAGAAACTAGATAACTGGCAGTTCCTAAAAATCAAACACTTATGCTCATCAAAAGACTTCACCAAAAGAGTCAAAAGACAACGTACAGGCTGGGAAAAAAATTTTGGCTTCGACAAATCCGATCAGTGTCTAATCTGTAAAATCTACAAGATACTGCAAAATCTTAACAACAAAAAAATAAATAACCCAATTAAAAAATGAGCCAAGAATATGAACAGGCACTTCACCAAAAAAGACATTCAGGCAGCTAGCAGACACATGAAGAAATGCTCACGATCATTAGCCATTAGAGAAATGCAAATCAAAACTACAAGGAGATATCATCTCACTCCAACAAGGCCAACATTAATCCATAAAATACAAAAATAATACATGTTGGAAAGCTTGTGGAGAAACCGGAACACTTATACACTGCTGGTGGGAATGTAAAATGGTAAAACCGCCTCAGAAATCAATATGGCGCTTTCTTCAAAAGCTAGAAATAGAAGCACCATACGATCCACCTATCCTGCTCCTTGGAATATATTGTAGAGAAATAAGAGCCGTCAAACGAACAGATATATGCATACCCATGTTCACTGCAGCACTGTTCACAATAGAAAAAAGATGGAAACAACCTACGTGCCCATCAGTGGACGAAGGGATAAACAAATTATGGTATATTCACACAATGGAATACTACACAACGATAAAGAACAATGATCAATCTGTGAAACATCTTATAACATGGAGAAATCTGGAAGGCATTATGCTGAGTGAATTTACTCAATCACAGAAGGACAAATATCATATAGGACTACTATTATAAGAACTCAAGAAAAGGTTTAAACACAGAAGAAAACATTCTTTGATGGTTACGATGGTGGGGAGGGAGGGAGGGTGTTATTCACTAACTAGATAGATAGTAGACAAGAATTATCTTACGTGAAGGGAAGGACAGCACACACTACGGGGAAGTCAGCACAACTGGACTAAACCAAAGCTAAGACGTTTCCTGAATACAACCAAACACTTTGAGGGACAGAGTAGGAGGGACGGGGGTCTGGGGACCATGCTTTCAGGGAACATCTAGGTCAATTGGCATAACAAAGTTTATTAAGAAAATGTTCTGCATCTTATTTTCGTGAGTGGTAACTGGGGTCTTAAAAGCTAGCGAGCGGCCTTCTAAGATGCATCAATTGGTCCCAACCCACCTGGAGTAAGGGAGAATGAAGAACACCAAAGTCACAAGGAAAGTATTAGTCCAAGGGACAGAAAGGGCCACATAAACCAGAGACTGCATCAGCCTGAGACCAGAACTAGATGGTGCCTGGCTACCACCAATGACCACCCTGACAGGGAACACACCAGAGAGTCCCTGACGGAGCAAGAGAAAAGTGGGGTGCAGAACTCAAATTCTAGTAGAGACCAGACTTAATGGTCTGAGACTGGAGGATTCCCAGAAAGCATGGCCCCTGGACTTTCTGTCAATCCAGGACTAAAACCATTCCCGAGGCCAACTCTTCAAAGATTAGACTGGACTATGAGACATAAAATGATACTCGTGAAGATTGTGCTTCTTAGCTCAAGTAGATACATGAGACTAAATGGGCAGCTCCTGTTCAGAGGAGAGATGATAAGGCAGAGAGGGTTAGGAGCTGGTTGAATGGACATGGGAAATCAGGGTTGGAAAGGAGGAGTGTGCTGTCACAGTATAGGGAGAGTAATTAGGGTCACATAACAATGTATGTATAAATTTTTGTATCAGAGACTAACTTGAATTGTAAACTTTCACTTAAAGTACAACAAAAAATACCTAGGAACAGGATAACCCATTGTAGCAAAGCTGGAAACTACTGAATTAGTTTAAAAACAAAACAAAGACCCCCTGTTGTCGCAGCAGCGACGGTTGTTGGGGCAGCAGAGACAATAACCAATGCCACAACTCTTACAGAGAAGTGGGGCCAGGAGGGTCACTCTGAGGAGTCGAATCTGGGCTTCAGTCCCAGTTTATTTTATAGTCAATACAGCAAGCAGTGAAGCAAATAACAGAACAATAGGCTTTGGGTGAGTAACAATAAGTTTCATGCAAGGGAGAAGGAATTCAGGTAAACAAGCCAATCAGTAACAGGACAATAGGTTTCGGAAAACAAGTCGTGCCTAATCTCTTTCTCATTGCTGATAAGTCTCCAACATGTCGTATACAGCATAGAGGCCTGTGGGGGCTGCAGTTGTCAATAGTGCAGCCATGTTTAAATGGCATATATCCCCACACCCCATGACACAGCAAACACTGCAAGGCAGTGACAGAAAGCACTCAAACTTTAATATGTGAGGTAGAATTAACTAATTGGAGTCCCTGGGTTGCAAAAATGATTAAGTGCTTATACAAAGCAAACGGTTGGAGGTTGGAAGTTGAAGGCAAAGTACAGGTGCATTGGAAGAAAGGTCTGGGCACCTACTTCCAAAAAATCAGCCATTGAAAATCCTATGCAGGGCAGTTCTACTCTGAAACACATGGAGTTGCTGTAAGTCAGAATCAAGTAGAAGGCAAAAGCTTTGTTTTTAATCAAATAATTATCTAATTGGAATAGTATATTCCTATGTTCTCCTCAGGCAAAACTCAATGCCAGGTAGATCAGTTTTAATTATGAGAATGTACAATTATAACAGTTTCAGAAGTTATAAACAAATTATCTTATGACATCAAAATATAGAAAAAAGTCTTAAATAAGAAGATTAAGATTTACGTGAAAAGATTGACAAATTCAACTATATTAAAATTCACAACAATTCACCAAAGGGCAGCAAAAATGAATGAGAAGATGAGTTACATACTAGGGGGAAAAATGCCAAAATTTATAAAGAAGCACTAAAAAGTCATAGAGATATAAATTAAGAGTGGGAAAATATGCACAGCCTTTTAGTAGTGGAGTAGTGTATGGGACTTGAACAATAAAATCAAAGTAAGATATTTTATACACTGAATACAAAAGCAAAAATTATTTCATTAGATAAGCAGATAGAACAAATAAGATACCCATGCGCATTGTGTGGAAGGGAAAATTTGCAAAATGTTTCGGCTCTTTTAGTAAATTTGAAATGGCTATGGTCTTCAACTCAGCAATTTCCCCTCACTAGAGAGTGATTGTGCAAGAGCACTGGGAGTTTGGAAAGAGAAGGAAGAGAATAAGAGAAGCAATATTCACAAAAGCAAAAGTTACACTTGAACCACACAAGTCCTGTAAGTTCTGCAATGGGTAAATTCTAGTCCATTCACACAATGGTAGCTTGCATACATAGCAACTTGGTTAGACTAGACCTACAGACACCAGGATGTATTAAACTCAAAAGCATTCTGAGGAAAACAAGTCACGGAAGAACCCAGACACAGGCATAATTGAATTTACGGAAAGCTCAAAAGAGACAAAACTAAACAAAATAGAGATTATGTTTTGAGACTTGGGTGTCACATTTACAGATACTTTTTAGAAGTAATCAAACACCCCACAAGATTGGTTACCTGGGTTCGAAAGATTAGGACCATAGTGTTGTGGGACATCACGGTCAACTGGCATAAGAAAGTTTATGAAGTTTATATTCTACATCCTAGTATTGTGAGCAGTGTCTGGGGTCTTAAAAGCTTGTTAGCCGCCATCTAAGATACAACTATTCATCTCTACTCATCTGGAGCAAAAGATAAAGAAGGAAACCAAAGACTCAAAGAAGAAACTAGTCTACAGGACAAGCAGTCTACATGAACCACAGCCTCAACTACTCTGAGACCAGAAGAACTAGATGAGATGGTGTCTGGCTATCAATACTGACCATATCAATACTGACCATTCTGATGAGGGCCACAATAGATGGACCCTGATAGAATGGGAGAAAAACATAGAACAGGATCTCAAATTCCTAAAAAGAAAAAAAAAAAGGACATCTACTGGACCGGATGAGATTAGAAAACTCCCTGAGACTGTTGCCCTGAGATACTCGTTAAACCTTGAACCAACACTAGACCCTGAGGTCACCCTTTTAGCTAAATAACAGACTGACTCACAAAATAAAGAATATCACCTGTGACTATTGTGGTCCTTTATAAAAATCATCGATATGAGACGAAATGATCAACAATTATTTTAAAGAAAAGATAAGAATTTAAGAGGGCAGGGAAACTAGATTAATGGAAAGGAAACAACCAGAATAGAAATACTGAGAATGTTCATGAATTGTGAAGTATGTAACAAGTGTCACTGAACAATCTGTGTAGAAATTTTTGAATGGGAATCTAAGCTGCAATGTAAACCTTTGCTTAATGCTATTTAAAAAAAGACTTGGTTGTAAAAGCAATAATAGCAATAATAATTATAATAAAAAAAACTTCTCAAAAGCAAATAGGAATAATCTCCAGGCAGGAAGTAGATGAGATCACGGTGGGACTTACTAGGAAGCCATAAAAACTGATCAAAACCCAACCAAACCCACTGCCTTCGAGTCACTTGACTCATAGCGACCCTACAGGGCAGAGTAGAACTGTCCCATAGGGTTTTCAAGGCTGTAATCTTTATGGAAATATGCTGCCACATCTTTCTTCTGAGCGGCTGGTGGGTTTGAACTTCCGACCATTCAGTTACCAGCCAAACACTTAATTGCTGCACCACCAAGGCTTATGATAAACATTGTCAAGGTCTATTTATTATCAGGGTTTTAGATTTCTGTTATTTAAACTATATATGAATAGTTTATGCACTCCTTTTTTATGATATAGCTGGCAATAAAAACTTAAAAGCAATCACCTAAAACATGAAAGAAATGTAATTTTCACATAATTTAACAAAGTCATATGAAAACCTCTTCATTTTGATATAACTTGTCCTAGTTCAGAAGTGCTTATAAGTCTAAACTTTTGATATCAGGATCTTAGAAGTTCACATTTATATTCACTACAGCAAGTTTTGTTAAAAGTACTGGACACAATCCAAGTGTCCATACATGGCGATATGGTCAAAACAACAAAGATCAACCGTAAGCAGTACTGTTGAATTTTGTAAGAATTTATATTTAAGCTCTCTATGTACTGTGATAAAAACTCCACAAAAATTTGTTTAAAAAATCAAGTGTAAACTCCAAGCTACCTTTTGTGTAACAAAGTAGGAGAAATAACGTTTTACTTCTGAATTTTTACTCTTGCAGCAGTTAATATAGGTATACTTCTGTGTTTGAGAAGTTTATATCCATTAAATTGAAAAATCCTCAGTAGAAACAGAACAGAATTTCAAATTCTCAGGGACTCTAGACGTTCTGGAGTCACAGAGGGTGGATGAACCACTTAAACTACTACCCTAAGATAATCTTTAAACCTTAAACCAAAAATATCCCCTAAAGGAATCACAAAACTGAACAACAGTTTAGCTTAACCAGTAAAAAACACTTGCCTTGAGCATTTATGTCTTTTTAAGAACCATCTATATGGGATCACAGTGACAATAGCAACTTGAAAGATTAGAAAGGAATCTTAGGAAGCAGTGAGTTTATGTTAATCAGGGAAGAATAACTCGGAAAAAAAACGGTAAGAATGGTTGCACAATTCAAAGAATGTAATCAATGTCACTGAATTATACACGTAAAAACTGCTGAATTGGCGTTATGTTTTGCTGCATATATGCTCAACAGTAACAACAAAATAAAATTTAGGAAAAAAATGAAACGGAACACATAAAGATCAATATCATAGGCGTTGTTGTTGTTAGGTGCTGTCAAGTCGGTTCCGACCTGTAGCGACCCTATGTACAACAGAACGAAACACTGCCTGGTGCTGTGCCATCCTCACAATACTTGTTATGCTCGAGCCCACTGTTGCAGCCACTCTGACAATCCATCTCACCGAGGGTCTTCCTCGTTTTCACTGACCCTCTACTTTACCAAGCATGATGTCTTTCAGGGACTGATCCCTCCTTATAGCACATCCAAAGTATGTGAGACTAGTCTTGCCATCTTTGCTTCTAAGGAGTATTCTGGATGTACTTCTTCCAAAACAGATTTGTTCATTCTTTTGGCAGTCCATGGTGTAGTCAATATTCTTTGCCAACACCATAATTCGAAAGCATTAATCCTTCTTCGGTCTTCCTTATTCACTGACCACCTTTCCTACGCATATCAGGCGATTGAAAACATCATGGCTGGGATCAGGCACACCTTAGTCTTCAAAGCGACAGCTTTTCTTTTTAACACTTTAAAGAGGTATTTTGTAGCAGATTTGTCCAATGCAATGTGTCATTTGATTCCCTGACTGCTGCTTCCATGGGTGTTGATTGTAGATCCAAGTAAAACGAAATCTTTGATAATTTCAATCTTTTCTTCATTTATCATGATGTTGCTTATTGGGCCAGTTGTGATGACTTTTGTTTTCTTTATATTGAGGTGTAATCCATACTGAAGGCTGTGGTTTTTGATCTTCATCAGTAAGTACTTCAAGTCCTCTTCACTTCCAATAGTGAGCTGAAATGGACTGGTATTGGCCACTCTGAACTCAACAAGCATATGATCTACTATGCCAGGAATAACAAACTGAAGAGAAATGGTGTCGCATTCATCGTCAAAAAGAACCATTCAAGATCAATCCTGAAGTACAACACTGTCAGTGATAGGATAATACCCATATGCCTACAAGGAAGACCAGTTAATATGATTATTCTTTCCAAATTTACTCAACAACCACTAATGCCAAAGATGAAGAAATTGAAGCTTTTTACCAATTCTGCACTCTGAAATTCATCAAACATGCACTCAAGGAGCATTGATAATTACTGGTGATTGGAATGTGCAAGTTGGAAACAAAGAAGGAGAATATGGCCTCGGTGACAGAAACAATCCTGGAGATCTCATGATAGAATTTTGCAAGACCAATGACTTATTCATTGCAAATATCTTTTTTCAACAACATAAACGACGACAACACGTGTGGAACTTGCAGTGTGGAACACATAGGAATCAAGTCGACTATATGTGTAGAAAGAGATGATGAAAAAGCTCAATATTATCAGTCAGAACAAGGCCAGGGGCTGACTGTGGAACAGACCATCAACTGCTCATATGTAGGTTCAACTGAAAGCTGAAGAAAACTAAAACAAGTCCATGAGAACCAAAGTACAACTTTGAGTATTGTCTTAGTTATCTAGTGCTGCTATAATGGAAATACCACAAGTGGATGGCTCTAAAAACGAGAAATTTATTTTCTTACAGTTTAGGAGGCTAGAAGCCCAAATTCAGGGTGCCAGCTCCAGGGAAAGGCTTTCTTTCTGTCTGTTTGAGGGAAGGTCCTTGTCATCAGTGTTCCCTAGTCTAGGAGATTCTCAGCATAGGGACCACAGTTCCAAAGGACGCGCTTTGCTACCAGCTCTTCTTTTATGGTGGTACGAGGTCCAAAAAAAGGCATGTAGTGCTGCTGCTGTCCGCTTTCAGGTAGTACCTGCATATTGTGCAGAACCACTTGTCTTGGAAAAAGTAAATCCAGAATGCTCCTTAGAAGGATGGCAAGACTTCATCTCACGAACTTTGGACAAGTTATTAGAAAAGACCAGTCCCTGGAGAAGAACATCAAGCTTAGGTAGAGGGTAAGCTAAAAAAGAGGAAGACGCTCAATGAGATGGATTGACACAGCAGCTACAACAATGGTCTCAAACATAGCAAGGATTGTGAGGATGGTGTAGGACTGGTTAGTGTTTCGTTCTGTTGTACACACGGTCGCTATGAATCAGAACCGACGTGATGGCACCAAGTAACAGGCAGAGATGGGTGGGAGGACAAAGACTTAGACTGGGAAACATGCTTCTCATGCACCTAAAATCCTCAAAGAAAAACCTGACCTGCAAAAAGGATGGATCTGGAGATCCCACACATCATCCAGCTAGATTCACTGTCCCCTGCCTCACTTCACTGGTGAATTCATGAATGGAGGACCAAGCCTCACTCAGGGCTCCATTAACAGTCAGAGCCTTACACTACTAATTCTCTTCCCTGTTTCCTACCACATCACACAATATGAGATGGAGCTGCAGTTAAAACTGCACAGAAAAGGCCCCAGTGTCTGAGGGAAGCCAAGAAAAGTGCATGCAGGATTGGGACAAGGATGGCTCTGGAGAACCTGGGGCTAGGTCTCCTCAGCCAAAGCCGCTCCATCTTCAGATTCTGGTCAGGAGAATCTGTGATTCAACACAGAGAACCAAGGCCCAGGAAAGGGATGTTAACTCCCTATGATGCCAGCCCTGAGACTCACATAAGGAAGGTGACCCCGGGAAACTAAGGCTTGAAAATCCACATTTGTGTAGAGGAAAGGCCCACTGACAGTGGAGTAAGACCTCAGGATGCCTTGTGTGGCTCAGTCCCATACCCTCATCTGCCATCTTTTGACCTCACTGAGGAAACTCAGGGCCTGGAGCACACGGTTCCCCAACAATTCATATCTAGCCTCATCCCTTAAGGTAACAACACTGCAGTTCTCTGTACCACCCACCATTTCCTATCTCCAGCTTCTGGAAGTCGAAGTGAATCTCTCTAAACCCAAGAAACCACTTCAGGAAGAAGGATAGCAGTGGAAGCAGGGCTACCATGGTTTGGAGGCAGACGAATGACATTTGGTCCACACACCAATCAGAGCAGTTAAAATCATTACTTGTGGAGGACTTCCAGCAAAATGGCGCCCTAGGCAGAAGCACCACGCCGTCCCTCCACAGCAAAGATCTGAAAAACTAAGCCAAATAGAGAAAACAATTCTGAAACCCTAAAACATCAAATGAAGAGATAAAGAACTCAACCAAGCACCAAATGGAGGGATAAAACTGACAGATAACAGACACCAAGGAGAGATTCATGCAGAGGTCCCCTACCAGCTAACGCAGCGTGGATCCGCCATCTTGGACTCTTATCGGAGACCAGCAAACGGGGTACGAGAAAGCAGCTTCACGGAGCTTCCAGCGAGAGACAAAACAACTGGTAATTTGCAATATACGCTTTCCCACCCCCCACCCTTCTTCACCCCCACTTGGCCTCCTCTGCTTCCCGTGGCCACAATCTCTTGTCCGGGAAACACCGGCTGCTTGGATTCCTCACACCCGAACGGGCCGGCTCTCTGAGTGCCATTTGTTGGCTGCTGGTGTTGCTTTTTTCCGCTTCTTTTGATTTCTTCCTTACCTCTCACCACCTCACCCTCCTTTCGTTCAAATACCTGGCTTCGTGTGCCATCTTTGCTTCTTCCTGAGGGGCTGTGGAGCTCTGTTCGAGTCTGGAGCTGCTTCCTGGTCTGGCTGCAGCGCTGGTGGGATCCTGTGGCTTTTGTTTGTTTTGAATAGTTTTCTTTTCCTTTTCTTGAGCTGGGAGCCCTTTCTGGCCAGGCGGTGCTGCGTGGCAAGGAGACTACCCCTTCGGCTTACACAGACGTGCAGAGGGATCCCTGAGGGCATTTCTTTTTACTTTGGTTTTTTTTTTTTCTGTTTTTTGGGGGGCTTTTCTTCTTCCTTTTTTTTTTAATTTGATTTGTTTTCTTTTCCCTCTTTTTCCCCTTTTGTTTTTCTTCATTACTCAGATTCTCGTCTCTCTATATCTTCCTTCTCTTTCTGTTCCCTGAATACCTGGCGTTGTATACCTCTACGCCTTCTAGCCAGGCTGTACTGCAACACCTGAGAGCGACTTCCCCAGACCTCACAGCTGCACTGGTGGGATCCCTGGGAACTTTGTGTTTCTTTAACCTTTCTGATTTTTATTTATTCATTCTTTTCTTTCTCTTCCCCTTTCTGTTTTTCTCCATTTCATAGTCTCTCATCTCTCCACTCCAACAGCAAGCTCCCCTACCATTCTTTTTTGTTTGTATGTTTTTGGCTACTGTTCCTCTCCCCTCTCTCCCATATCCACCTTAGCTCCACAAATAACAATCTCCCTGCTACATCCTGCCTACCTGCGCCATGCTCTTAACATCACACCACCAATCAGCACAGGCACGGCCTACTGGAACCTGCCCTGCACTGATTACCAACCCACCCTGGTGGCTGTAGTAAGTGCCACAAATAACCCGTCCCAGTAACTCCTCTTCAGCTAGACCTGCCCTGCCGTACCATACCTGAGTGACTGACCTGACAGTTGGAGAACGAGGTGAAAAGTACTGTACCCACAGATGAGCAAACAACAAAGAACACAGTCCGCCTGCTCATAGTCAAATTTTTTTTAAAAAAAGGGACAAACCAAACAAGTCTACAATCAATAAGAGAGAAAAATAACTACTGGATGTCCCGAAGACAGCAGACAATATCAAAACATTTACAAAAACAGGACAAGATGGTTCCAGTAGGCGTCCAAAATAAAACACCAGGTAACTTTCCAGTGGAAGAAAATGCACTAGAACTACCTGATAGGGAATTTAAATTTCTAATACTCAGAATTCTCCAACAGCTGAGGCAAAAAGCTGACAAATATGAAAAAAAAAATAGACAAATTCATGGAAAATACGGACAAAAAATTGGAAGAATTCAGGAAAATAATGCACAAAGGAAATGCCAAAATAAATTCACAACTAGAAATTATACAAAGACAACAATTAGAAATCCAAAAGATAAATAACAAGATTTTAGAAATGGATGGTGTCATAGAAGGGCTGAGAAGCAGATTTGAAA
>NW_004444056.1:8222144-8247334 GCF_000243295.1 Trichechus manatus latirostris | reverse complement strand
AAAAAAAAAAAAAAAAACACACATGGGATACCACTTCACATACACTAGGATGGCTACATCAGAACCTGGAAAAGAACAAGCGTTGGTGAGGATGTAGAGAAACTGGAACCTTCACACACTGTGGGTGAGAATGTAAAATAGCACAACCACTGTGGAAAATAGTTCGGCAGTTTCTCAAAAAGTTATACACTGAATTACCATATGACCCAGACATTCCACTCCTAAATTGGCCGTTTGAACACAATCAAACGATGTGAAAGCAGGGATTGAAAAAGATACTTGTATACCAATGTTCATTACAACCCTGTTCACAATAGCCAAAAGGTGGTAACAACTCAAGTGTCCATTAACAGATGAATGGATAAAAAAACACATAACATGAAAGACATTCTGTTCATGCTTCAGCATGGAT
The DNA here is from genome assembly GCF_000243295.1 of Trichechus manatus latirostris. Taxonomy (NCBI): domain Eukaryota; kingdom Metazoa; phylum Chordata; class Mammalia; order Sirenia; family Trichechidae; genus Trichechus; species Trichechus manatus. The sequence goes on along the minus strand of NW_004444056.1, from coordinate 8,246,922 downwards.
GAACCCTGAAAACATTATGCTAAGTGAAATCAGTGAGACACAATATGACAAATATTATACAATATAGCATACATGAAATAAGTAAGAAGAGGCAAAAGCATAGAGACCGAAGTCTGTTAGTGGCTACCAGGGACTCAGGGAGGAGGGGTTGGGAGTTATAGCTTAAGGGGTGCTGAGTTTCTGTTTGGAATGATGAAAAAGTTTTGGTATCAGATGGTTGAAATGGTTGCACAACATTCTTAATGTATTTAATGTCACTGAACTGTACACTTAAAAATGGTGAAAATGGCAAAAATTTTAGTTATATATATTTTACCACAATACTTTTTTTTTAAAGAAGCCATTGCCCTCTTCCTTCTAAATGCTTAGGGATCATTTTAAAGGTCCAGACCTCTAAGCACTCTTCTATCAGGTATAAATCCAAAGCACAAGGGGTAACCAGGACACTGGATGTTTGAAATGCTGGCCACAGGTTTTATACACACTCAAGTTCTGGAACCACCATCAACTCAGGGCAGATCATTTGAAGAAAGGGGAAGATCAAAGTCCAGATACTACATTATGAAGCTCTTCAGTTCTGAATCAACGAAGCCTCAATGATTCCCATAAAGAAGGGAAGGGAAACTCAGTGTAGAAAGGCAGGGGCTCTCAAGAGACTCACAATGGAAAATGCCAAGCCATCCCAGGGCAGGTCCTGACTTCCACCTCACCCAGGCAGACCAGGTTCCTGTAGTTCATCAACATTATGTCCCTTTACAAAGTCCTCTCAGCAGGAAGCAAGCACACCCACTCTGGGGACAAATCGTTGTATATCAATGGTAGCTAACATGAAATACACATTTCTCCAAGGGTTCACAGTGCTGTGAGGGTGAGGGGTTCTTATTTTCACACAATATGAGGGGAGGCAAGAGGCATATGAATCAGTTTTGATTGAGGTAAGGGTATGGCTGGGTCCATATACGGTGATTTTCAGAAATTATACATCCCTAATTTTAATCTATGATTAAAGTATAGAGACAAAAGTTGCTACCAGAGACTCAGGGAAGGAAAGAATTGGGAGTTATTGCTTAAGGGGTACTGAGGATATAAGATCCATTGTGGATTTTATATTTCTGTGGATGGTAAAAGAAACATATAAATGAAAAATCAATTCAACAAGTACTTTTCTTTAACCGAGTCATAAATATAATGCTATATCCATGAAGTGACTTATAGTTTTTCAGATGAACCAGAGAAACAATCCATCTCATATGGATGACAAAGAGTCAATAAGAGGCTTTAAAGAAAGGTTAGGATCTAACCTTGTGATTATAACAGAAAGGATCTGTTCTTACTTGAGAGAGAAACAAAACTATGGCACAGACTCTAATTTGCCTTGGGTCAAACATCTTAGTAAGTGACAGAATGTAGGTGATTGGTTCTAGAACTGAATCCAAAGAATCAAAAAGGCAAGTAAAGTATACACCACTGAAAGGACGCTGGCAGAGCGTTTCCTAACTGAGAAAACTTGAAGCAAGTTAAAAACCAACAGCAAAGAATTAGTTAAAAGGTAATTATATATGCACACATATTTGCATACACATATCAGTTACTATTTTTACAGTATATAAACATGATGTTGGGGTATTCAGGTCGATTCTGACTCCTAGTGACCCCATGTGACAGAGTACGACTACCAAATAGGGTTTTCTAGGCTGTAATCTTTAGGGAAGCAGATTGCCAGGTCTTTCTCCCACAGAGCTGCTGGATGGATTAACCTATCAACTTTTGGTTAACAGCTGAGCCCTTAACCATTCCACCACCAGGGCTCCTTATTAACATGATAACATAAGAATATTTAAGGCCTTGGGAAAAATATGTAAAATTTACCTGAAATGATAAAATGTCTTTTATAAAAACATACAGTACAAGCATACCAACAGTATAATTAACCAAAATAAGATGTCTTTGAATGATGGGTTTTCTGGCTGGATTTTCATTAACATTTTCTGTTCATCTTTTCAGTATTTAAGTACAATGCACACATTTAAATTCTACTTCTGTAGTAAGAAATTTGATCTCACCTGAAGAGAGGGCTATGGCAGCTGGGTATCACAGTTAAGTGCTTGACTACTAGCCAAAAGGTTGTCAGTTCAAACTCACCCAGAGAAGCTTCAGAAGACAGGCCTAGCAATCTACTTCTGAAAGCTCTCAGCCTTGAAAACTCTATGGAGCAGTTCTACTCTGCACAAAAGGAGTCACCTGAGTCAGAATGGACTCAATGGCAACTAACAATAACAAAGAGGGTTCTGGCCTTTGTCCTGGCTTCTGGGAGGCAACCTCTAAACCCTTGGAATTTCCAGAGTGACAGGATTGCCTTTGTGATTCCTAGTAGGCCCTTTCGTCCACACAGTAGTTGGTGACACAAGAGTGGAAGCTAGTCATGCCAGAAAGACCAACCATGTGATTAGAGAGCTGAAGCTTGTGTATGAACAGGTAAATGAGAGCCCACGTCTGTCAGCTTGTGGTACCATGGTGGCTTGTGTGTTGCTGTGATGCTGGAAGCTATACCACCGGTATTTCCAATACCAGTAGGATCACCCATGGTGGGCAGATTTCAGCAAAACTTCCAGATTGACTGAGAAGAAGGACCTACTTATGAAAAAAATGGGCAGTGAAAACCTTATGAACAACAGCGGAATATTGTCTGGTATAGTGCTGGAAGACGAGCCTCTCAAGTTGGAAGGCACTCAAAATACTACTGGGTGTGATGGTTAAGGTTGTGTGTCAACTTGGCTAGGCCATGATTCTCAGTGGTTTGACAGTCATATGATGATGTGATCACTTCCATGATGAGATCTGATATGATCTGATCACCTCCATGATGGGATCTGCTGTGAGTAGCCAATCAGTTGAAAGGGAGTTTCCTTGGGCATGTGGCCTGCATTGAATATAAGAGGATATTCTGGCAAGGCTTGTGGGCTTTTGCTTATTCTGGATCCTGCAGCTGGTTCTTGTTCGTCTGACCTCCGTTTCCTCGGACTTGAGCTAGCACCTCACCTGCAGTCTTACCTGCTGATCTTGGGATTTGTTGATCTTCACAGCCTGTGAGCAACAGCCCTGCTCTCCAACCTACCGATCTTGGGTTCACCAGCCCCTGCGGCTACATCAATCGGGAGAAGCCTCTATCCTGAACCACAGACTTGGGACGTTCCAGCCTCTACAACCGTGTGAGCCATTTCCTTGATATAAATCTCCCTATATATATTTATATGCTTTACTGGTTTTGCTTCTCTAGAGAACCCAGCCTACAACACTGGGAAAGAGCTGTCTCCTCAATGTAGAGTCAACCTTAATGACATGGATGGAGTAAAGTTTTTGGGACCTTCATTTGCTGAGGTTGCAAACTCAAAATGAGAAAAAACAGCTGCAAATATCCATTGATAATTGGAACATGGTATGTACGAAGTGTGAACCTAGGAAAATTGCAAGTTTTCAAAAATGAAATGGACCACAAAAAGATCAATATCCTAGGCATCAGTGAGTTGAAATGGACTGGTATTGGCTATTCTGAATTGGATAATCCTATGGTCTACTATGCTAGGCATGACAAATTAACGAGGGATGGCATCACATTCATCCTCAAAAAGAACATTTCAGGATCTATCCTGAAGTACAACACTGTCAGTGATAGGATAATATCCATATACCCACAAGAAAGACTAGTTAATATGACTATTATTCAAATTTACACACCAACCATTAAGGCCAAGGATGAGGAAATTGAAGATTTTTACCAACTTCTGCAGTCTGAAATTGATCAAATATGCAATCCAAATGCATTGATAATTACTGGTAATTGGAACGTGAAAGTTGGAAACAAAGAAGAAGGATCAGTATTTGGAAAACATGCAAGACCAATGACTTGTTCATTGCAAATACCTTTTTTCAACAATGCAAGCAGCAGCTATACACATGGTCCTCACCAAATGAAATACACAAGAATCAAATTGACTACATCTGTGGAAAGAGACGATGAAGAAACTCAATATGATCAGTCAGAACAAGGCCAGGGGCCGACTGTGGAACAGACCATCAATTGTTCATATGCAAGTTCAGGTTAGAGCTAAATAAAATTACAGCAAGTCCAAGTAAGCCAAAATACAACCTTGAGTATATCCCACCTGAACTTACAGACCACCTCAAGAACAGATTTGATGCACTGAACACTAACAACAAAAGACCAGATCAGTTGTGGAATGACATCAAGGACATCGCACATAAAGAAAGCAAAAAGTAATTTAAAAGACAGGAAAGAAAGAAAAGACCAAAACGGATGTCAGAAGACACTCCAAAACTTCTTCTTGAACATAGAGTAGCTAAAGCAAAAGGGAGAAATGATGAAGAAAAAGAGCTGAAGATTTCAAATGGTGGCTCGAGAAGATAAAGAAGAGTATTATAGTGAAATGTGCAAAGACCTGGAGTTAGAAAATCAAAAGGGAAGAAAACACTCAGAATTTCTTAAGCTGAAAGAACAGAAGAAAAAATTCAAGCCTTGAGTTGCAATACGGAACGATTCTACGGGGAAAACACTGAACGACACAGCAAGCATCAAAAGGAGATGGAAAGAATATACAGTCACTGTACCAAAAAGAATTGGTCAGTGTTCAATCATTTCAGAAAGTAGCATATGATCGAGAACTGATGGACTGAAGGAAGAAGTCCAACACACAGTGAAGGGAATGGCAAAAAACAAGGCTCCAGGAATTGACGGAATATCAGTTGAAGTGTTTCAATAAAAAGATGCAGGGCTGGAGGTGCTCACTTGTCTATGTCAAGAAATACGGAAGACAGCTTCCTGGCCAATCGACTGGAAGAGATCCATATTTGTGCCCATTCCAAAGAAAGGTGATCCAACAGAACGGGGAAATTATCAAACAATATCATTAACATCACACACAAGTAAAATTTTGCAGATGATTCAAAAACCATTGCAGCAGTACATCAACAAGAAACTGCTAAAAGTTCAAGCCAGATTCAGAAAAGGACGTGGAAGGAGGGATATCATTGCTGATGTCAAATGGATCTTGGCTGAAAACTGAGAATACCAGAAAGATGTTTACCTATGTTTTATTGACAATGCAAAGGCATTTGACTGGGTGGATAATAACAAATTATGGATAACATTGGGAAGAATGGGAATTCCAAAACACTTTAATTGTGTTCATGAGGAACCTGTACATAAACCAAGAGGTAGTTGTTTGAATAGAACAAGGGGATACTGTGTGGTTTAAAGTCAGGAAATGTGTGTCAGGATTGTATACTTTCACCATACTTATTCAATCTGTATGCTGAGCAAATAATCTGAGAAGCTGGGCTATATGAAGAAAGGGGCATCAGGATTGGAGGAAGACTCATTAACAACCAGCAATATGCAGATGACACAAGCCTGCTTGCTGAAAGTGAAGAGGACTTGAAGCTCTTACTGATGAAGATCAAAGACCACAGCCTTCAGTATGGATTGCACCTCAACATAAAGAAAACAAAAATCCTCACAACTGGACCAATAAGCAACATCATGATAAACAGAGAACACACTGAAGTTGTCAAGGATTTCATTTTACTTGGAGGCACAATCAACAGCCGGAAGCAGCAGTCAAGAAATCAACGGACATACGGCACTGGGCAAATCTGCTGCAGAAGATCTTGAAAGTGTTAAAAAAGTGTTAAAGAAGATCTTTAAAGTGTTAAAAAGCAAAGATATCACTTTGAGGGCCAAGAAGCACCTGACCAAGTCACAGTATTTTCAATCACCACATATGCATGTGGAAGCTGAACAATGAATAAGGAAGATCAAAGAAGAATTGATGCCTGAGAAATATGGTGTTGGCAAAGAATATTAAATATACTATGGACGGCCAGAAGAATAAACAAATCTGTCTTGGAAGAAGTACAGCCAGAATGCTTCCTAGAAGCAAGAATGGTTAGACTTGGTCTCATGTACTTTGGACATGGTATCAGTTCGGACCAGTCACTGGAGAAGGACATCATGCTTGGTAAAGTACAGGTTCAGCAAAATGATGAAGACCCTCATTGAGATGGACTGACACAGTGGCTGCAACAATGGACAACAATGATCATGAGGATGGTGCAGGACGGGGCAGCATTTCGTTCTGTTTTACAAAAGGTTGCTACAAGTTGGAACTGACTGGAAGGCACCTAACAACAACATATGTATGTATACATATATGCATACATATATATGTGTGTGTGTGTGAATATAAAATATCCATTTTACTCTTTAAAATTTCTTGTGGCTTTTTTTCAGATGTTCCCGAGCCCTGAACGGCTCAAATGGTTAACGTAGTCGGCTGCTAATCAAAAGTTTAGAAATCTGAATCTACTCAGAGGTTCCACGGAAGAAAGGTTTGGTCATCTACTTCAGAAAAATCAGTCACTGAAAACCCTATGGAGCACTGTTCTACTATGACACACAAGGGGTCACCATGAGTTGGAGTCGATTTTATGGCAAGTATTTTGTTTTGTTTTAGTCCCAGGAAAAATGAAGGCCCCTAGGTGGCGCAAACAGTTTGCGCTGGACTGCTAACCTAAAAGTTGGCGGTTCAAACCCACCTAGTGTTACTGCAGAAGAAAAGGCCTATGATTTGCTTCCATTAAGATTACAGCCAAGAAAACCCTATGAGGCAGTTCTATTCTGTAACACGAGGTTGTCATGAGATGGAATCAATTTGACGGCAACTAACAACAGGGAAAATTAAACTCAAACATAGGATATCAATGTACGTTGGAGACACGACTAAATGGAAACACACAAATTCAAAGAAAAATTGATTAATCATTAAGCTTGAAGGGAAGAATTAAAAACAATTCCCACTGAAATCACATCTATAATGCAATAAAATATAAGCATATTGAAGATTTAGTATACCTAAATTAGTGAATAAGTAGCCCTGGTGGTGCAGTGGTTAAATACTTGGCTACTAAATGAAAGGTTGGCTGTTCAAACCCAAAACCTGGTGATCTGCTCCCATAAAGATTACAGCCTAGAAAATCCTATGGTGCAGGTCTACTCTGTCACAAGGTGTCACTATCAGTTGGAATCGACTCAAGGGCACCTCACAACAACATATTAGTCAATAAATTGAACCCTTATCAAAGACACTTGGATACACTAATTGAACATGCATCAAATATGACCATGCAGTGAGTCAAAGAAAACGTTCGCTAATTTCAAATAAGACGGTATCTTATCCTATTTAACAATTCCCCTATTATCGGATATTATGTTGTCTTCAATTAGAAATAAAACTGTGAAACAATCTGAAAAAAAAAAAAGAGACATTAGGGAGGCCACAGTTCTTGCACAGTGAAATCAAAATGGAAGTAAATAAAAATCAGGTAGTGGAAGCAAAACTAAACAAATCAAAAAGCAAAAGATAGTTTCTATACTTAGAATCTGATTACAGGAAAAGTTTTTATAACCTATGTGACAACTGGTAAACAACCAGTTTAGAATCTCATCATCATGAAGAATCAAAGTACTCAATACCGGGAGTCTGGTCAAAGCAGTGATCTTGAAACAAATGTATCTTGAAAACAGAATACTAAAAAACGAAGAAAAAAAAATCCCATTGATTTAGAATCTGTTCCGACTCACGGCAACGCTGAGTGTTCCAACGTGCAAGTGCTCCATAGGGTTTTCCTGGCTATAACCTTTACAAAAGCATAAACCTCTCTTCCGCGGTGCCACTGGGTGGATTTAAACCCCCTCTTTCTAGACTCGTACACCTGTGCCCGCCATTTGGGCCACCAGGGACCTTCAAAAAAACGGGGCGGGGGGGTTGCAAACAAATAAACCGGTTGTTCAATGTGTAAACCAAGAAAGGGAAAAAGGAAACCCACATTTCATATTAAAAATTAACTAAATATTGACAGAACTTTAAAGAAATCATAAGCTTCAGGAATGAAAAGAAACAGATTACTTGACTGAAAATGACGGAATGATCCAAACTTTCTGACTCGCGTCCTGGGGCCGTGGGGCGCGGCCGGCGCCGCCCTGCGAGCCCAGGGGACGGGGCGGGGGACGCAGACGACGAGCCCCCGCGGGGCCTTTCGGGGCGCGAGGTGGGGAGGGGTCGGTGGGGGGCTCCGACAGGAAAGGGGGCGCGCGGGTCCCCGGGCCGGAGGCGGGAAGGCCGGACGGACCCGCTCGGAGCTGCTCTAACCGGAAACGGACGCGGATCCGGGACGACGGCGGGGCGGGTGCGGGGACGTGAACGTCCGCAGGGACCCCCGGACCCCGAGCGGGGAGGACGCGGGGCTGAAGGGGACGGGAAGTGCGGCTTTGAACTAGAAAGACGACACTCACTCACCCTCCTGGAATTGCCGCCCAAGAGCGAGACTCTCGCTGTCGAAAGGAAACGGCCCAAGGGGCGGGGCTGTGCTGGGGGCGGGACTGTACGGGGGGCTGAGCGGGGAGCGGGGAGCGGGGAGCGGGGCCTCGGGTGGCGAGAGGCGGGGCATGGAGTGAGACAAGCTGGCCCTGGGCTTCCCCTTCCCTCCATTCCCCCACCTGGACTTTCAATTTCTTTCATTTCAACAGAACTTGATTCTCCTCCTTTTGAACCATTTCAAAGTCTTTGGAATCCTGAGGACCAGAGTTCCTTTCGTTAACGTTTCAAGCGATTTAAAAGAGGAGAGTTGTAGCTCACATATGTTGGAAACTGAGCTGTTTTCCTTCTATCATGTTGTCGTTGTTTTTGTGTGTCCTGGAATCCATTCCTACTCATAAAAAAACAAAAACCAAACCCACTGCCGTTGAGTCGATTCCAACTCATAGCACCCCTATAGGACAAAGTAGAAGTGCCCTGTAGAGTTTCCAAGGAGCGCCTGATGGAATCGAACTGTCGACCGTTTTGGTTAGCAGCTGTAGTACTTAACCACTACATCACCAGGGTTTCTAGCAATCCTATAAAACAGTAAGGTGTGAAATAGGGTTTCCTATATTGTAAGCCCTGATGGCACAGTGGTTAAGAGCTTGGCTGCAAACCAAAAGGTTGGGATTTTGAATCCACCATGCCACTCCTTGGAAATTCTACAGGGGAGTTCCACCGTGTTCTGTAGGGTCGCTATGAGTCTGAATTGACTCGATGGGCAAAGGGTTTGGGGTTGGTGGGTTTTTATGATTGTTCCAGGGAGCCCTGGTGGCGAAGTAGTTAAGAGCTCTGCTGCTAACCAAAAAGTTGGCAGTTCAAATTACCAGCAACTCCTTGGAAACTCTACGGGGGCAGTTCTACTCTGTCCTATTGGGTCGCTATGAGTCAGAATCGACTCAATGGCAATGGGTTTGTTTTGGTTATGATCAAAGGAGACTTGGTGGCACGGTGGTTAAAAAGCTTGCTGCTAACCGAAAGGTCGGTGGTTCGAACACACCAGGCCCTCTGTCGGAGAAAGGTGTGCAGGCTGCTACCATACTGCAGCCTTGGAAACTCTACAGGGTGGTTTTACTCTGTTCTGGAGGGTGGCTATGAGTCGGAATTGACTCAGCACTTGTGGGTTTGGGATTGTATGATTGTTCAAGAGTGAGCTGTGGGTCCTATGTCAAAAACATGCTGCTCTGTTTCACAGTGCAGGTAGCCCACCACTTACAACTAGGTTATATTCCCATGACTCAGTCTTAAGTCGGCTCTGACATAAGTTAAATACCTTTTTTAAAGTTTTCATTCATATTGCCTTTTATTATCAGTGTCTTGATAAATTCAATATTTACTTGTAGGCATCAGTGTCCTAACAATGAGACTGGAGTCCTAACAGCTGTTGGGTGCATGCATAGTTCAATTGCCATGTCTTCAGAGTTGAACATTGCCCAACTTTCTATCGGTTATGACTCCCTACACCAACACAAACACCAGCACAGATTTCATTGTAGACCAGGCCATAGCCTGCTATACGGCAATGCTGTGATCAGTAAATTGCAATACTGAACATCTGCAAGTGAACATCTGAGAATAATAACATCAGTAAATTACAGGCTGCAACACTGTGTGTAATATATATTACTAACGATAAGATGTACAAAAAAAGATGATCTTAAGTGTGGTTCACTGTCACTCGAATACATCGTTTAAGTCAGGGACTACCTGTTTTCAAAACCAATGAGACTAATCCTAAAGTAGCCACTCTCACAACCCGTTTTACTTAGGTTCCTCAAGAATCTGGTAATACAAATTTACAAAATAAGATTTGAGACCATCGACCCAGGCAATAGGGGGTCAGGCTTCTCATTGTCATATTTGTCCTGCACCTTTCCAAATCCCTCCAAATGAGGGTGAACAAAGAAGATTTGTTTAGAGTCCTTAAATGTTGAAGGACTTGGGAGAGTGCTGGACTAAGAAAAACTAGTTTGACCCCATCAATACTCATCTTTTTCCTCCCACTTTTTTTATTGTTGTACTTTAAGTGGAAGTTTATAATTCAAGTTAGTCTTTCATACAAAAATTTATACATACATTGTTATGTGACCCTAATTGCTCTCCCTATACTGTGATAGCACACGCCTCCTTTCCACCCCTGATTTCCTGTGTCCATTCAACCAACTCCTGACTCTCTCTGCCTTCTCATCTCACCTCCAGACAGAAGCTGTCCCTTTAGTCTCATGCATCTACTTGAGCTAAGAAGCATACTCTTCACGAGTATCATTTTATCTTTGTCTTTATCTTCACGAGTATCATTTAATCTTTGAAGATTTGGCCTCGGGAATGGTTTTAGTCTTGGGTTGACAGAGAGTCCGGGGGCCATGCTTTCTGGGGTTCCTCCAGTCTCAGACCATTGAGTCTGGTCTTTTAACTAGAATTTGAGTTCTGTCCCCCACTTTTCTTCTGCTCTGTGAGGGACTCTGTGGTGTGTTCCCTGTCAGGGCGGTCATTGGTGGTAGCTGGGCACCATCTAGTTCTTCTGGTCTCAGGCCAATAGAGTCTCTGGTTTATATGGCCCTTTCTATCTGTTGGGCTAATACTTCCTTGTGACTTTGATGTTCTTTATTCTCCTTGACTCCAGATGGGTTGGGACCAATTGATGCATCCTAGATGGCTGCTCACTACAGTTTAAGACCCCAGACGTCACTCACCAAAGTAGGATGCAGACCATTTTCTTAATAAACTGTGTTATGCCAATTGACCTAGATGTCCCCTGAAAGCATGGTCCCAGACTCTTGCCTCTGCTACTCTGTTCCTCAAAGTGTTTGGTTGTATTCAGGAAACTTCTTAGCTTTGGTTTAGTCCAGTTGTTCTGACTTCCCCTGCAGTGTGCGCCGTCCTTCCCTTCACCTAAGATCATTCTTATCTACTATCTAGTTAGTAAATACCCCTCTCCCTCCCTTCCCAGCAAGTAACCATCAAAGAATGTTTTCTTCTGTGATTAAACCTTTTCTTGATTTCTTATAATAGTTGTCTTATACAACATTTGTCCTTTTGTGACTGACTAAATTCACTCAGCATAATGCCTTCCAGATTTCTCGATGTTATAAGATGTTTCACAGATTCATTGTTGTTCTTTATGGTTGCATACTATTCCATTATGTGAATATACCATAATTTGTTTATCCATTCGTCCTTTGATGGGCACCTAGGTTGTTTCCATCTTTTTTCTATCGTGAACAGTGCTGCAATGAACATGGGTGTGCATATATCTATTCGTATGATAGCTCTTATTTCTCTAGGATGTATTGCAAGGAGCGGGATTGCTGGATCGTATGGTACTTCTATTTCTAGCTTTTTAAGAAAGCACCAAATTGATTTCCAAAGTGGTTGTACCAGGCTTCTCAGGCCTCCAAGGCCTGGCTTCTGTTTTTTTTTTTGTGTGTGTGTGTGTGTGTGTGTGTGTAATTGTGCACTCTGAGGCCTGGGAGAATCTTCCAGAAAGGGTGGGCAGGGACAGGCCAATCCAGGACTGCTTTAGGGCAAGCCCCTGCCTGTACTACAACCTGGGGGCAGGGGCCTCCTCACAGGGGCTCCAAGTCACCTCCTGGGCAAGTCCCTGCTGTTGTCTCTCCACCCCCCACCCCCGCTGTGGACAGCGCTCTAGGACAGGACACCACAGAAAGCTCCAGGTAAATGGCCTCCCTTGTCTGGAGCACACCCTGTTGGTACCTCTGGCTTCTTCCTTGGCAGGTTGGCCTCCCCTTACAAGGGGGAGAGGAATTTTTTGAAGGGCTTTTCCTCCCAGTGTTTTTACTGTTTTTCACCAGGAGAGAAATTCAGGGTACGGGCTTTGCCTTGATCCTGGAAACAAAATCCCCATGTACTGCTTTTTCCTTTAGTTTTTACCTTATCAAGATTACTTACCCTCCCTTCCCTCCCCTTCTCCTGGAGGTGGCAGCAGGCCAGGGGCCTAGGAAGGCAGCAGGCCAGGAGATTTCTAACAAGTGAGTATATGGAGGCTCAAGGGGCTGGCTTCTCACTATGAGAGGGGCCACAAATACTGACAGGAAAAGGCTAGGGGAGCTCTGAGGGGCCAAGATGGAACTGCAGTTACCAGTGAGAACTCACGGGGTTTAAATACATACACCTAGAGAGACACACAAGTAGACATAAGTGTGTATGCATGCCTGTGTATGAGTGCATATTTAATTACATTTATTTCCTAGCTCTGTCCATTGAGTGGACCTAGAAGCAACAAGAGTTAAAAAGAGAGAGACAGACAGACATGGATATTGTCCCTGGTGGTGCAAACAGTTAACCATGTTCGCTGCTAACCAGAAGGTTGGTTGTTTGAGTCCGCCCAGAGTTGCCTTGGAAGAAAGGCCTGTGATCTACTTCCAAAAAATCAGCCATTGAAAACCCTACGGAGCACAGCTCTACTCTGACACACAAGAGGTCGCTATGAGTCAGGCCGACTCTATGGCAACTGTTTGTCTGTTTATAGATAGATGACACGGATACAGACACAAACACAGACCAGACACAGATACAGATACAGACGGGGGAGCACGTGGTGAAACGTAACAACTGGGAAAACTGGGCGACAGGATTACGAGTTTTTGTACTGTCTTTGCAACGTTTCTGAAAAATTTAAACCATCTCAAAATGGACAGACATGGAGGACCATTCCTCCTGGCTGGTCACTGTGAGTGAGGATTTCAAATTTAGTAGCATTCGGACAATGAAAATGAAACCCCTATGGGGATTTAAGTGGTGGACAGGGCCACAGGGGGCCGAAGTGACCTTGGGCCAGTGCCCAGGCAGGAGGGCCCCAGATGACAGGCCTTGGGAGCACCTTAGACCCCCAGGGATGTTATAAGATGTTTCACAGATTCATTGTTGTTCTTTATGGTTGCATACTATTCCATTATGTGAATATACCATAATTTGTTTATCCATTCGTCCTTTGATGGGCACCTAGGTTGTTTCCATCTTTTTTCTATCGTGAACAGTGCTGCAATGAACATGGGTGTGCATATATCTATTCGTATGATAGCTCTTATTTCTCTAGGATGTATTGCAAGGAGCGGGATTGCTGGATCGTATGGTACTTCTATTTCTAGCTTTTTAAGAAAGCACCAAATTGATTTCCAAAGTGGTTGTACCAGGCTTCTCAGGCCTCCAAGGCCTGGCTTCTGTTTTTTTTTGTGTGTGTGTGTGTGTGTGTGGGTGGGTGGATTCCTGATCCACAAAACTCGAGAATTAATAAAGGGCAGGTGTTTCAGCCACTAATTTGGGCCTGTTTTTTTCCACAGCCCTAGAGAGCCAGCCTGTGTCTCTGGCCCTCAGCCCAGCACCTCCAGAAGATGGAAAGACCTTCCTTTTTGCAGATGCGGAACTATTACGAGTGCCGTTGTCAGCATCATTGTCAGTTTCAGAGGCTATCCCTTATGATTGTTGTTCTAAAACTGATGGCACTCAACCCCCTAGGGTCTGCGGGTGTGAGAAGCTTGAGAAACTGCCCCCCAGGGGCTTCTGTAGACCCTCACAACCTCGAATGTGATTCCCTCACAGAAGGCGCTGGTCCCCCTACAGGCCCAGCACTGCTGAACCCTCCCTGAGGAGCCCCCAAGCCCCAGGCTTCCCCCTGGGCAGGGAAAAAGGCATCCCCTCCAGACTCCTGTGGAAACAACCTTGGGATGGGGGGAGGAGCTCAGACCAGGACCAGCACAAACCAGGAGAGAGAGTACAGCTGAAAGGGACCTTGCACCTGTCTCTCAAGGCATCCAGAGGTGTCCAAAAGCTGACCTCAGACCCCAAAACACGGACACATCTGCCTCAGCCCTTGGTTGGCCAAGGGCCTTGAGTATCCCGTTGGCTGCTTATCTATCTGGGCCAGGGTAGGGGCTCAGCCTGGGGTTGTGGCTCAGCCTTGGGTCAGATCTCAGCCTAGAGTCAGGTGGGGTTCAGCCTGGGGTGAGTTGAGGCTCAGCCTGGGTTCCGGTCTTGGCCTGAGGATGAGGCTCAGCCTGGTTGGGGATCCGCCTGGAGCCAGGGCTCAGCCTTGGGCTGCCCTCACTGCAGGGCTCCACTCTGGCCTAGGGTCTCAGGGAGTTAGAGCAACTCTGAGCACAGCCCTGGGTAAAGCCATGTCTCTTGTGCCCCCATGTGGTCACCTCCCGCAAGAGGCTCTTCCCTAGACCCTTTCCTTGGGCGAGGGCAGAGGCAGAGCCAGGCACCACCTGCAGCTGGTCCTGGTCCCAAGGGTCCCCCTGCATTCTATCTGGGGCCCAGGTCAGTGTATTCAGGACTGAAATCACTTCTAGTCCCACACCCTTCTAGTGAAGGTGGTGTTGGGGGTCCTTGCTGTTTTGTTCCATCGAGTCGACTCTGACTCATAGCGATGCTATAGGACAGAGTAGAACCCCCCATAGGTTTTCCAAGGAGTAGCTGGTAGATTTGAACTGCTGACCTTTTGCTAACCACTGCACCACCAGGCCTCCTTGGGGACCTTAGACAACCCCAAAGGTCACAGCCATGTGCCAAATCTTCCACCTGGAGGCACCACGCTGAGGACAAACCAGACTCTATCTTGTGCAGCCGTGTTGTGTGTGTCTGCGATGCAGGTGTGTCAGCCTAGATGGTGAGGGCTCTGCTCCAGGCTCCCAGGCGGTATCCCAAGGAGTATGCCTGCAATGGAAGCTCCCGTCTCTCCTGGTTGGGTGGGTGGCTGTGGGAGTTCCCATCTCTCCTGGTTAAGTGGGTGGTGGTGGGAGTTTCGTCTTCCCTAGTTGGATGGGTGGTGGGAGCTCCAATGTCCCCTGGTTGTCTCGGTGGTAAGATCTCCCATGTCTCCAGGTTGGGAGTGGTGGTGGTGGGAGTTCACATCTCTCCTGGTTGGATGGGGTTGTTGTGTGCTATACTGATATTAGAATTTAAGGAAGGACTTTGGTGCCTCCACGTAGTAACATACCCAGGTTTCACTCAATGATTCTTGTCCATAAATAAATCTCAGTGAAATCGGCACTGGGGCAGGTGGAGATTTCCAGGTCTTCCAAGTGGAGGACATTGGGAAATGCCAAAGAGAAAAGACATGTTTCTGATAACAAAGGTGAGCGAGTATTAGAGTGATTTCAGCAGAATTAGGGAGCATTCAGCTTCCATGCTTATGCGCCCAGGACCAGAGTCATGGTGTTCAGGGATAAAGACTCGTCTCAAGCCTCCCTGAGCCTACACTCCCACTGCCTACCACCACTTTCTTATGGAATATTGGGATCCTCTGGACCTGGGACAAGGCTGCAATCCCAGGAAGCCAGGAAATCCAAAATACTGGAAGATGTATGGGAAAAGTCTAAAGACTTGAGACGCTAGAAGCACATACAGGAAAAACACGCCAGGCAGGTAGCCCTCGCAGGATAAAGGGGGAAGTTTCCCAGGACAGCAGGTTCATCGTTTCCCTGGTGAACCTCTGAACCTTGAGATGGTGGAAAGAAAGTGTGGCCATGGGAGGGACCAAGTCTGGGACCTGAGTAGGGGTGAGAGGAGCTTCCTGGTCTGCAGAGGCCTGCAGTAAAGCCCTGACTAGACTCCAGGCTCTGCCTTGAACTTAGGGCCATGACAAGTAAAAGACCCTGGTCCACCAACCTGGTCAAGGCCGAGGACTGGTCACCAACAGAGCCAGGGCTCAGGCTCAGTCCATGGTGCTGCTCAGGGCTCAGTCGGGATTGAGGGTCAGACTGGTAGGTTGTTATGGGGTGGAAACCCCATGTTCTTGCTCAGCATGACTCACATTGGCCAATGAACGAGAGACTGAGGTGGGAGAACAGGAAAGGCACATTTATTTTGTTGTAAAAGGAAAAGGAGTCAGTTGAAGTTGCCACTGCCAAGACTGCTCCCCAAAGGCGAGTAGGCAAGTTACTTTTAAGGGGTTTAAACGTAGGGAGTTCATACAAGTTATGTCAGCAACATTCTTAATCGCACTACGCAGACGCAATAGGGTTTGCATATAACCTCCAAGAAAAAGCAGGATTCAAATGCAAAGCTGGGGCGGGTGGGTGGAAGCCCAGCAAAGAAAACAGGATTTTTATTACAACACTGTGAGGGAGGAGGCCAAGCAAAGAAAACATGATTTTTTTCATTTTTTTATTGTTCTTTAGGTGAAGGTTTACAGAAAAAATATAGAAAACATGATTTTTAACACAGCACTGTGGGGGCTTTGATTCCTTCCATTTCTCTTTGGACATTGGTCATTCAAGACCAGTGTCCACTTTGAACTATAGCCCGGCTTGGAATTGTTTGACTTATTTTTGGGGGGGTAGGGCAAATATTGGACCAAGGCCTTTCATTGTGGCTACTGACCTCTTGTTGGTTTTTAACTATTTACTAAATATTAAAAGAAAAAGAGTGGCTTTTATGTACTTTTTATGTGAATGTGTCCCTAAAACATTTTTTTTTCTCCTATTGTCTTAGCTATTGTCTTTATAGCTCAGGACCCAGGTGATGTGTCTTTATGTGTCTTTGTGAGTCCAGCTCCAGCTGGGTCACATTCTTTGTGCTCAAAGACAGGGAATAATGGCTCCAATTAAAAAAAAAAACAAAACCCTGTTGCCATCAAGTCGATTCCGACTTATAGCGCCCCTATAGGACAGAGTAGAGCTGCCCCACAGAGTTTTCAACAGTGCCTGGTGGATTCAAATTGCCAACCTTTTGTTTAGCAGCCATAACACTTAACCACTATGCCACCAGTTTTTCCAAAAGTCTGATGCTCTACCTACTGAGCAATCCGGGCTCCTAATATTATCTCCTAAATCATTCTTTTCTTTTGATCGGAGATTGGAGATAACACATTAATACCTGGACTTAGTTCAGCCCTCAGATGGCGGCCATGGCAGGCTCTTTAAACTCAGAAACCTGGTTTTCCACTGGATACCATCTGGTTCTTCACCAGCATCTTAAGAAGAGCAACATTCCCATCAATCATATTACCAAAGTGAGCACATTCAGTGTACATCAACATTTTAGCCTGAGGCTTTTTTCAGTGTGTAAGACAATAGAAGATAAGTTTTATTATGCCTAATACTATAAGGATGCAGACTAAGAATACTATTATTTGTTGCAATAGTGATTTAACTCATGTATTTATTCTTGATGGTAACTAACAAAATAAATCTGGTGTTTGTAAGGGTGTTATAGTGTGTACTCAAGTAGCTTGTTGTCTAATTCTATGTATATTCTGTTCTATTTCTCTTGTGTTATTTTTCTGAATACAACAAGAGGTATTTGCTACAGTACAGATTACCCTTGGGCTAAAAATCTAAGGCTATTTTGTTACCTCATGTCACCTTGGCTAATGAAGTCAGAGATTACTGTTGTGTTTTTATCTCATTAGGAACTCAGTATTTTATTTGTCCCATAATGATTGATAAATTTCTTAAAGATTTCTTTTCCCAATTTACCATAACAGGAATTAAAGCTACCAACCCCACCCTGAGTATTGGACCAGTAGGTTTCTTTTCTCCTCTTGTTTTATAATGTGTAACAGTTTTACATTACTTTTTCAATATTTACTAGCATCATTACTATGAATATCTAAAGGTAATCTGAAAATTATCAAAGTGCATTGCCCATGCTTTTACCATGAATCTAAACAAGAGTCTGCCCACATAAACTCACTGTCAGTTGGAAAGAAATCATTTAAACTAGTATAGTTGTATCCAACACATAAAAACATATATTCATAAGGAGCACAAAAATTTTGTCTAGAGGAAACAGAAGGTATAGAAAAATTCACACGTCACAACCAGATTTTCATTAGAGAATACATGATTAACAAGATAATATAGGATGGACGTCTCCTGTTGGAGGTCTTCAGTTAATCTGTTTAAAACATACTAAGTGTTCTTCTCAAGGGCAAGCTGCCCCTCCTTGGTTTACCTATTGACAGTCATAGGTCACTTTCTCAGAAGCAGAAGTGTCACAAAACTGTTTTTATGAGAGAAGAACTTCTAATTCAAGAGTTACAATATCTAAACCCATTAGTTAAATAATTTAGGAGAAAGGAAAATGATTTCTTATGTCCAGAAAGTAGGACCTCAAAACATCAGTAACATTCCCACATAAAACCCATAATATTCCTTTACTGAGTCTTATGTAGCTAATTTCTGTTCCACATGATTCTGAATCAGCCAACGTCTATGAGCTCATCAGCTTCTACATAAGAGTTTTGGAAATCTTGATTCAGTCTAGTCATAGTTATTTTCATAAGTCTAATATAGTCCATCTTTGTGTTGAGATATATGGGTCAAACTTTTTCAGTAAATCAGCAAAGTAAAAACTTATCTGCAGATGACAAATCTTAATATGGCCATGATTAATTTATAAACATAATACTCTTAATTGTAAAAATTCAGAATCAAATAAGGTCAATTTTTAAAAAGACTAAACAAAAATATTTTTAAATATAATGATAACCTTATTTTTAAAGAGCTTCAGATATAATACACTACATAATAATTTTGAGACATAATACCATATAGTCATGATATGTCAAGATTACCAAGTTTCTAAACACTTGAAGAGTAATAATAAGACTTCACAGGTAAACAATGCAAACGTCCCCATCAAACCTTTGGCTTTGATGCTAGATTCAAAAAAATAAAGTGACAGCCAAGTTAGCAATACAGAAATAATAATAAAATTATGGCATATTGTTTTTCATTTGCAGTCTAATATTAGGCAAAAACATAAGACGAAATACTAACATATAAATTTTGACCCATAGAATCAGGCGTTTCTCTTGATTTTGACTACCATTCCATGTAATTTATAACATATTAAATAAACCTTTCTTTTATATAATTCTTTTTTTTCCCTCAAGCCATGTGGCTTGGTTTTTGACTCAGGAATTTTATTTTAGTGAGAGGCTGAACCTTTGTCTTTGAGGCAGATTACACAAAGAATAAATTAGCCCTTTAACTCAGAAATAAAAGAAAATTATTGTTATTTTAACAGTGAAAAACCCAGTTCTTTTTTTTAATATTTTAACATTAAAGCTTCTGAAAATCTCATCAACCATTAAACTTTAGTCAGACGGATAAAACTTTTGACGATATTAAATAAATTTCTTTTTAATAAATCTCTTAAACATTGTCTTTGCTCTATATCTCTTATAGTACATCTTTTTAAAATGGGGAAAATGAACACACTCATTAATAGACCCAAATATATATCTATATCTTTGTGTGTGTGTGTGTGTGTGCTATAAAAAGCAAAAGTATATAAATGTCAATTATGATAAATATCTATTTACTCAATTTAATATCTGAAAATTACCTAAAAGGTTTTGGAAATGATTATAAGCTTGTATACCATAAAACATAATTGTTGAAATGAAGTTTGTTCAGACATTCCAAGTTTTTATTTAAACTTTACTATTTTTCATATTTTCCTCAATCTAATTTTAGCCCTTAAAGATTTTATCAACCAGCTTTGGAAATCACAAAGTTTCTGTTCAACTGACCAATTCATTGATATGGATATAACCTTATCTCTGGCTAGACGTGGAAACATTTTTTTAGACCATTTTAGTTGTGTCTCATTGTGGTTTTTATTTTTCTGGTTTTTAGAGTTCTTTTATGATAGAATTTGTTTACAGTTCTTTTATGATTGAAATCTCTCTAATTTTTGGTAACTGTAGTAAAGCAGCATTTTTTTCTTACTTTCTTTCGTCTTAAATAATCTCTACTCAGTTGGAAGTCCTCTTTCAAAAGCTTCCCTGGAGCTCTATGAACTCAGAGACTGGGGGCTGGGGAGGCTTGATCCTGTCCCACCTTACTCTCTTAACTCATGGAAGACAAGATTGGGTCATCCCAATACATTTACATATGTTTAAGTCGGCCTAGTCATTTTGAAAGACTATCTACCCAGCAAATACCAAAGCTCTTTAGCAATTTTGTAAATGATCCCATCAATTCTTGGCTAGCGAGACTGAGGGCTGGGGGGGGGCGGGGTCTGATCTTGTCACCACTTCACTATCTTGACTCAATTCATAAAAGTAAAAAAACAGGTTTTAGATAAAACTTATTAACTTGCCAGAGCCTCAGGTGGAGGAATATTAGACCTTTTGACAAAAACTCAGCATCAAGCAAAAGTTCCCCCAAAAGGAAAAGACAAAACAAATGAAAGCTCTTTTTCCCAGAGTAGTCACTGAAATTCCAAATTGCTTCAGGTATATTCAGTCTATAGTGCTTTTAAATATGAATCCCAACCAGTGTCTCGGTAGCAGAGGGAAAATACAGGTTCATTTATCAAAGATGTTAAGCTCTAAGGTTCAAGCTTTTGGTTTCCTTCTTTTTGAACTTAATTAATTCTGCTGGCTAGAGACCTAGTCTCTTATTTTAAACCTTAAATATACTAGTTCTTCCAATTTGGAAAGTACTTTAAAGTAGCTACTGATGATTTTAATTTTAACATTGTGATTCTTTACTGAGAAACTACATCATAAAACAGGTACGGAACTACCACTTCTCCCTTCAAATTTCATAACACAGGTCAAGAGCTACCACTTCTCCTGGTAAATTTGGCAAAACAGGTCAGGAGCTTCCACCACCCCCTGTGAATTTGATAAAACGGTGTTATTTTCTAGATTTTCTGAGTCACAAAAAGAACTGTAAGAAGGAATGCTGTTCAATCACCTTATCCTGTCATGGGAGTCTTTAATGCTTGTGATTAGGGCCAACGACTGCCCTAATGGCTTTTACTGGATGACGTGTGCCCGAATTTTTGTGGCTTGTAGTGGCTCAGAGCTCTTTGAAAATGGATGTACCTCTTTAATGTTTCAAATGCCTGAATCTGGACCTAAACTGCAGTTCACCAAAAGAGTTACTAAATATCACTCATAACCAAATGATCAAGCAAAAATCTAAGAAAGATTCTCCTTAATCAGATAACAGGTTTTTCAAACAAATATGCCAAACAAAACTTAAGAAAACGTGAGAAAGAGAACAAAAAGAATAAACGAAGGCTCGTTTTCCAATGGCACTCACCCCATCGGTGTTGAAGGGACATGGAGTGCAAACACGTGGGTCCAGGAGATAGGACCTCTTTTTTTGCTGGCTTCTGCTCCCCAGTCCAAGTATCCTCAAGGTTGACTGGATTCATGTTTTAGAATCCCTGCAACAACTACACCATTAACTCTTGTAGGGTGAAAACACCACAAAGTTTAGTAAAGCAAAAAGAAAGGTTTTATTTGGCATATATTTAAAGAGGCAAAAGTTAAGAAAGCGACAAGCATGCTACCAGCACCATGTCTGTCTGAGCCTGTTCCCAGTTCTTAAGGATGCATCTTAGTGGGCTGCATTCCAGGATCCCTTGAACATTCCCCATTCTCTGGATACACACACACACACACACACACACACACAGCTTAATCTGGTGCTCCAACTTAATAGGTACCTGAGCCTTTTATGCCCTCAATTCCTCCCACTTCTTGGGATTCTTCTAAGGCCTTACTTAGGAATTACCCTGTTATTTACTAAATAACTTCAGACTCTTAATGCCCTCAATGGTCAACTTCTCCTGTTTCTTGGGACTCTTCTAAGGCCTTACCTAGGTACTTACCAAACAACCAAAGCGCATTTTGTGTCTCCCACAGAGCCATCTTTGTGTCCCAGGTGGATTGGCTTTTCAGAGCTGCTCCGAAGTCTCCAGGAGAAATTTCCTGGTGGCACTAGACATCAGGGCCAGTCTATTTTCCAGTCTACCTCAGGAGCCAAGCAGATGACTCCTGGCTGGCTCAGCAGAAATGTTACTGGGTGGAAACCCCAGGTTCTTGTTCGGCGTGACTCTAATTGGCCAATAAATGAGAGAGCAAGGTGGGAGAACGGGAAGCCACCTTTATCTCGTTGTACAAGGACTAGGAGTCAGCTGGAGCTGCTGCTGCCAAGACTGCTCCCCAGGGGCAGGCAGGCAGGCAAGTTACTTTTAAGGGGTTTACAGGTAGGAAGTTCATGCTAGTTACGTCAGCAACATTCTTAATCATACAACACAGGCACAATGGGGTTTACAACATAACCTCCGAGCAAAAGCAGGATTCATATGCAAAGTTGGGGGGGATAGTCCAGCAAAGAAAACAGGGTTTTTAATACAACACTATGCTGGAAGAAGCCAAGCAAAGAAAACAGGATTTTTAACACTGCACTGTGGGGGCTCTGTCTCAGGTGGCCTGTACCAGCTACAGACTCTCACACATTGCCTATGTTCCCACAATGACCTCTGCCAGGCCTGCCCTGGGCTGAGCTGAGGCTCTGTAACCCCCTTGTGGCCAACCTGCAACATTGTACACCTGCCAGACCCAGGGTCTCAAAGATCAGTCCTGCCCTCACCACACGGGCTCGCTCTGCTCCCGGCACTGCTTTGTTGGTGGTATGAGGTTCCCAAGTGTCTTTGCTCACTTCTTTCTTTTATATCTCAAAAGAGATTGGATTAAGACACTATCTAATCTTCTAGATCTCGTCAGTATAACTGCCGCTAACCCATTTAAATAGTCATAGAGTCTACAACACATAAGAAAATCACATCAGATTACAAAATTGTACACAAACATACAATACTGGGAATCATGACCCAGCCAAGTTGACAGATATTTTGGGGAGACACAATTCAATCCATGACAGTCACCCGTGGTGGATAGGTTTCAGGTGAGCTTCCAGACTAAGACAGACTAGGAAGAAAGAACCCACAGTCTACTTATGAAAATAATTAGCCAGTGAAACCTTATGAATAGCAGTGGAACATTGATATAGTTCGGGAAGATGAGCCCTCCAGATTGGAAGGCACTCAAAAGACGACTGGGGAAGAGCTGCCTCCTCAAAGCAGAGTCAACCTTAATGACATGGATGGAGTCAAGCTTTCAGGACCTTCATTTGTTGATGTGGCATGACTCAAAATGAGGAGAAATAGCTGCAAATATCCATTAATAATCAGAACGTGGAATGTACAAAGTATGAATCTAGGAATAATGGAAATCGTCAAAAATGAAATGGAACACATAAACATTGATCCCCTAGCCATTAGTGAGCTGAAATGGAGTGGTATTGTTCGTTCTGAAGAGAACAATTATATCGTCTACTATGCCAAGAGTGACAACTTGAAGAGGAATGGTGTTGCATTCATCGTCAAAAAGAACATTTCAAGATCTAGCCTGAAGTACAACGCTGTCAGTGATAGGATACTATTCATACGCCTTCAAGGAGACCAGTTAATACGACTATTATTCAAATTTATGCACAACCACTAAGGCCAAAGATGAAATTGAAGATTTTTATCAGCTTCTGCAGCCTAAAATTGATTGAACATGCAATCAGGATGCATTGATAATTACTGGTGATTGGAATGTGAAAGTTGGAAACAAAGAAGGATCAGTAGTTGTAAAATATGGCCTTGGTGATAGAAACAATGCTGGAGATGGCATGATAGAATTTTGTAAGACCAATGACTTCTTCATTGCAAATACCTTTTTTTACCAACATAAACCGCGACTATACATATGGACCTTGTCAGATGGAATAAACAGGAATCAATCGACTACATCTGTGGAAATAGATGATGGAAAAGCTCAATATCTTCAGTCAGAACAAGGCCAGGGCCAACTGCAGAACAGATCGTCAATTGCTCATATGCAAGTTCAAGATGAAACTGAAGAAAATTAGAACAAGCCCACGAGAGCCAAAGTACGACCTCCAGTATATTCCATCTGAATTTAGAGAACATCTCAAGAATAGATTTGACTCGTTGAACACTGATGACCGAAGACCAGACAAGCTGTGGAATGACATCAAGGACATCATACATGAAGAAACCAAGAGGTCATTAAAAAGACAGAAAAAAATACCAAAATGGATGTCAGAAGAGTCTCTGAAACTTGCTCTTGAACGTCCAGTAACTAAAGCAAAAGGAAGAAACGAAGTAAAAGAATTGAGCGGAAGATTTCAAAGGGCAGCTCAAGAAGACAAAGTAAAGTATTATAATAACATGTGCATAGAGCTGGAGATAGAAACCCAAAGGAAAGAACACGCTCAACATTTCTCAAGCTGGAAGAACTAAAGAAAAAATTCAAACCCCGAGCTGTGGAGACCATGGTCTCGGGGAACATCTAGCTCAATTGGCATAACACAGTTTATAAAGACAATGTTATACAATCTACCTTGGTGAGTAGCTTCTGTGGTCTTAAAAGCCTGTAAGCAGCCATCTAAGATACTCCACTGGTCTCATCCCTTCAGGAGCAAGGAAGAATGAAGAGAAGAGGATACACGGAAAAGATTAGTCCAAAGGACTAATGGACCACAGCTACCAAGGCCTCCACC
>NW_004444056.1:8193406-8221836 GCF_000243295.1 Trichechus manatus latirostris | reverse complement strand
GGTCGAGAAGGGAGAGGGTTGACATGTCTTGGGGTTGTTAACCAATGTCATAAAACAATATGTGTACTGACTGTTGAATGAGAAACTATTTGTTCTGTAAACCTTCACCTGAAGTACAATAAAAAAAAAGAAATAGTAAAAAAAAAATTCAAGCCCCGAGTTGTAATAGTGGATTCTGTAGGGAAAATATTAAACGATGCAGGAAGCATCAAAAGAAGATGGAAGGAATACACAGAGTCATTATACCAAAAATAATTGGTCGACATTCAACCATTTCAAGCGGTAGCATATGATCAGGAACCGAACTGAAGGCATTGGCAAAAAACAATGCTCCAGGAATTGATGGAACATCAATTGAGATGTTTCAACAAACTGATGCAGCCCTGGAAGTGCTCACTCGTCTATGCCAAGAAATTTGGAAGAAAACTACCTGGCCAACCGACTGGAAGAGATCTATGTTTATGCCTATTCTCAAGAAAGGTGATCCAACCGAATGCAGAAATTATTGAACAATATCAGTAATATCACTCACAAGTAAAATTTTACTGAAGATCATTCAAAGGCGGCTGCAGCAGTATATCAACAGGGAACTGCCAGAAATTCGGGCTGAATTCAGAAGAGGACTTGGAACCAGGGATATCATTGCTGATATTAGATGGATCTTGGCTGAAAGCAGAGAATACCAGAAAGATGTTCACCTGTGTTTTATTGATTATGCAAAGGCATTCGACTATGTGGATCATAACAAATTATGGATAACATTTCAGAGAATAGAAATTTCGGAACACTTAATTGTGCTCATGAGGAATCTGTACATGGATCAAGAGGCAGTTGTTCGGTCAGAACAAGGGGATACTGCATGGTTTAAAGTCAGGAAAGGTGTGCCTAAGCGTTGTATCTTTTGATCATACCTATTCAATCTGTACGCTGAGTAAATAATCCCAGAAGCTGGACTATATGAAGAAGAAAGCGGCATCAGGATTGGAGGATTAACAATCTGCATTATGCAAATGACACCACCTTGCTTGCTAAATGTGAAGAGAACTTGAAGCACTTACTGATGAAGATCAGTGACCACAGCCTTCAGTATGGATTACACCTCAACATAAAGAAAACAAAAATGCTCAGAACTGGATTAATAAGCAACATCATGATAAACGGAGAAAAGATTGAAGTTGTCAAGGATTTCATTTTAGTTGAATCCACAATCAACACCTATGAAAGCAGCAGTCAAGAAATCAAAAGACGTATGGCATTGGACAAATCTGCT
Source organism: Trichechus manatus latirostris (assembly GCF_000243295.1). Taxonomy (NCBI): domain Eukaryota; kingdom Metazoa; phylum Chordata; class Mammalia; order Sirenia; family Trichechidae; genus Trichechus; species Trichechus manatus. The sequence continues at coordinate 8,220,566 of NW_004444056.1, read as the reverse complement.
GCAAAAGACCCCTTTAAAGTGTTGAAAAGCAAAGATGTCACGGTGAAGACTAAGGTGCACCTGAACCAAGTCATGGTACTTTCAATCACATCATATTCATACTAACGCTGGACAATGAATAAGGAAGACAGAAGAATTGACGCCTTTGAATTGTGATGTTGGTGAAGAATATTGAATATACCACAGACTGCCTAAAGAACGAACAAATCTTTCCTGGAAGAAGTACAACCAGAATATTCCTTAGAAGGAACGATGGCAAGACTACGTCTTACATACTTCAGACATGTTGTCAGGAAGGATGAGTCCCTGGAGAAGGACATAGTGCTTGATAAGGTACAGGGTCATCGAAAAAGAGGAAGATCCTCAACGAGATGGATTGACACAGTGGCTTTAACAATAGGCTCATGCATAACAATTGTGAGCATGCAACAGGACCGAACAGTGTTTTGTTCTGTAGTACATAGGGTCGCTATGAGTCGGAACTGACTCGATGGCACCTAAGAACAAAAACAACACTTGGATCAACAGTGTCCATTGAAGCAGCATTCAAGAAATCAAATGATGTATTGCAGCAAACGTGCTGCAAAAGACCTCTTCAAAGTTTTCAAAACCAAAGATGCCACTTTGCTGTGCTTGACCCAAACCATGGTCTTTTGAATTGTCTTATATGCATGCGAGAGCTGGACACTGAATAAGGAAGATGAAAGAATTAATGCACTTGAACTGTGATGTTGAAGAAGAACATGGAATATACTGCAAACTGCTCGAAGAATGAACAAATCAGTGTTTGAAGCAATAAAACCAGAATGCTCCTTAGAAGTGAGAATGGAAGGAGTTCAGATGACTTAAGTTGGATATATCACCAGGAAACACCCCCAAAACCACTCCCGTCAAGCTGATTGTGACTCATAGAGACCTCATAGTGTTTCCAAGGCTATAAATCTCTACTAAAGCAGACTGCCACGTCTTTCTCCCACGGAGCCACTGGTGGTTTTGAACCGCCGACCTTTCGGTTAACTGTTGATTGCTTTAACCACTCCACCACCAGGGTTCCTTCAGGAAAGACCAATCTCTAGAAAAGGACATCATGATTGGTAAAGTATGGGGTCCACAAAAATGCGGGAAACCCACAACAGCACTACAATGGACTCAAACATACCAAACATCATGAAGATGGCACAAGACTGGGCAATATTCCGTTCTCTTATTCAGAAGATCGTCATGAAAGAAACTAACAACAACTTCTCCCAAACATCTGTGACAGGGGCAAGGCTTTTGGGGCATCAGCCAGATCCTGATCTGGGGTCGGGGTCACAGCTTAGTCTGATTAGTATCAAGGTTCAGGATGCAACTGTGCTCAGGGCTCAGTCTATGACAAGATAGACCTGTCAGGTAAAGCAAAGCTACTCTACTGTAACAAAAAACTCCCAAAATTCAGTGGCTTAAGCAATTAATGTTTGTTTCTGGCCTTGGCTGTATGTCCGACATGGGCCTGTGGGGATCTGCTCCACATGGTCACTCAGGGACCTAGGTTCAGGAGGCTCCATGTTCCTCAATTGACCCCAGCATTCGCAGCCGTAGGGGGAAAGACAGCTGATGGGCTATGTGCTGGCTCATCTATGCTTCAGCTCAGTATTGGCATCCCCAGTTCTGCCCCCAGTCCATGGGCCAGCATCTTACTGCCATGGTGAGGAGATGCGGGAGCAGATGAGAGTTCAGTGAGCCCAGTGTCCCTACCACACCAGGGTCAGGCTCAGTCCACGTAGCCGCTCAGGGCACAGTCAGGGTCGGAGTCAGAGGGCCCATACAGACTGCCTCAGTTCTGACAATGACCCCTGTAGGCTTATCTTGGACAGAGCTGAGGCTCTGGAGCCCCCTTATGGCCATTCAGCGCTATTACATGTCTACTATCAGACTCCGGATCCCAGGGACACAGCCTGCTTCTGGCACAAGGGCCCCCAAGAAAGTGGGCAGCTTGGCAGTGTCTGTGATGGGGTCAAGCGTCCATCTGATGCTTCCAGCAAGACTGGGGCTCCCTATGGGACAGGTTCAGGGTTCAACCTAGGACTCAGTCAGGGACAGATATCAGGGCTCTCTTCTGGCCGAGGTGAACAGGTTCATCCACAGTCTTCAGAGACTCTCCAGTCATCCTGCCTGGATGAGGCTGATACTCTGGCTACCCTGCCCCCACAGTCATTGGACACCACGGCAGGCACGTCTGTGACTGAGCCTGTCTGTGACTGGCAGGACCAAGTCTGGGATAACAGTCAGGATCAATCTGGCCCCGGTGTCGGGACCAGTCTACAATGAAGGTCTAGAAGGAAGGGAAATCCTCAGAGGCCCAACTGGAGAAGGAATGAATGCTGAAAGGATGCTGCCCCAGGTGGCAGTGGTTTGCGGATCAGGGAGTGACGGCAGGCCAGGGACCACACAGAGGGGGAGTCAGGTTCCCCAAAAGCTACACTTACAGAGAGTGGACAAAAAAAAAATCCCAGAGAGGGCAACAAGGACAGTGGCCAGGCCTATTTCAGACCTGGCTCTCGGCAAAGGGAAATCCCCTCCTCATTCTCAACAGCCCTGCTGCATGTTGGGGTCCAGGCTTCATATGATCCCGCCAAAACCAGTTACCATGGAATTGATTTTGTCTTATGGTAACCCCATGTGTCTCAGAGTAGAACAGTGTTTAATAGGGTTTTCAATGGCTCATTTTTCAGGAGTAGATCAGGTCTTTCTTCCAAAGTGCCTCTGGGTGGACTCAAACTGCCAATCTTTTGGTTAACAGCAAACACATTAACTGTTTGCACCTCTTCAAACCAAGCCAGTTGACAATGAGTTGATTCTAACTCATGGCAACCCCAAGTGTTTCATAAATGATTCTCATGGTCCTAAATGCCCAGGGAGCAATTTGGCTTAGCACAGTCCTGGTGAGTAGCAAGCTGGAGGACAGGACTTTAAAGCCAGTCCTCAGAAAATTCTGACAGATAAAGGTCTGAGGAATAGGAGCTCACAACCAAAAATCATAGCAAAGCAAAAAAAAAAAAAAAAAAAAGGCAGCACTAACAAGAATCATTGAGACAATAAACTCTCTAAGATCCACCAAAATGAAACACCCAAGTATCGGAATTATCTGATACACAATATAAAATATGAGTTTCTTAGTCATCTAGTGCTGCTATAACAGAAATACCTCAAGTGGATGGCTTTAACAAAGGGAAATTTATTTCCTCACAGTAAAGTAGAACAAAGGTCCAAATTCAGGGAGTCGGCTCCAGAGGAGAGCTTCTCTTTCTGTTGGTCTTCTCATCAATCTTCCCCCAGACTAGGAGCTTCTCTGAGCAAGGACCCCAGGTGTAAATGATGTGCTCTGCTCCCGGCACTGCTTTGGTGGTGGTATGAGGTCCCCAACTCTCTGCTTGCTTCCTTTTCCTTTTATCTCTTGTAAGATAAATGGTGATGTAGGCTACAACCCAGGGAAACTCCCTGTACATTGGATCAGGGATGTGACCTCAGTAAGGGTGTTACAATCTCACCCTAATCCTCTTTAAAAGAAAATTACAACCACAAAATGAAGGACAACAACACAATACTGGGAATCATGGCCCAGATAAATTGATACACACATTCTTGGGGGGACATAATTCAATCCATGACAGTGAGTTTAAGATTGTTTAAATATAAAAGAAACTGTCTAAAGTATGAATTGTAAATAAGAAAATATTTTACCAAATCAGATTTGAAAGAACTTCTAGAATTGAAAAATATGAGACTTGACATTAAAATCAAAATAGATGAGATAAACAGCACATGAGACAGCTGATGAAAGAATTAGTGAAATGGACAAAACGCTAAAGATACAACTAAAGATATAGTACAGCGAGCCAAAGAGAGAGAAAATAATACACTGAAGTTAAGAGACATGGAGACTAGAGACAGGGGAAGGCCATGGTTGAGAATTTTCCAAAGTGATGAAAAGACAAGGCTCACCACATTCAACCGTCCCAACATATTCCAAGCAGGAGAAATAACAACAAAATCCACATTTTGTCATTTTTTTAGGTGAACCTGCAAAAAACACTAGTAGTGAAGAGAAAATCTTAAAAGCATCAGAGACAAGGACAGGTGGCTTTCTATGCAACTTTTTAAGAGCAGTAATGAAAGTCATAAGATGTGCTATAATAGCCTCAAGGTGCCAAGAGAAAACAAATCATCTGCTTAAAATTTACACCCAGAAGAATTGCCTTTCAAGAACCAGAACAAAAGCGCAACATTTTCGTACAAACAAAAAGTAAGCAAATTTAATATTAGCAAACCCGCTAGAAGAACTTCAAAAGGGTGTGTTTCAGAAACAAGAAAAATTTTCCAGAAGAAAAGTTTGAGGTGCTATAAGCAATGAGGAGAAAAGAAAGTCCAACCATGCAAGCAGATGGTTCAACATTAGAAAACTAGTCAATGTAATATACCACATTAACAGAAAACTGGAAAAGAACAACATGATCATCTCAATCGGTGCAGAAAAGGTGTTTGATAAAATCCAGCACGCTTTCTTGATAAAAACTCTTAACAAGATAGGAATAACAGGGAAGATCCTCAACATAATTAAGGGTGTTTATGAAAAACCAACCACCAACACTATTCTCAATGGAGAAAGATTGAGAACTTTCCCCTTGAGAACAGGAGAAAGCAAGGATGCCCACTCTCACCACTCCTATTCAATATTGTACTGGAAGTACTAGCCAGAGCAATAAAGCAAGAAATAAAAGATAACTAAGTTGGGAAGGAAGAGGTAAAACTATGTCTCTTTGGTGTGGGAGGATGTAACGGAACACATCCACTGGCAAACATAGGGTTGCTGGTAGATATTTCTACATACACGATTGTAGGTGCAGCTCACATAGAACACACAAGAGGTAAAGTCAGAGAAACCTCTTAGACATAACCAAACACCTCACTGGTTGAAGTTCCTAGGCTAGAAGACAAAGAACCATAAACTCGGGGGACATCTAAGTCAATTGGCACAACATAGTACATAAAGTCAATGTTCTGCATCCTACTTCCGAGAGTAGCGTCTGGGGTCTTAAAAGCTTGAGAGCAGTCATTTAAGATACAACTATGGGTCTCTTTCCATCTGGAGTGAGGGAGAGTGAAGGAGACCAAAGACACAAGGGAGTAATTACTCCAAAGGACTAATGGACCACATGAACCACAGCCTACACGACGTCAAGACCAGAAGAACTAGATGGTGCCTATCTTAGTTATCTAGTGCTGCTATAACAGAAATACCACAAGTGGATGGCTCTAACAAAGAGAAGTTTATTTCCTCACAGTAAAGTAGGCTAAAAGCCCAAATTCAGGGTGTCAGCTCCAGGGGAAGGCTTTCTTTCTCTGTTGACCTTCTCATCAACGTACCCCTGGACCAGGTGCTTCTCCATGCAGGGACCTCAGGTCCAAAGGACGTGCTCTGCTCCCAGCACTGCTTTCTTGGTGGTATGGGGTCCCCACATTCTCCTGGCTTCCCTTTCCGTTGATCTCTTGTAAGACTAAAGGTGGTGCAGATCACAACCTAGAGAAACTCCCTTTACATCGGATCAGGGATGTGACCTTAGTAAGGGTGTTACAATCCCACCCTAATCCTCTTTAACATAAAATTACAATCACAAAATGGAGGATAACCAAACAACACTGGGAATCAGCCAAACTGATACACACATTTTTGGGGGGACATAACTCAATCCAAGACAGCACCAGACTACCACTATCAACTGCTCTGACTAGGATCGCAATAGAGACTCCTGGACAGAGCGGGAGAAAATTGTAGAACAAAAAAATCAAACTCACAAAAAAGACCAGGCTTGCTGATCTGACAGAGACTGGAGGAAGCCCCGAGACTATGGCCCTTAAACACCCTCTGACCTGGAACTGAAGCCATTCCTGGAGACCACTTCCCAGCCAAACAATAGACAAGTACATAAGATAAACAGTAACACCCGAGAGGAATGTACTGCTTAGAATAATCAATTATAAGATGAGAAGGCAGAAAGGGTAGATAATCAGGGTGAAAGAAAATGGGGAAACCTGGGCGAAAATGGGGAGAGTGCTGACACATTTTGGGGAAAGAAACCAAGGTCATGAAACACTTTATATAAAAACTATTGAATGGGAAACTAATTTTCTCTGTAAACTGTCACCTAAAGCACAATATAAAAAATTCTTAAAAAATCTATCTTTCCAGATGACATGATCCAAAGAGTCTACTAAAAAGCTTCTAGAACTGATGGAAGAATTTAGCAGTTTAAGGATACAAGATCGACACACAAAATTCAGTTGGGATTCTATACATCAGCAATGGGAAATGTAAAAAGTAGATTAAGAAAACAACTCCATTTACAATAGCACCTAAGAGAATAAAATATCTAGGAATAAATTTACCCATAGATGTGACTTATATGATGAAAATTATAAAACACTGCTAAAAGAGACTAAAAAAAACAAAAAAACAAAGCCATTGCCTTTGAGTCGATTCTGACTCATAGCGACCCTATAGGACAGAGTAGAACTGTCCCATAGAGTTTCCAAGGAGCGACTGGTGGATTCGAACTGCTGACCTTTTGGTTAGCAGCTGCAGCACTTAACCACTACACCACCAAGGTTCCCAAAAAAGGCTAAAGAAGACCTAAATAGATGGAAAGATGTTCGGTGCTCATGGATTGGAAGACTAAATACAGTCAAGATGTCAATACTACCCAAAGCGACCTACAGATACAACACAATTCCAGTAAAAATTCCAACAACATTCTTTACAGAAATGGAAAAACTAATCCTCAATTTTATATGGAAAGACAAACCAAAAAAAAAAAAAAAACCATTCCCGTCGAGTTGATTCTGACTCACAGAGACCCCATAGGGCAGAGTAGAACTACCCCAAAGGGTTTCCAAGGAGCACCTGGTGGATTCAAACTGCCAACTTTTGTTTAGCAGCTCAACTCTTAACCACTATGCCACCATGGAAAGAAGAGAGACCCTGAATAGCCAAAGCAATTTTGAGGAAGAGAAACAAAGTAGGAGGCTTCACACTTCCTCACCACAAAACATATTATACAGCTACAGTAATCAAAACAGCCTGATACTGATTTAATAATAGACACACAGACCAGAGGAACAGAATTGAAAATCCAGAAATAAATCCAAACATCTATGGGCAATTGATTTTCGACAAGGAAGCCAAATCCATTCAATGGGGAATGGAACAATCTCTTTAATAATGGTACTGGCAAAACTGGATTTTCATATGCAGAAAAATGAAATAAAATCCATACCTCATGCCATACACAAAAATTAATTCAAAATGGATAAAAGACCTAAATGTTAAATCTAAAACCATGAAGTTCTTGGAAGAAAATATCGGAGCAAAGCTTTAGGGTCTAATTTTCTTCAATGATAGATTACAAAACACAACAACAAATGCTTGAGCAAAAGAAAATAAAATAGGTAACTGGGACATCATAAAAGTTAAATACTTACGTTCATCAAAAGACTTTGTTAGGAGAGCAAAGAGACAACCTACAGACTGGTGAAAAAATCGGAATGACACAGCTGATGAGGGTCTAATATCTAAAATATATACAACTACAACTCAACAGCAAAAAGACAAACAACCCAATGAAAAACTGAGCAAAGGACATGAGAGGACCCTTCCCCCAAGAGGATATTCAAAGGACCAATAGACACAGGAAAAGATGCTCAAGGTCATTAGCCCTCAGAGAAATGCAAATCAAAACCACTATGCAATACCATTTCCCTCCCACTAGGATGTCTAAGCTAAACACACACACATACACAAAACCAGAAAATAACAAGTGTTGGAGGGGATGTGGAGAAACTGGAACCCTCATCCATTGCCGGTGGGAATGCAAAATGATACAGCTGTTGTGGAAAACAATCTGGCAGTTTTTCCAAAACACTAGAGGTAGAGCTGCCATATGACCCAGCAGCTGCACTCCTAGGTATATACCCTAGGGATCTAACTGAAGTGACACAAACAGACACATGCACATCTACGTTCATTGAAGCACTGTTCACAATAGTAAAAAGATGGAAACAACCTAAGTGCCCATCAACGGATGAATGGATAAGTAAAATGTGGTACGTACATGCAATGGAATACTACTAAGTGATAAAAATGAGTTCCCGACATATCTCGGAACATGGATGAACCTGGAGGACATTATGTTGTGCAAAATAAGTCAATCACAAACAGACAAATATTCTCACTTTTATGAGATGGCACGAACAGGCAAGTGTATAGAAACTAATGTTCATTAGTGGTTACCAGGAATGGGGGTGGGGAATTCCCCCTGTAGATAGTAGGCACTTGTTATTTTTGGTGATGGGAAAGATAACACCAAATGACAGAAGTGTGCAAAGCTGGACAAAAGTAAACGATGTTACTGAAAGGTGCCCACCACCCACCCAACCAAGAGAGATGGGAGTTCCCATCACCCACTCACTCAACCTGGGGAGACAGGAGCTCCCAACACCCACTCACCATCCAGAAGAGACGGGAGCCCCCACCACCCACGGACCCAACCAGGGAAGACAGGAGCTTCCACTGCAGGCATCACTCCCAGGCCTGGGAGCCTGGAGCAGAGCCATCACCATCTAGGCTGACATAACTGCGTGGTACACACCCAACAACAGGGCTGCACAGGACACAGGACGTGAGTGCATTCCCACCATGGCGCCTCCAGGTGGAAGATTTGGCACGTACTTGTGACTTTCCTTTGAGATTGTTCTAAACACCCCAAACACGACCTCCACTAGCCAGAGCCCAAGGGGACCTTTGAGACCAGGACCAGCTTCATGCGAGAAGTGTGTCTGCAGTGTTGATGATGACCACATGTGGTCACCAGAACTCTGGCTTTGTCCAGGGCTGTGCTCAGAATTGCTCAGACTCCCTGAGACCCTAGACCAGACCACTGGAGCCCTGCACTGAGGGCAGCCCAAGGCTGAGTCCTGGCTCGAGGCCAATCCCCAACCCCAGGGTGAGCCTCGTCCCCAGGCCAAGACCAGAACGCAGGCAGAGCTCTGACCCAAAGCTGAGACCCAACCCCAGGCTGAGCCCTGACTCTGACCCCAGACTAAGCAAGGAAACAGCCAACAGGACATTCATGGCCATTGGCCAACCAGGGGCTGAATCAGCTGAGTCCGTGTTATGGGGCCAGAGGTCAGCATTTGGACACCTCTGGATGCCTTAAGAGAGAGGTGCAAAGCCCACTCCAGTTGTACTGTCTCTCCTGGTTTGTGCTGGTCCTAGCCTGGGCTCTTCCCCCATCTCAAGGTTGTTTCCACTGGGGTCCGGAGGGGATTCCTTTGTCTCTGACCAGGGGGAAGCCTGGGCCTTGGGGGCTCCTCATGGAGGGTCTAGTAGTGCTGAGCCGGTAGGGGGACCAGCGCCTTCTGTGAGGGAATCATAATAGAGGTTGTGAGGGTCTACAGAAGCCTCTTTGGGGCAGTTTCTCAAGCTTTTCACACCTGCAGACTTTAGGGGGTAGGGTGCCATCAGTTTTAGAACAACAATCATAAGTGATAGCCTCTGAAACTGATAATGATGGTGACAATGGCACTTGTAATAGTTCCACATCTGCAAAAAGGAAGGTCTCTCCATCTTCTGGAGGTGCTGGGCTGAGGGCCAGAGACACAGGCTGGCTCTCCAAAGCTATGTAACAAACAGTCCCAAATTAGTGGCTGAATCACCTGCCTTTATTATGTCTCTGGTTTTGTGGATCAGGAATGCATGCAACAGCTGGGCTGCTGAGGGTCTAAGGTGCCTCCCCAAGGCCTGGCATCTGGGGCTGTCTGTGCTGGGCACTGGCCCAAGGTCACTTCAGCTCTCCATGCCCCCCTCCCCCCTATTTTAATACCCGTAGATGGTTTCTTTTCATTGCCTGAATGCTACTAAATTTGAAGTCCTCACTCACAGAGACCAGCCAGAAGGAATGACGATGCATGTCTGTCCATTTTGAGATAGTTTAAATTTTTCAGAAACGTTGCAAGGACAGTACAAAAACTTCTAATCCTGTCACCTAGTTTTCCCAATTGTTACATTTTACCACATGTTCTCCCCCATCTATATCTGTATCTTTGTCTTGTCTATGTTTGTGTGTATATCTGTATCCTCTATCTATAAACAAACAAAAAAAAAGTTGCCATGGAGTCAACCTGGTTCATGGTAACCGCATGTGTGTCAGAGTAGAGCTGTGCTCCATAGGGTTTCAGTGGCTGATTTTTTGGAAGTAGACCACAGGCTTCTCTTCCAAGACACCTCTGGGCGGACTCAAACCACCAACCTTCTAGTTAGCAGTGAACGTGATAACTGCACCACCCAGGGACAATATCCATGTCTGTCTGTCTCTCTTTTTTATCTCTTGTTGCTTCTAGGCCTACTCAATGAGCAAAGCTAGGAAATAGTGCATATGTAAATACGCACATATACACAGGCGCGCGCACACACGCACACACACGTCTACTTGTGTGTCTCTCTAAGTGCATGCATTTAAACCCTGTGAGTTCTCACTGGCAGCTCCACTTCCAACCTGGCCCCTCAGAGCTCCCCCAGCCTTTTCCCGTCAGTGTTTGTGGCCCCTCTGACAGTGAGAAGCCAGCCCAGTGAGCCTCCCTACATTCAGTTATTAGAAATCTCCTGACCTGCTGCTTCCCAGGCCCCTGGCCTGCTGTCACCTCCAGGAGAAGAGGAGGGAAGGGAGGGTAAGTAATCTTGATATAGTAAAACTAAAGGGAAAAAGCAGTACATAGGGATTTTGTTTCCGGCATCAGGGCAGAGGAGGTACCTTGAACTTATCTCCTGGTGAAAAACTCAAAGAATACTTGGGGTGGTGGGGAAAGCCCTTCAAAAAATTCCCCTCCTCCTTGCAAGGGCAGGCCAACCTGCCAAGGAAGAAGTCAGAAGCACCAGCAGGGTGCACTCCAGACAAGGGAGGCCACTTATTTGGAAATTTCTGTGGTGCCCTGTCCTGGAGTGTTGTCCACAGTGTGTTGTCAACAGTAAGGGCCTGCCCAGGGGTTGAGTTGGAGCCCCTGTGAGGAGACCCCTGACCTCAGGGTGTATTGCCTGCAGGGGGCTTGCCTAAAGCTGTCCTGGGTTGGCCTGTCCCTGCTTATCCTTTCTGGAAGATTCTCCCAGTCCTCAGGAGTCGAGTGCACAATTACACAAATGAATAGAAACCAGGTCTTAGAGGCCTGAGAAGCCTGGAGTGCTGGGTCCTCAGATGCTGGGCTGTGAAGGCAGGGGTCTATGGGCAGGCACTGGCCCTCAGGATCCAGCGGCCTTTGCCGTGAGGGCAGGGATATGGAGTCTGAGCCCCACAAGGGTGTAGCAGAGACTATGCGTTGGGGGCACATCCCTCATCTCCCCATCATCACGCCTGTCCCCCCAGCCCATCACCCATGTCCCTCTTACTTCCCTGCCCTTTCTCGGGGAGGGGGCTGTGCCCTTGGTGCTGCCCCCACTATGAGGGCACCACCAGCTCCCTTCACCTGCCTTGGTGCCACCCGAGCACTACCCCCAGCCTGTGAAGTGGCCTAGTAGCCCCCATGGGCTCTGCTGCCCCTTGTGTAGGACTTGTCCCCTTTTATTTTAATATCACTTCACCACCAGTGTGCACACTGCTTAATGTTCTAGAAATGATACTAGGGATTATGCTACAAAATGTATACTTGTCTAGCTGAGGTCTATGAGTAGGATCATTTGGGGCTGGGGCTCCTAGGGTGGTCAGGAAGGCGTAGTGGAAAGAGTGTTCCAAGTCCCCTTCATCCCCTCCTGTCCTGTGGGTCTCCGTGTGTCTGGCCTCCTCAAACACCCTCATAGTCCTCCTAACCAGCCTCCACCTGGGACTCCACTGAGTCAGGGATGACTTTGGTGAGTCCTCTTTCTGAGCCCCAAGTGCTCCATCTGCTGCTGAGGGGACGGAGAAGAGAAGGGGAGGGAGAAGAGAAGGTGATGAGACGGGAAACTGACAGATGGCAAGTGAAGTGGGAAACTGCTGGATGGCGGCAGGGCAGAGCTAAGCCACCATTTCCCCTCTGTCAAAACCCCAGTGATGGCATCATTACAGGAGCTGCCCACCAATCCTGATGGGCCATGCCCTTGAACATGCCCTGAACACGCCCTGAAAAAGAGTCCACCCCTATTCTGTTTCCTCCCTATATGTAAATCGATATGCCAGCCGATTAGAGAGCCATCTTGGCAACGCAGGTCCCAGTGAGCTCCTTTGCTTGGCCAACCAAATAAAGTTTTTCTTCTTTCACTTTTGCCCAACTTTTGCCTCAGTGTTGTGCCTAGCAAGACCTAGAGGTCCAGTAACATATTTTGGCAAGCCAGCCAGGAGTTCTGCTCAGTGTTCAGGGTGTGCCAGTCCTGGACTGACAAGGACCTCTTGTTCTGTCTGGGCCCCTCTTTGGACTCTGGGGGGAGGTGCTCCAAACCCCACACAGACTCCAGAAAGCGAGGAAAGAAACATGCAATAATCAGGCAAGCACTATTGCTGGTGGATTTGAATCCTGGCAGGTCTGTAAGATGGTCCATGGTAGATAGGACTAGACCCCTGCCATCTGGTGAGCATCCCTCTGGATTGAGAGGACGACCTTCTGTCTGAGTGCATCTGGAACTGGTGTTCTTTGTCTGTCTGTCTGTCTTCGTGTGAGTGTGTAGGAGTAAGAACATGAGTAATACTAAAATCATTCTGGAGTGCTCACCCTCAGGGTTTTAAAAACATCCCCATTTTGTTTGGAACCACCCTGGTCCAAGAGCTCCAAAGGCTGACACTGACTGATGGCACCCTGTTACAGTATGTCGATGACTTATTGATTGTCACCTCGGACGAGTTCAGCTGTGCAGAGAACACTGTGACTGTGTTAAACTTTTTGGCAGAGGCCAGGTATAGGGTGTTGAAAGAAAAGGCCCAAATTGTCCAGCAGAAGGTCACTTATTTGGGGTTTATCATCAGTGAGGGAAAGCGGGTGCTCCATCCAGACAGGAAAGAAGCTATATGTAGACTAGCTCCCCTAGAGAACTGGAAACATCTCCAAGGGTTCCTGAGGATGGCAGGTTTCTGCAGGATATGGGTTGCTAATTTTGGGCTACTTACCAAGCCCCTCTATGCCCTCCTAGAAGGAAAAGAGACGAACCCATTTCTTTGGACCAAACAAGAACAAACAGCACTGGAAGGAGGTAAAAAGGCCCTACTAGAGGCTCCAGCATTAGGACTGCCGGACTTGCATAAACATTTTGATCCTTTTGTGCATGAGCATCAGGGCATAGCTGCAGGGGTCCTCACCCAAAATTTGGACTCCTGGAGGTGACCAGTAACTTACTTCTCCAAGGCTGTGAACTCAGTCATCTGTGGGTGGCTAGTGTGTGTTAAAGCAGTAGCAGCCACTGTACAGATCCTGAAGGTAACTGAAAAGCTAACCTTGGGCCAAACTATTCGTGTTTATGCCCCTCATTCAGTACTCACTGTACTGTAACAGAGCGAGAATCATTGGCTATCTGAGAGTCAAATAACTCAACACCAGGCCTTTCTGGTTGATAATCCCAACATGCTGGTTTAATCTGCTGTCACTCTAAATCCGACCATCCTTCTCCCCACTCTGCCCCTGGGAGACCCCATCCACCATGACTTTGTCCAGATGGTAGACATAGTCTATGCCAGCCACCCAGACCTACAGGATCAACCTCTAACAGATGCTGACTTAGAGATCTTCACGGTCAGGAGTAGCTTCATACAGGGTTGTCAAAGGAGGGTGGGCTACACAATTGTCAGTTGCACTGAGGTCCTCGAAGAGAACACTGTACCCAACAGAACCTCGGCCCAAGAAGCGGAGCTGGTTGCCATGATCCAGGCTTTGTGGCTGGCCAAGCCCAAGTGAGTGACCATTTACATGGACTCAGGTATGTATTTTCAGTTTTACATGTGCATGGGGTTTTGTGGAAGCAGAGGGGGCTTTTGAATTTGGCCAGTAAAGAAATCAAGCACAGTCAACATATTTTACAACTTCTTGAGGCTGTGTTACTCCCCGCCGCTGTGGCCGTGGTATACTGCAAGGGACATGAGCAGAAAGATACAGCAGTGGCCCAGGGCAACTGAAAGGCCAACTTAGAGGCCAATCGAGTGGCAAGAACAATGACCCCAGTGGTAATTGCTGCCCTCTTTCCACATCCTAGCTTGCCACAAGCCACTGAATGCCCTAGTTACAGTGAAAAAGACATTTATGTGGCCGAACAGTGGCAGCTCCAGGATAAGGATAAGTGGTTCTGCCCAAGGGATGGAGGCTATTCATTCCACAACACAGGATCCCCAGCATCCTAAAGCACCTACATGAGGCCACCCACTATGGGCAGGAAGCAATGTATGATTGGGTAAAGAGACATTTTGTCAGCTAGAATTTGCAGGCTATTATCAGAGACGTTACTAGACAATGTGTCACCTGTCAGAAAAAAAAACAACCCCAAGACCTTCTCGGCAGCACCAGTGGGGATCCAGTACCAAAGATATATTCCAGTAGAAGATAGGCAGATAGACTTCACTGAGATGCCCCGGGCTGCAGGTAATTACAGATATCTGCTGGTGTTTGTAGACACCTTTTCCAATTGGGTAGAAGAATTCCCCTGCAGGACTGAAAAGGCCACAGATGTTGCCAAAAGAGTACTGGAAGACATCCTCCCCAGGTTTGGCCTTCCTCAAACCATTAGGAGTGACAACGGAACACACTGTACTGCTCAGGTCACACAACTTGTAGCCAGACCGCTGGGGATTAAGTGGTGTCTTCACAGTGCCTGAAGACCACAGACCAGTGGAAAAGTAAAAAGAATGAACCAGACCATTAAAACTCATCTGGCCAAACTTTGCCAAGAGACCGATTTACTTGGGTTAAGGCCTTTCCCTTAGCTGTGTTCAGGATTAGAGTTGAACCTCGAACCAAACTTAAGGTAAGCCCCTTTGAGCTTATGTATGGTCATCCCCTCCTCTGTAACTTTTGGGTGGGCTCAAATGACTGGATCCTGAAAACACCCTGGAGGCTGAGAACGTGCATGAGCAAGGCCAGCTCACTATTAAACAATATTTGTATTCTGTGGTGGGAGTGCTTGACTCTCTTCACAGGTACATGACGTGGCAGACTCTTCCACAACCCGAAGTCCCTCTCCACGTTTCGAAACCTGACAGCTGGATATATGTCAAGACCTGGAATGCTGCAGACCTGGCAGAAAAATGGAAGGCACTTTTGAGGTGTTGATATCAACCCCCACCGCAGTCAAGATCACCGGAAAGGGAGCATGGATCGACCACTTGCATCAAACCAGCTCCTACTCCCGATATCAACCAACAAACCTTGCAAAACAGTAAATCAGCAGGACAGTTGTCTTAGACATCTAGTGCTGCTATAACAGAAATACCACAACTGGAAGGCTTTAACACCAAGAGAAATTTATTCTCTCATAGTCTAGTAGGTTACAAGTCCAAATTCAGGGCATCAGCTTCAGGGAAAGGCTCTCTCTGAAGGCTCTGAAGGTCTGTGTCATCAATCTTCCTTTGGTCTAGGAGCTTCTCTGTGTAGGAACCTCAGGTCCAAAGGACAGACTCTGCTCCCAGCACTGCTTTCTTGTTGGTATGAGGTCCCCGTGTGTCTCTGCTCACTTCTCTCTTTTATATCTCAAAAGAGACTGGGTTAAGACACTCATCTTGTAGACCTCATCAGTATAACTGCCACTAATCCATCTTATTACATCATAGTGATAGAGTTTACAACACAAAAGGAAATCACATGAGATAACAAAATGGTACACAATCATACAATACTGGGAATCATGACCCAGTCAAGTTGACAGATATTTTTGGGGGACACAATGCAATCCATGACAACTGTAATAATTGGGAGACTCAGGCTTTAGATGGTTTAAAGTGGTTGTTTGAGAGGAAACAGGCAAGGTAGACAATTGTGCCTGTTGATTGTCATCCCCTGGTGGCTGTGCGGGTTGTTTTAGCCTTATTGGTAGTTACTTTCTGGCTTCATATGACCTGGTGCTTTTTTCCTGCTGGACTCAATGACTGACTGTCAACTAGCTCTGTTCATAACTCTGTTCACGCTTGCCACACACATGTGGCCTTATAACCAGTTTGTTTATCTCCTAAGTCTCTCTGGGGGAGAGGCAAGGCCCCCAGAATGGCAAGATAACGATCTCATAAGTATCTCGAATGCTCTCCACTTAGAAGATTGCTGGGTCTTCTTCACACACCACCACCAGAACTAAAGACAATATACAAGCAGAGAAGCGGTCATCAATTACACCCAAATAACACCCACCTACTAAAAACACCACCAGATTCCCCATGCAATGGGTCTCCTTCTGGTCCCACCTTTCATTCACTCCCATATATGGGATTAACATCACCTGGGTTGAGAACCAGACTTACTCTATCTGTTCATAGCCCATTGACCAAAAGAGTTTATTTCAGACTATCCAGAGTCTCACTGGCTCCAATGCTAAAACCCCAGACAATTGGAATGAGACAACTTGTATCCAAACTAATCTGACCAACCAAGTCTGCTGCACAGGGACATCTACCGAGGGAAGAAATTCAGGCATTTCCCAAGAACTTTTTATTTGCTCCCTAACTGTTGCTTGCCCAACCACATGGGGCCTACACCCCCAGGCACACTCCATCACCTCTGAAGCATATTTACAATGTCACAAGAGAGAATACCAAAGCCCCATGTGCTGAGTATACCAACTTGAACTTGATGGCCCCCCAGCCCCAACCTTGCAGAGCAACACTTGACTCGAGCAGGCTAACGCCACCTTCAATAACTGCATCATCACTGAATCTTTATTTGCCCCCAACGGATATGTCTGGATATGTGGATCTGGCTCATACTCAAATAGCAGCAGCCCAGCTTATCACTATGCAGACTATGGGTGGGCAACTCCTTGTATCAACCCTGTCACTACCACTGGTCATTGCTCCCTAGGATTTCTGTCCCCCTCAGGCACCAGTGTTCACATATACCAGGCCTCCAACCGGACCTCTAGTTATAGACAAAAGAGAGCACTAGGTTTAATTCTGGCTAGAACAGGTGAAGTAATAGGGCTCCTGGCCCCTTGGGGAGGATTTGCCTATAATGAAGCCACCCTCTGTAATCTGACTTTGTCCATAGGAAATATTGCACAGTCCACTGCTCGAGCTGTTCAGGATCAACAGAAGAGCCTTGACTCTCTGGTGATGGTGGTCATAGACCATCGTATTGCTCTGGACTATTTGCTAGCTGAACAAGGAGGCGTTTGTGCAGTAGCCAACACCTCTTGGTGCACTTCTGTCAACACCTCAGGAGAGGTGGGAAAAAATGTGAAAAGATTTATGAGAAGGCTAAATGGCTACACAAGTTCAACCAAGGCCCCATTTCACAGGATGTCTGGGATAGAGTAAAGGCTGCAATCCCAAGCTTAAGCTGGTTTCTTCCCCTTGTAGGACCCTTGATCACGGTCATCCGGCTGCTTGTACTTGGCCCTTGTTTGTTTAACCTTTTAGTAAAGTTTGTGTCTTCCAGTCTCCAGAAGTCCCACCTGCAGATGATGTTACAACAGGGATATTGCCCCATCTCCCCCAAATCAGTTACAGCTGGAGCCCAGTTCTATGCCAGGGCCTGTAGCCAGCAAGAAGTGGTTACTGAAGAATAACATCTGGCCCATGTCCCCATCTGGCCCAGGATTTGGACCTTATAAGGGATCCAAACCCTAAAAAGAAAAGAGGGGAGTGAGATGGGAAACTGCCAGATGGCAAGTGAAGTGGGAAACCTCCGACTGGTGGCTGGGTAGGGCTAAGCCTCCATTTCCCCTCCATCATGGCCCCGGTGCGACTGCCCTGACCCCATGACTTGGGCATCATTACAGGAGCTGTCCACCAATCCTGATGGACCACGTTCCTGAACATGCCCTGAACACGCCCTGAAAAAGAGCCCACCCCTATTCTGTTTCCTCCCCATATATAAACCCCTGTGCCAGCTGATCAGAGAGCCATCTTGCCGACGCAGGTTCTGGTGGGCTCCTTTGCTTGGCCAACCAAATAAAGTTTTTCTTCTTTTGCTTTCGTGCCACCCGTGCCTCAGTGTGGCGCAAAGCAAGACCTGGAGATCTAGTAACAGTGATGAAAGTGTGAAGTTGTCATTGATTAAAAAAATACAAACATATAACCCTGTCATAAAAAAAGGAAATCCTGGTGGCCTAGCGGTTAAAAGCTACGGCTGCTAACCAAAAGGTCGGCAGTTTGAGTCCACCAGGCGCTCCTTGGAAACTCTATGGGGCAGTTCTACTCTGTCCTATAGGGTCGCTATGAGGCGGAATCAACTCCACAGCAACTGGTTTGGTTTGGCCGTAAAAAATGCACAGCCCAGGTGAGAGTAGAGGCAACTTCCGTGTATGACTCCCTACTCCAATTTCTCAGAACATACCAGAGAAATAAAGTATGAAATACAGCAGCAACCACAAATCAAGTGCCCGTAACACCCCTTCACACACCAAGCATGACAATGTTAGCAAGCTGAGGGGCAATAGTGTCAGGAAAGGAAGGAAAGGAGGACCGAGATATCACACACTGGGTGGGGGTGGGAGGAAGTCACTGCCGTGCAAGGTGTCCAGAGCAATGCCAAGGAAGAGCAGGGCATCGGGAGAAGAATGGAGGGGGTGGGGGCTTTCAGACAAAAGCCCTCCTAAAACTGAGAATGCTCACTGCCCCTGGGAACTGGAGGAGCCGTTAGGCCCCAGTGTCCCCTCCCCACTCCCACCCATGCATCAGCCCCTTCTTCTACCTTGGAAGACTGTGGGGAAGCGGTGGTAGAGACTCTTGAGGAGGGGGATAACTACCACTTGCACAACAGCTGTGGAAGAAAATTCCCAGATCTGGGGATGGAGAGAAGGCAGAGGTTTCAGTGTGGAGGGAGTTCAGAGCCCCTCCCCCTGATATGAGCAGCCTCAGAGCAGCCACAGCCCCACCTGCTCAGGGCTGTACCTTGCCCAGTTCACAGCTGATCATGGTCCAGAAATTTGAGGTCAGGGAAAGGCCACCTCTGGTGGTTTGCTTGGAAGGGAAGAGAGGAAGAGAAGGTAGCAGCTGACCAATATGTGGGTCAACTTGTCTAGGCCATGCTTGTGTGTTAAAGCCATCCACTTGTGGTATTTCTCTTACAGCAGCACTAGATAACTAACACACATGGTGGATGGCTTTAACAAGAGAAATTTATTCTCTCACAGTCTAGGAGGCTAGAAGTCCGAATTCAGGGTGCCAGCTACAGGGGAAGACTTTCTCTCTCTGTTGATTCTGGATGAAGGTCCTTGTCATCAATCTTTCCCAGTCGAGGAGCTTCTCAGTGCAGGGATCCTGGGTCCAAAGGACACGCTATTCTCCTGGCTCTTGTTTCTTGGTGGTATGAGGTCCCCCTGTCTCTCTGCTTGCTTCTCTCTTCTATATCTCAAAAGAGATTGGTTTAAGACACAACCCAATCTTGTAGGTTGAGTCTTGCCTCATTAACATAACTGTCTCTAATCCAGCCTCATTAACATCATAGAGGTAGGATTTACAACACATAGGAAAATACATCAGATGACAAACTGGTGGACAATCAGACAATACTGGGAATCATGGTCAAGCCAAGTTGACACAGATTTTGGGGGGACACAATTTAATCCATGACAAACAGGAACTGCTACAAAAGGTATCCAGCTTTTTACCAAAGGTGAATTCCTTGCTGAAGATGACATCTGCAATCTTGATGTCCTAACAGCATCCAAGGGCAGGTTTTCTGCTTTCAACTCTCTATGCGCACTAAACTTCTGGTGACAGTACTGCAGAGCAGACACTGGCAGAATTTAGCTTGGGTCACTTTTTCTTTCACATTTCCATGAGCCACTTGGTAATCAGGCACTCTCCTCCATTAGTGTACTCCACGAAAAAATAGAGTTTTCTCATTCTTTGATTTCTTCAAATAAATTGAGTATGTTAGGATGATTCAAAGTCTTCGTTATTCTTACTTCATCGGAGACTTTCCAAAGGCAGGTGGAGTTCTGTTTAGTCTAGCCAATGAACTTGACCCTGATGCTCAGCCAAGCTTGGGTCAGGCTGGTCTGCGCTACAGCCTCTAAGCTCAGGGCCCCTACCAATGTGTAAATTTTAATGAAAGTAAATGAAAGTTTCAAGGTAAACCCTGATACTGGGTCAAGCTTGAATTCTGACTGATCCTACCCTCTATCCTCAGGGTCTACAAAGGAATGTGCTGATGCAGATCCTGATCCTGTGCCAAGCTCCAGCATGAGCTACAGCATTAGACTCAGAGCTACTTCTGAATATTGAAACAACAGATAAGAGAGGAGGCTGGAATGACTCACAAGAGGATGGGCAAAACAAGGGGAAAGAGAAAGGAATTCATCCTTTAAGCTGATCCTATGAATGTCAGTAAATTTCCATTAGTGCCTTAAACCAGCCCAAGCTAGATCTGTCCCCCACCCTGACATGCGCAGAAGGACCAGATATGACCATTAGTTGACCTCAACAGAGGATGAAGCGATAGGTGGAAGGAATCAGACGAAGATCATCATCTAGACCCCATTCCGAAGAAAGAGGTCCGACAAGAACCACGTCACTTCCTGTTTCCTGGCCACCATAATACCTGCAATGCCTTCCTTATGTACACCTTCCAGAATTTTCCCAAATCACATGTAAGCCCTGCTTCCCCACAGCTTGGGGAGTCGAATCTGAGGAACTTCCTCCTGGCTCCTTGCTCTGCGCATTGCAGTAAAGTCACTTTATCTTTCTCAAAGGCTGGTGTCCAGATTGTTGGCAGGTCTGAGTGGGCCGGACCGAACCACTTTCTAGGGTTCATCAACAATCCCAGCAGGGTGGAGATCTTTAAGTAGTATTAAGAAATGGGAGGAATAAAAATGAGTATTGATGGAGTCAAAAAAGTTTTTCTTAGTCTAGTGCACTCACAAGTTGGGTGTTTGTCCCTTAACATTGAAGAACCCTAAACAAATCTGTTTTATTCACCCTCATTTGGAAGGATTTAGAAAGGTGCAGGACAAATATGACAATGAGAAGCCTGACTCCCTATTGCCTGGGTCGATGGTCTCCAATGTTATTTTGTGAATTAGTATTTCCAGATTCTTGAGGAGCCTAAGTAAAATGGGTTGTGAGAGTGGTTATGTTAGGATCAGTCTTACTGATTTTGAAAATAGGGAGTCTCCGACTTAAACGATGTATTTGAGTGACAGTGAACCACACTAATGATCAGCTTTTTTTTTTTTTTTTGAACATCTTATCGTTAGTGTTATGTACTACACACAATGTTGCAGCATGTAATTTATTGATGTAATCATTCTCAGATGTTTACTTGCAGATGTTCAATACTATGATTTACTGATCAAAACACTGCCGTATAGCAGGCTATGACTGGTCTACTATGAAGTCTGAGTCGGTGTTGGTGTTGGTGTAGGGAGTCATAACGGACAGGAACTTGGGCAATGTTCAACTCTGACGACATATGACAATTGAACTGCGCATGCACTCGACCCCCGTTAGGACTCCGACTTCATTGTTACAACACTGATGCCTACAAATAAAGATTGATTTTATAAACATACTGATGATAAAAGGGAACATTAATGAAAACAAACAAAAAAAAAGGTATTCGACTTATGTCAAAACCGATTTACGACGGAGCATCGGAATATAACCCAGGTGTAAGTGGTGGACTACCTGTACCGTGAAACAGAGCAGCGTGTTTTTGACACAGGACCCATAGCTCACTCTTGGACAATCATACAATCCCAAACTCACAAGTGCCCAGTCAATTCCAACTCAGAGCTACCCTATAACCCATTGCTGTCAAGTTGATTCCAACTCATAGCCACCGTATAGGATAGAGTAAAACACCCCATAAGGTTTCCAAGGCTGTAATCTTTATGGTAGCAGCCTGGGCACCTTTCTCCCACAGACGGTCTGGTGGGTTCAAACCGCCAATCTTTCAGTTAGCAGCCGAGCTCTTTAACCACTGTGCCACCAAGCCTCTTTTGTTCATAACCAAAACAGACCAGTTGCTGTTGAATCGATTCTGACTCATAGCGACCCTACAGGGCAGACAAGAACTGCCCCATAGAGTTTCCAAGGAGCAGCTGGTGGATTCAAACTGCCAAACTTTTGGTTAGTAGCCAAGCTCTTTAACCACTGTGCCACCAGGGCTTAAGGCGTAGGAAATCCTTTTTGGTACCTTACTGTTTTATAGGATTGCTATGGGTTGACGTGGACTCCAAGGCACACAAAAACCATCAGCACATGGTAGGAGGAAAACAGCTCAGCTTCCAACATGTGTGACCTACAACTCTTCTCTTGTAAATTGCTTGAAACATTAAAAAAAGCAGCTCTGGGCCTCAGGACCCCAAAGACTTTGAAATGGATCAAAAGGAGGAGAATCAAGTTCTCCTGGAATGAGAGAAACTGAAAGTCCATGTAGGGGGATGCAGGGAGGAGGGAAGCTCAGGCCCAGCCTGTCCCACTCCATGACCCGCCCTCGCCATTCGAGGCCCCACCCAGCCCCCTGGACAAGCCGGTAAC
Source organism: Trichechus manatus latirostris (assembly GCF_000243295.1). Classification (NCBI taxonomy): domain Eukaryota; kingdom Metazoa; phylum Chordata; class Mammalia; order Sirenia; family Trichechidae; genus Trichechus; species Trichechus manatus. The sequence goes on along the minus strand of NW_004444056.1, from coordinate 8,197,899 downwards.
GCCTAGTGCACTGCCCCTCCCCGAACCCTGCAAATCCCCGCCGCACACCCTTTACAGCTTGGCACGGTCTACTACACAGCCCCGCCCCGCCATCTGCACAGCCCCGCCCCGCCTCCCTGAACCGCCCCGCCCCTTGCGCAGCCAAAATCGGCCAACGCACAGCCCCGCCCCGCCTCCTGCAAAGACAAACCCCGCCCTCTGCACAGCCCCGCCCCACTCCGCCTCGCCTCCTGCACAAACTCCACCAGCGCACAGCCCCACCCCGCCCCCTGCACAGCCCCGTCCCCCGCGCCATTTCCTGTCGACACGGAGAGGCTCGTTCGGAGCGACAGTCTCAGCGGGGTGAGTGGGTGTCGTTTTCTAGTTCAAAGCTTCGCGTCCCTTTCACCCCCGCGTCCTCCACGCTCGGGGTCCGGGGGTCCCTGCGGACGTTCAGGTCCCCGCACCCGCCCCGCCGTCGTCCCGGATCCGCGTCCGTTTCCGGTGAAAGCAGCTCCGAGCGGGTCCGTCCGGCCTTCCCGCCTCCGGCCCCGGGGACCCGCGCGCCCCCTTTCCTGTCGGAGCCCCCCACCGACCCCTCCCCACCTCGCGCCCCGAAAGGCCCCGCGGGGGCTCGTTGTCTGCGTCCCCACCCCGTCCCCTGGGCTCGCTGGGCGGCGCCGGCGGCGCCCCACGGCCCCAGGACGCGAGTCAGAAAGTTTGGTTCATTCCGTTATTTTCAGTCAAATAATGTTTCTTCCTTTCATTCCTGAAGCTTATCATTTCTTTAAAGTTCTGTTGATATTTACTTAATTTTTAATATGAAATTTGGGTTTCCTTTTCCCCTCTCTAGGTTTAGAGATTTGAACAACCAGTTTATTTACTTGAATTCCCCCCACCCCCCTCGGTTTTTTTGGAAGGTCCCTGGGTGGCCCAAACGGTGTGCGCAGGTGTACGAGTCTAGAGATGGTTTAAATCCACCAGATGGCACCGCGGAAGAGAGGCCTGTACTTTTGTAAAGATTATAGCCAAGAAAACCCTATGGAGCAGTTTTATGCTGTAACACAGAGTTGCTGTGAGTCCAGTCCACGTAGGGCAATAGGTATTTTGATTTCTTTTTTTATTGTTATAGTTTAAGGGAAAGTTTACAACTCAAGTTAGTCTCTCATACAAAAAATTATGCATACATGGTTATGTGACCCTAATTACTCTCCCTATACTGTGACAGCACACTCGTCCTTTCCACCCCTGATTTCCTGTGTCCATTCAACTAACTCTTAACACTCTCTTGCCTTCTCATCTCATCTCTGAACAGAAGCTGCCTATTTAGTCTCATGTTTCTACTTGAGCTAAGAAGCACACTCTTCACGAGTATCATTTAATGCCCCACAGTCCAGTCCAATCTTTGTCTGAAGAGTTGGCCTGGGGAATTGTTCTGGGTTAACAGAGAGTCCGGGGGCCATGCTTTCTGGAATTCCTCCAGTCTCAGTCAGACAATTAAGTCTCGTCTTTTTACTAGAGTTTGAGTTCTGCACCCTACCCTTCCCCTGCTCCATCAGGGACTCTGTTGTGTTCCCTGTCAGGGTGGTCATTGGTAGTAGCCAGGCACCATCCAGTTCTTCTGGTCTCAGGCTGATGGAGTCTCTGGTTTATGTGGCCCTTTTGTCTCTTGGGCTAATATTTTCCTTGTCACTTTGGTGTTCTTCATTTTCCTTTACTCCAGATGAGTTGGGACCAATTGATGCATCTTAGATGGCCGCTTGCTAGCTTTTAAAACCCCAGACGCCACTCACGGAAGTAGGATGCATACATTTTCTCAATAACCTTTGTTATGCCAGTTGACCTAGATGTCCCCTGAAAGCATGGTCCCCAGACCGCCTCCCCTGCTACTCTGTCCCTTGAAGTGTTTGGTTGTTTTCAGGAAACTTCTTAGCTTTGGTTTAGTCCATTTATGCTGACTTCCCCTGTAGTGTGTGCTGTCCTTCTCTTCACCTAAGATAAATCTTGTCTACTATATAGTTAGTGAATAACCCTCTCCCTCCCTCCCCACCCTAGTAACCATCAAAGAATGTTTTCTTCTGTGTTTAAACCTTTTCTTGAGTTCTTACAATAGTGGTCTTATACAATATTCGTCCTTCTGTGACTGACTAAATTCACTCAGCATAATGCTCTCCAGATTCCTCCATGTTATAAGATGTTTCATGGATTCATCATTGTTCTTTATCGTTGCGTGGTATTCCATTGTGTGAATATACCATAATTTGTTTATCCATTCGTTCATTGATGGGCACCTAGGTTGTTTCCATCTTTTTGCTATCATAAACAGTGTTGCAGTGAACATCTATGTGCATGTATCTATTCGTGTGACAGCTCTTATTTCTCTAGGATGTATTCTAAGGAGTGGGATTTCTGGATCGTATGGTACTTCTATTTCTAGCTTTGTAAGGAAGCACCAAATGGATTTCCGGTGTGGTACCAGTTTACATTCCCACCAACAGTGTATAACTGTGCTAGTCTCTTCACAACCTCTCCAACGTTTATTTTTTGGATTAATATTAGCCTTGTTGGGGTGAGATGGTATCTCATTGTAGTTTTGATTTGCATTTCTGTAATGGCTAATGATAATGAGCATTTCTTCATGTGTCTGTTAGCCACCTGAATGTCTTCTTTGGTGAAGTGCCTGTTCATATCCTTTGCCCATTTTTTAATTGGGTTGTCTTTTTCTCATTGAAGTGTTGCAGTATCATGTAGATTTTAGAGATTAGACGTGATCAGATTTGTCGTAGCCAAAATTTTTTTCCTAGTCTGTAGGTTGTCTTTTGACTCTTTTAGTGAAGTCTTTTGATGAGTATAAGTGTTTGATTTTTAGGAGCTCCTAGTAGTATAGTCTCTCTTCTGGTGCTTGTGTACTGTTACTTATGGTGCATATTCTGTTTATACCATGTATTAGGGCTCCTAGCATTGTCCCTATTTTTTCTTCCATGATCTTTATTGTTTTAGATTTTATATTTAGTTCTTTGATCTGTTTTGAGATAGTTTTTGTGCATGGTATGCATCTTGTTTCACTTTTTTGTAGATGGATATCTAGTTATGCCAGCACCATTTGTTAAAGAGACTGTCTTTTCCCCAGTTAACAGATTTTGGGCCTTTGTCAAATATCACCTGCTCGTAGGTGGATGAATTTATGTCTGTATTCTCAACTCTGTTCCGTTCGTCTATGTATCTGTTGTTGTACCATTACCAGGCTGTTTTGACTATCATGGCGGTATAATAGGTAATAAAATCAGATAGCGTGAGGCCTCCCACTTTGTTCTTCTTCTTGAGTAATGCTTGACTTATCCGGGTTCTCTTCCCTTTCCATATGAAGTTGGTGATTTGTTTCTATACCTCATTAAAAAATGCCGTTGGAATTTGGATTGGGATTGCATTGTATCTGTAGATCGCTTTGGGTAGAATTGACATTTTCACAATGTTGAACCTTCCTATCCACAAGCAAGGTATGTTTTTTGACTTATGAAGATCTCTTTTGGTTTCTTGCAGTAGTGTCTTGTAGTTTTCATTGTTTACGTCTTTTGTGTTTCTGGTTAGATTTATTCCTAAGTATTTTATCTTCTTGGGTCTATTGTAAATGGTATTGATTTGGTGATTTCCTCTTGGAAGTTCTGTTTGTTGGTGTAAAGGAATCCAAATGATGTTTGTATATTTTCTTTGTATTGTGATACTTTACTGAAATCTTCTATTAGCTCCAGTAGTTTTCTTGTGGATTCTTTGGGGTTTCTATGTATAAGATCATATCATCTGCAAATAGAGAGACTTCTTCCCTACCAATTTGGATGCCCTCGATTTCTTTTTCTAGACTAATTGCTCTGGCTAGGACCTCCAGCACAGTGTTGAATAAGAGTGGTGATAAAGGGCATCCTTGTCTGGTCCCAGTTTTAAAGGGGAATGCTTTCAAACTCTTTTCATTTAGGATGATGTTGGCTGTTGGCTTTGTATAAATGCCCTTAACTATGTTGAGGAATTTCTCTTCTATTCCTATTTTGTTGAGAGTTTTTTTTTTATCATGAATGGGTGTTGGACTTTGTCAAATGCCTTTTCTGCATCGATTGATAAGATCATGTGGTTCTTGTCTTTTGTTTTATTTATGTGATGGATTACATTGTTTGTTTCTCTAATGTTGAACCATCCCTGCATACCTGGTATAAATCCGACTTGATCATGGTGAATTATTTTTTTGATATGTTGCTGAATTCTGTTAGCTAGAATTTTGTTGAGCATTTTTGCGTCAGTGTTCATGAGGGATATTGGTCTGTAATTTTCTTTTTTTGTGGAATCTTCACCTGGTTTTGGCATCAGAGTTATGCTGGCTTCATAGAATGAGTATGGGAGTATTCCATCCTCTTGTATGCTCTGAAATACCTTTACCAGTTGTGGTGTTAACTCTTCTCTGAAAGTTTGGTAGAATTCTCCAGTGAAGCCATCCGGGCCAGTGCTTTTTTTGGTTGGGAGTTTTT
>NW_004444056.1:8191426-8192975 GCF_000243295.1 Trichechus manatus latirostris | reverse complement strand
TGTTGTTTTTGGATTGTGCATTTATTGTTATAAACTGACCTCTGAGCACTGCTTTTGCTGTGTCCCAAAGGTTCTGGTAGGATGTATTTTCATTCTCGTTTGATTCTATGAATTTCTTTATTCCATCCTTAATTTTTTCTATAACCCAGTAGTTTTTGAGCAAGGTGTTGTTCAGTCCATGTGTTTGATTTTTTTTCCTTGCTTTATCTGTTGTTGATTTCTATTTTTATGGCTTTGTGGTCAGAAAAGATGCTTTGTAATATTTTGATTCTTTGGATTTTGTTAAGGTTTGCTTTATGGCCTAATATGTGGCCTATTCTGGAGAATGTTCCATGTGCATTGGAAATGAAAGTATACTTGGCTGCTGTTGAGTGAAGTGTTCAGTATATGTCTGTGAGATCAAGTTGGTTGATTGTAGCATTTAGATCTTCTGTGTCTTTGTTGAGCTTCTTTCTGGATGTTGTGTCCTTTACTGAAAGTGGTGTGTTGAAGTCTCCTACTACTGTTGTGGAGCTGTCTATCTTTGTTTTCAATGCTGTTAGAGTTTATGTATTTTGGAGTCCTGTTATTGGGTGCATAAATACTAATTATAGTTACATCCTCCTGGTGTATTGACTCTTTAATCATTATATAGTGTCATTCCTTGTTCTTTGTGGTGGATTTTACTTTAAAGTCTATTTTGTCAGAGATTAATACTGCCACTCCTGATCTTTTTTGAGTGTTGTTTGCTTGATATATTTTTTTCCATCCTTTGAGTTTTAGTTTGTTTCTGCCTTTAAGATGTGTCTCTTATAGGCAGCATGCAGATAGATCATGTTTTTTTATCCAACCTGCCACTCTCTATCTCTTTATTGGTTTATTTAGTCCATTTACATTCAGCGCAATTAATAGGTATGACTTTAGTGCTGTCATTTTGATGTCTATTTTGTATATTGTTGACAGTTTCTTTGTTCCACTTAATTTTCTGTGCTGAGTCGTTTTTCTTTATGTATTTTCTTTTCATCTTTTTCTTCGTGGTTGATTTTGTATTTCTTGATTCTATGTTTTTCTTGCTTTTTATTTTGACATGTAGGATTGTTAGTTTCCTTTGTGGTTACCATAAAATTACTCCTATTTTTCTGAGTTTATGCCAGTCTTTTATTTCTTTATATTGCCTTGACTTCCTCTCCATATGAAAAATCTGTGTCTACATTTTTTAGTCTTTTATTTTAATGTTGTCATCTATTACGTATTGACATCTCTGTTTCCTTATTTTCAGTGTTTTAGCTTTGATTTATTTTTGTGACTTCCATGTCTGAGATGATATCTGGTAGCTCTGTCCTGTGTTCTAGTCTTGGGTTGTTATCTGATATTATTGATTTTGTAACCAGAGGACCCCCTGTCATGGTTTGAATTATATTCCCCCAAAAATGTGTGTATCAATTTGGTTGAGCCATGATTGTGTGGTTAGCCTCCATTTTGTGATTGTAATTTTATGTTAAAGAGGATTAGGGTGGGATTGTAACACCACCCTTACCCAGGTCACATTCCTAATCCAATGTAAAGGGAG
>NW_004444056.1:8156057-8190336 GCF_000243295.1 Trichechus manatus latirostris | reverse complement strand
AGAGAACTTGTATTCTAGATTTTACAGATGAAGAGGAATTTCTGGATTTTGGACTTGGAGTTAAGATTTTGGTTGTGATACGATGGAGTGAATATTTTCTATGTTAGGGCACCAAAGGGTGGAATGTCATGGTTTGAATTATGTCCCCCAAAAAATGTATCAATTTGGCTGGGCCATGATTCCCAGAATTGTGTGGTTGGCTTCCATTTTGTGATTGTAATTTTATGTTAAAGAGAATTAGGGTGGGATTGTAACACCACCCTTACCCAGGTCACATCCCTGATCCAGTGTAAAGGGAGTTTCCCTGGAGTGTGGCCTGCACCACCTTTTATCTCTGAAGAGATAAAAGGAAAGGGAAGTAAGCAGAGAGTTGGGGACCTCATACTATCAAGAAAGCAGTGCTGGGAGCAGAGCGCGTCCTTTGAACTGGGGTCCCTGCGCAGAGAAGCTCCTAGTCTGGGAGAATACCAAAGAGAAGAAGGCCGACAGGGAGAAAAAGGCTTTCCCTGGAGCTGACACCCTGAATATGGACTTTTAGCCTACTTTGACTGTGAGGAAATAAAGTTGTTTTCGTTAAAACCGTCCACTTGTGGTATTTCTGTTATAGCAGCACTAGATGACTCTGGCACCCCTTTTAGTGTTTCTTGTAATTTTGGTTTGGTTTTTGCAAATTCTGTAAACTTCTGTTGTTTTCTGTTTTTCTTCGTTTTTTAACGTTATGTTTGTAAAATAGGTTTATTTCAAGATCACTGCTTTGACCACATTCCTTAGTTTTGAGTACTTTGATTCTTCATGGTGACAATGATTCTAGATTGATTATTTACCAGTTGTCAACATGCATTATAAAAACTTCATGTAATCAGAATCTAAGTATAGAAACTATTTTTTGCTTTTTCATTTTAGTTTTGCTTCCACTACCTGATTTTTTTTACTCTGTTTGATTTCACTGTGCAAGAACTGCAGCTTACCTATTGTCCCTTTCTTTTTTTTTTTCGAGATTGACAGCTTTATTTCTAGTTGAAGATAACATACTATCTAGTAGTAGGAGAATTGTTAAGTACAGTAAGATACCCTCTTCTTTGGAATTAGCTGACATTTTATGACTGAAAACAGGATCATGTTTGATGAATGTTCAATCAGGTTATCCAAGTGTCTTTGATAAAGGTTTAATTTGTATTCACTAATTTGTTGTTGTTAGGTGCCCTTGAGTCGATTCTGACTGGTAGTGATACCATGTGACAGGGTAGAACTGCCCCATAGGGTTTTCTAGGCTGTAATCTTTATGGGAGCAGATCACCAGCCTCGGGTTCGAACAGCCAACCTTTCCTTTAGTAGCTGAAGGTTTAACCCTGCGCCACCAGGGCTCCTTATTGCACCACCAGGGCTCTTTATTCACTAATTTGGATGTAGTAAATCCTCAGTATGCTAACTTTTTTTCTATTATAGACATGGTGATTTCAATGGGAATTGTTTTTAATTTTTACCTTCAAGCTTCGTGATTAATGTTTTTCTTTGAATTTGTATGTTTCTTTTTAGTCATGTTTCCAACATACATGTTTATGTGTATACACAGACATGAATATTCTATCCTGATGTTTAATTTTCCCTTTTGTTAGTTGCCATCAAGTTAATTCCTTCTTATGGCAACCCCATGTGTTACAGAGTAGAACTGCCCCATAGAGTTTTCTTGGCTGCAGTCTTAAGGGGAAATGAAGGCACTGTTTCTTTACTGTAAGTTCTTATTTCAACAAGGATGATCTAATAGACACTCGTGTTGGTTTCCATTGTAGTCCACATGACTGTCCCAGAAGCCATCGTCATTCTTTTGATTAAGAAAGTTAAATACTACTGGAGTTAAAGTACTACCATAGTTAGCCATACTTGAGGTTAAGGGCACTGTCCTCCAGAGTGCCAAATCTGAGACTTCTGACAGTAACTGCAAGTTAAGAAGTTTACCAAAACCACCTTCAGTTTCCACATAGACTCTCAGAACTCATTGGAAGCTATTATACTCATGATCACAGTTTTACAGGAAGAGCACAGAAATTTGAACCAGCCTAAAAAGGGACACATAGAGCAGAGTCTAGGAGGGTTGCAAATGCCAGGCTTCCACATCCTCAGAATGTGATCGGTGGTATTGATGATGATAATACCTATGGATCATTGCCAACCCAAGATTCTTACGTGAGCTTAATCACATAGTCATGATTGAAGTGGCTGAACTTCAGCCCTCCACTTGCCTCCGCATCCCCCAAGTCAGGCTATCATGGGCTCCAAAGCCCTGTCACAAGAAACCCAAACTCAATTTTGTAAATGCCTCAGCATCCCTTTTCTTCTAGCCTGTGCTTAAACATTACTTATTTCAAAAGAACAGGCTGCTTGGCTTCCGAATGGACTCCCCCTCACACCCATATGCAAAATCCCAGATAACCTTCCAGAGGAAGTTCCTCCGCATGCTGGCTCTTTGTTTCCCCACTTACAGGTCACATCTGGGAACCCAGGTAAGGACTCCATGCCCTCTCTGCCAAATTCATGCCCCTAGACCCTCATTTTCCACCAATCCAAAAAATAACCTAAACCCGTTGCCGTCGAGTCGATTCTGACTCATAGCGACCCTATAGGATAGAGTAGAATTGCCTTGTAGGGTTTCCAAGGAGCAGGTGGTGGATTTTGAACTGCTCACCTTTTGGTTAGCAGCCTGAGTTCTTAACCACTGCACCACCAAGGCTCCTACTTTCCCACTACTTGTTTCAAATTAGTCGATAGTCACTAAGCTCACGAAATAAAGTGTACTCTCCCCCTTGTACCCTATTAAAGGCTGAACCCAGGTCTGTTTGCGCTCTGTGTGATGCTCCCTTTCAGGACTCCTGTGAACTTTTTGTCTGGCCTTCAGTCATGCTTACCTTTAGACCCTGTGAATGACAGACAGCTCTAAGTTTGGGGTGTTGAATTTTAAACTGCAGCTTTGTGTAACAAAAGAAAGCTCCACCTATTTCCACACATGTGTTCCTGCCAGGTGACCCCCTCTGGGTAGCTGTGTTTCCTCCTGCAGTAGGCTCTCATTTACCTCTTCATATTTGTCTAATATTAACACAAGCCCCAGCTCTCTAATCACATAGTGGGTCTTTCTGGCATGACCAGCTTCCCCTCTGTGTCACCTCTTTAGTGTAAACTATCAGGTGAGGACCAAGGGGCCGACCACGAATCACAAAGGCAGTCCTATCACTCTGGAAATTCCAGTGGTTTAGAGGTTCCCTCCCGGGAGCCGGGATAAAGGCCAGAACTCTCTTTGTTATTGTTAGTTGCCATTGAGTCCATTCTGACTCATGGTGACCCCATGTGTGCAGGGTAGAACTGCTCCATAGAGTTTTCAAGGCTGCGACCTTTAGTAAGCAGCTCTCCAGGCCTGTCTTCTGTGGCTCCTCTGAGTGGGTTTGAGCTGACAACCTTTTGGCTAGTAGTTGAGCACCTAACTTTGTGCTCTCCAGCTGCCAAAGCCTTCTCTTTAGGTGAGATCTAATTCTTAACTATAGAGGTAGAATTTAAATATGTCCATCGTACTAAAATACTGCGAAACATGAGCAGAAAATGATAATGAAAATCCAGGCAGAAAATCCGTCATTTAAAGACAACTTCTCTCAATTTGGTTAACTATTGTGTTGGTGTGCATGCACTGTAGGTTTCTGTAAAGGACATTTTATTATTTTGTAAATTATTTTTACATATTTTTCCCATGGCCTTAAGTATTTTTACACTATCATGTAAATAAGGAGCCCTGGTGGTAGAATGGTTAAGTGCTCAGCTGCTAACTGAAAGGTTGGCAGTTTAACCCACCTAGCTACTGTATGGGAGAAAGACCTAGCAATCTGCTTCCCTAAAGATTACAGCGTAGAAAACACTATGGGACAATTCTACTATGTCATATGGTGTCGCTAGGAGTCAGAATCAACTTGACTGCACCTAACAGCAACAACATCATCATTTTAATAGTGTGAAAGTAGTAACTAATTATGTATATGCATATATGTGTACTTATATAATGACCTTTTAACTATTTCTTTGTTGGTTTTTAACTTGTTTCAACTTTTCTCAGGAAATCCTCTGCCAGTGTCCTTTAAGTGGTGTCTATTTTACTTGTCTTTTTGATTCTTTGAGTTCAGTTCTAGAACCCAATCACCTGCTTTCTGCCATTTATTAAGATGTTTGACCCAAGGCAAGTTAGAGTCTGTGACATAGTTTTGTTTATCTCTCAAGTGAGAACAGATCCTTTCTGTTTCGATCACAAAGTTAGATCCTAACCTTTCTTTAAAGCCTCTTATCAACTGTCATCCATAATTGGATGGACTGTTTCTCTGGTTCATCTATCTGATAAATTATACGTTGCTTGGTGGGTAGAACATAATCTTTATCACTTGGTTAAAGAAAACCACTTTTTCAATTTTTTTTCATTTGTAAATTTCTTTTATCATCCACAGAAATATAAAATCCGCAGTGAATCTAATATCCTCAGTACCCCTTAAGCAATAACTCCCAGTTCTCTCCTCCCCTAAGTCTCTGGTAGCAACTAATAAACTTTGGGTTCTATGCTTTAATCATAGATTAAAATTAGGGATGTATAACTTGCTGAAAATTATCTTATTTGACCCAGCCATAGCCTTACTCAATCAAAACTGTTTCATATACCTCTTGCCTCCCCTCATATTGTGTGAAAATAAGAACCCTCCCACCACAACCACCACCCCACTGTGGACCCTTGGAGAAATGTGTGTTTCATGTTAGCTACCCTTGATATACAAGGATTTGTCCCCAGAAGGAGAGTGCTTGTGTCCTGTTGAGAGGGCTTTGTAAAGGGGCATAATGTTGATGAACTATAGGAACTTTGTCTGCCTGGGTGATGTAGAAGTCGGGGTCTGCCCTTAGATGGCTTTGCGTTTTCCATTATGAGTCTTTTGAGAGCCCTTGCCTTTTTAGACGGAGTTTCCCTTCCCTTCTTTATGAGGCTTCCAGGATTCAGAGCTGAAGAACTTCATAGTGTGGCATCTGGACTTTGACCTTCCTCTTCCTTCAAATGATCTGCCCTGAGTTGATGGTGGTTTGAGAACTTGAGTGTGCATAAAACCTGTGGCCAGCATTTCAAACATCCAGTGTCCTGATTACCCCTCGTGCTTTTGATTTAGTAGTTCATAGAAGAGTGCTTAGAGGTCTGCACCGTTAAAATGATCCCTAAGCACTTACAAGGAAGAAGGCAGTGGCTCCTTTAAAAAATAAAACAAAACAAAAATAATGTGGTAAAATATATGTACTAAAATTTTGGCATTTTAACCATTTTTAAGTGTACAGTTCAGTGAGATTAAGTCGATTAATAATGTGCAGCTAACTCCACCATCTAATTTGAAAACTTTTTCATCATTTCAAACAGAAACTCAGCACCCCTTAAGCAACAACTCCCAATTCCCACCTCTCTGAGTCCCTGCTAGCCATGAACAAACTTAGGTCTCTAGGTTTTTGCCTCTTTTACTTATTTCATGCTTGTTATAGTGTATAATATTTGTCCTATTGTGTCTCACTGATTTCACTTAGCATAGTGTTTTCAGGGTTCATCCGTGCTGAAGCATGAACGAAATTTCTGTTTCACGTTATGTCTTTTTTTTATCTATTCATCTATTGATGGACACTTGAGTAGTTATGACCTTTTGGCTACTTGAACAATGTTTTAATGAACATTGGTATACAAGTATCCCTGCTTTCACATCCTTTGGGTTCAAACTCCTAATTTAGGAGTGGAATGTCTGGGTCACATGGTAATTCGGCGTTTAACTTTTTGAGAAACTGCCAAACTATTTTCCACAGTGGTTGTGCTATTTTACCTTCTCATCCACAGTGCGTGAGGGTTCCAGTTTCTCTACATCCTCACCAACACTTGTTCTTTTCCAGTTTCTGATGTAGCCATCCTAGTGGGTGTGAAGTGGTATCTCCTGTGGTGTTGATTTTCGTTTCTCTAGTGCCTAGATGACGCTGAGCATCTTTTCATATGCTTGGGCGTTTGGAGTTCTTCTTTGGAGAAATGTCTATTTAAGTCTCTTGACCATTTTAGCAAATTTGGAAGTAAATTACCCGGCCTTTCTTCCTAGTTTATCTTAGACTGGAGGCTCCCCTGAAACCTGTTCAGCATCACAGCAGCACGCAAGTCCCCACTGACAGATGGCTGGTGGCCATCCATGAGATGTATTGGTGTAGGATTGAAGCCAGGTTTTCTGTGTGAATGGCATGAATTCTACCTCTGAACAATCAGTGTCCCCATTTTCTATCATACTCCCACTGCCATGGAATCAATTCTAACTCATAGTGACCCTGCATGACAGAGTAGAACTGCCCCATAGGGTTTCCAAGTCTGTAAATCTTTATGTAAGCAAACTGCCACGTCTTTCTCCCACAGAGCGGCTGGTGGGTGGGAACCACTGACGTTTCGATTAGCAGCCGAGCACTTTAACCATTGTGCCATCAGAGCTTCTCCGTTCTAATCAGGGTGGCTGTTTGACACACAACTTACCAATAACATAGACAAAATCATTGGGTCTCATCCTGTCCGTGTAAACAACGCAAACCTAAGAATGAGAAAATAGGCTTTTCCCTCATCCTTAAGTCTCTTTCTCCTACAGCAGCCAGCTGCCACAGTGAGAATGCGGGGGTGTGGTGATGGCAGCAGAGCAGGCAGGAAGGAGGAACCTGGGTCACTGATTACTTCATAGAGCGCCTGTCACATCCTGCACTGTAACTTCTGGACTTCTTGTTATAGGAGGAGACAAAATTGTAAAAGTCATACTTGTTTTGGTTTTCTAGGGTCACTGGGGTGGCATGTACCTTAGGTGTTAAGTCCAGCACAGGCCAGAGGCTGGGAGAGGCGAGCAGGGCCTCGCTGGACCACTGAAGCCAGCCGAGGGGTGGGGGGCCATGGACAGGGCTGGTAGGCGGGATGGGACATGGCATCCATGATAAAATGTTCTGTCCTTCAGTTACAGGTTCCAGAGCAGCGAGTGTTTGGATGTGGACACTGCAAAGATCTTGTGAAAATGTGGATTTTTATCTTGGCTTGGGCTTGAGATTCTCTGTAGCAAACAAGCTCCCAGTTTATGCCGAAGATAACTATTAATAGAAGTAGAATGTAAATTAAATCAAGAGAATGCCGTTAGAAAAATTAATAACAGGATGGATAATGCTTAAAGAGCAGCCACTGGTATACAGATCATGTGAGAGAGAAGAGAAAGAGAAAACATCTACACACAGACTAAGAACAGGTGTCAGCTGGGTGGGGTGGGGTGGAGGGGAGGAAAGAAATGGAACAGACGTGGGGGGCTGCTTCTTAGAGAAAACTTGATGATTTTCTAATTATTGTTTGATCGATTATTGTAAGGTTGAAAGAATGTTTTCTGATTTCTGGAAACACTGGTGGTGTCATGGATAGAGAGTGAAGGGAAAAAAAATAAAAACTCAAGGGGAAGAAAGAAGTGTTAGTTGCAAAATCAACAGGAAGAATACTAATTACATATTATCATGGTATAAATGAAATCAAAGTTTTAAAAAGACAAAGCACAGCGGAAAAGTTTCAACTGCACATAATTAGAAATCAGTGATGCATGATGAGTTCATTGACTTAAATTGAAAAAATACATTCTCCTGAAAGTTCGCTAATGTTGATATCAAATAAAAGTGTGTAGGTTCTACAAAGGTGAACCCTTAACCTCATAGTGAATCCTCAATCTAAGCTTTGGACTCCTGACACCATGGAGGAAGCCAGGTTCACGTTCCAGCCTGGGCAGGCCTGGATGCCTCTCGTTCTCTGGGATGAGGAAGCCCCTCCTTCTGTGACATTTTGGCCAGAGGAAGAGGCCTGTGGAGCTGCATGAAAAATGCAAGTGTGTGCTCTGGAAGGCTGGGGCAGGATCTGCCTTAAGTGCAAACGCCTTCAGAGTGGAGCATGGCCTTGAGCCTGGGGGGGATGCCCTGTCTAGAGAAAGAGCTGAAGACCAAGAACCTGTCACTTCCTCCTTACCATTGTCTCCTTCTTCCATTTCGGGTCCCAAGTGTGGCGCAGGGAGAGTTAGTCCAACCTAGGCAGCTGGGGTCGGAGGGCAACCTTGCACATCCCTGCAATCACAAGTAAGGATTTTAACTGCTGTGACTGGTGTGTGGACCAAACATCATTCATCTGCCTCCATACTGCCTAGTGGCTCTGCTTCCCCTGCCATCTCTCTTCCTGAAGTGGCTTCTTGGGCTTAGAGAGCACATTCACTTAGACTTCCAGAAGCTGGAGCCTGGAAATGGTGCATATTACAGAGAACTGGGGTACTGTTACTTTAAGGGGTGAGGCTGGGTGTGAATTATTGGGATAGTGTGGTCTCCAGGCCTTGAAGTTCCTCGGTGAGGTAAATAGGTGGCAAAGGAGACCATTTAGCTGAGTCCTAAGAGGCATCCTGGTGCCCTACTCGGCTGTCACTGGGCCCTTCCTCTACACACATGGATTTTCAAGCCTTGGATGCCTGGGGCCACATTCCTTCTGTGACTCTAACGCCTCATGGGGCGTTAACATTCCTGTCCTGGTCCTTGGTTCTCTGTGTTGAATGACAGAACCTCCTGAGCAGAGTCTCAAGTCGGAACAGCTCTGGCTGAGGAGACCGAGCCCCAGATCCTCCAGAGCCATCTTTGTCCCGTCCCTGCACACAGTTTTCTTGGCTTCCCCGAGACGCTGGAGCCTTTTCTGTGCAATTCTATAATTGCAGCTCTACCTCTCACACTGTGTGATGTGGTAGAAAACTGAGGAGAGAGTTGGTAGCGAAAGGCCCTGACTGTTGGGTCCTAGGTGGGGCCTCTCATGAACTCACCAGTGAAGTAGGGCAAAGGACAGTGATTCCAGCTGGATCATGTGTGGGGTCTCCATATCCATCCTTTTTGGAGGGATGCTCTTTGAGGCTTTCCGGTGTGTGGGAAGCATGTTTCCCCAGTTTGTGTCTTTGTCCTCCCACCCATCTCCGCCTAGAGCTGGTAGTGAGTCCCTGTTATTTTCACTTGCTGTCCACAGTTTCGGTTAAGCAAAACCAAGCCCGTTGCCATTGATTCCAACTCATAGCGACCCTATAGGACAGAGTAGAACTGCCTCATATGGTTTCCAAGGAGCACCTGGTGGATTCGAATTGCCAGCCTTTTGGTTAGCAGCCATACCTCTTAACCACTATGCCACCATGGTTTCCGTAGTCTCAAATGGGAATCTAAAATAAAAGAGTTCTTTTCCGCTAGCCAAGCTGAGCAGATGATATGGTGTATTTAACTTCTTGGGTTTACAGTTTCCATTGGGAGAAAACTTCTAGATCAGTTTATGTTTCTACTGAGAGTTTTTCAATTTAATGGATATGAACTTCACAAACACCGAGAAATGCCTATTTCAACTGATGTGAGAGTAAAAATTCAAAAGTAATACATGTTATTTCTCCTACTTTGTTACACAAAAGGTAGCTTGGAATTTATACTTGCTTTTTAATTAACACATGTCCCTGAAGTTTTATAACAATAGATAGCTTAAATCTAATGTCTTGTAAAACTCCATAATACTGTAATGGTTGATCTTTATTGTTTTGACCTACCACCATGAGTGGACACTTGATTGTGTTCAGTATTTTACAAAGCTTGCTCTAGTGAGTATAAATGTAAACTTCTAAGATCCTGGTATCAAACGTTGAGACATATAAGCCCTTCTGACCTAAGACAAGTTAAATCAAAATGAAGGAGTTTTCACATGACTTTGTAAAATTATTATAGGAAAATTATGTTTTTTTCCTGTTTTAAGCCATTGCTTTAAGCTTTTATTGTCAGCTATATCATAAACTAGGTCTGCATAAACTGTTCGTTGTGTAGTTTAAATAATAGGAATCTAAATCCCTGATAAAAAATAGACCTTGTCATTTTTTGTGGCCTCCTATTGTGTCCCACCATGATGTCATCCACCTCTTGCTTGGAGATGATTGCTATCTGCATTTGAGAAGTTTCTTATCACAATTATTATTTCTGTTATTATAACTTTGATATCTAAGTTTTTTTAATAAATTTTTTTCAGTGAAGGTTTTTTCAGCAATTTAGGTACCCACCAAACAATTTCTACGCAAATTGTTCGGTGACATGGGTTACATTCTTCACAATTTGTGAACATTCTCAATATTTCTGTTCTGGTTGTTCCCTTTCCATCATTCTAGTTTCCCTGCTCCATTACAGTCTTATCTTTGCTTTAAAATAATTGTTGACCACTTGGTTTCATGTAGCTGATTTTTTAATGGAGCACAGTACTCACAGGTAATACTCTTTGTTTTGTGAGCCAGTATGTTATGTAGCTAAAAGGTGACCTCAGGGGATGGTTTCAGTTCAAGGTGGAAAGGATATGTCAAGGCAGCATTCTTGGACAATCCTCCAGTCTAAGCCTGTGCAGTAAGTCTGTTTTATTTTTGTTTTTTTTTTTTTTTTTTTTTTAGGAATTTGAGATTCTGTTCCACGTTTTTCTCCCATTCTATCAGGGTCCATCTGTTGTAACCCTGATCAGAATGGTCCGTAGTAGTAGCTAGGTACTATCTCATCTAGTTCTTCTGGTCTCAGGGTGAATGAGGCTGTGGTTCATGTAGACTGTTTGTCTTGTAGACTGATTTCTTCTTTGAGTCTTTGGTTTCCTTCTTTCTCTTTTGCTGCAGAGGAGTAGAGAACAGTAATTGTATCTTAGATGGTGGCTCACAAGCTTTTAAGACCCTAGTCACTTCTCACCAAACTAGGATATAGAACATAAACTTTATGAACTATATTATGCCAGTTGACCGAGATGTCCCACAACACCCAGGAAAAAAACCAGGAAACTAATCCCTTGGAGTGTTTGGTTATGTCTAAGAAGTTTCACTAAATGTAACACCCAAGCCTTAATCCATAATGTCTATTTTGTTTAGGTTTTACCTCCTTTGAGCTTTCTGTAAATTTAATTATACCTGTGTCTGGGTTCTTCTGTGACTTGTTTTCCTCAGAATGCTTTTAAGTTTAATACATCTTGGTGTCTGTAGGTCTAGTCTACCCATTTTGCTATGTATGCAAGCTACCACTGTATGAATGGGCCAGAATTTACCTACCCATTGTAGAGCTTATAGGACTTGTGTGGTTCAAGCGTAACCCTTGCTGTGGTGACTATTGCTGCTTTTATTCTCTTCATTCTCTTCCCAAACTCTTAAGTGCTCTTGCACTATTCTTCTCTAGTGAGGGGAAAACTCTGAGTTACACATCATAGCCAAGTTCAAATTTACTGAAAGAGCTAATGTATTTTACAAATTCTCCCTCCCACAAAATATGCATATATATCTTATTTTTTCCATCTGCCTGTTGGAGCCCTGATGGCATAGTGGTTAAGAGCTCTACCGGTAACCAACAGGTTGGCAGTTCAAGTTTACCAGCCGCTCCTTGAAAACTCTGTGTGGCAGTTCTGCTCTGTCTTATAGGGTTGCTGTGAGTCAGAATCGACTCGACGGCAATGGTTTTTTTTTTATAGTTTCTTTTATCTAATGAAGTAATTTTTGCTCTTATAATCAGTGTATAAAATGATATCTTATTTTGATTTTATTGTTCAGGTACCTTACACTACTTCACTACTGAAAAGACTGTGCATATATCCCACTATTAACTTATATCTCTATGACTTTTTAGGGTGACACTGTGGTTAAGAGCTCTGCGGCTAACCAAAAGGTCAGCAGTTCGCGTCCACCAGCCGTTCTTTAGAAACTCTACGCAGCATTTCTGCTCTTTCCTGTAGAGTCACTGTGAGTCAAAATCGACTCAACGGCAACAAATTCGGGTTTGGGTTTTTTGTTTTTTTTTTTTAATAACATTTGGAAATTTTCCCCCTAGTATGTAACTTATCTTCTCACTTATTTTTGCTGCCCTTTGATGAATTGCTGTGAATTTTAATATAGTTGAATTTGTCAGTCTTTTCCCCATGTGTTGATCTTGTTATTCAAGATTTTTTCTCTATTCTGATGTCGTAAGATCACTCACTTATAATTTCCGAAAGTGTTATCATTTTACATTCTCATAATTAAAACTAATCTACCTGGAATTGATTTTTGCGTGTGGAGTTCATAGGAATAGACTATTCCAATTAAATACTTATTTGATAAACATTTTCATTCTCCTTGATTCTGACTTATGGAGACCCCATGTGTTTCAAAGTAGACTGCCAGTCTTTTCTTCCAAGGCGCCTGTATCTTTCCTTCAACCTCCAGCCTTTTAATATCTGAGCACTTAATCATTTACTCAACTCAGAGACCCCAATTAGTTGATTCTGCCCCATGTATTAAATTTTGAGTGCTTTCTACCACTGCCCTGCAGAGCTTGCTGTGTCAACTTTCTATAGATGTTGGTGGGCCTTTTCTAGAACTGTTTATTTTTGTTGGTCTATTATGTATTCTTATAATGATACTATTGTGTCTAACATAGCTTCATTTGTAAAATAAAGATACGTGAATACAGTTATGTACGTGGACAAGCCCAGGCCTTATTCTTATATCGGGTATTTGTGGACATTTACAATTACATATACACTTTTAAAGAATTTTTGTGAAGTTCAAAAAAAATAAAATTGGTTGGAATTTTATGGAAGTGCATTGGAAATCATCTATTTGTGGAGAACAGTTGTCTAAGAGCGTGCACTATCTTTTTGCTTACTTCAGTCTGTGTGTCATTTAATAATGTTTTATAATTTTTTCATTAGGATCTCTTAACTATACTCCTTTTTAGTACATTTTACCCTAACTAAAAATATATGACTCTTTTAAAAATTAATTTATCAACTACTTGCTGCTAGTGTATGTAAGTGAAATATTTGAAATAATTCTCACCTTGATATTTAATTTGTCATCTGAATACTCTCAGCACTATGATCATCTGTACCACCTTTGGGAGTTCTACATATACAATTATTTAACCTGAAAATAATAGATTGGGGTGTTTTTTCTTCTTAACATTCTTACTTCTTTACCTTTTTTCTTTTTCTTTTTTGGTGTGTATTGGCTACAACCTCTATGATAACACTGAATAGGAATGGAATAGTGGATATCCTTTTTACCTGCTTTTACTAGAAAAGTGTTGACGTTTTCTGCACGTATGTGCGTTGCTGTACAGTTTTTGTATGTGCCCATTTTCATCATTTCTTATCTGATTGTGGCCAAAACCTTCTAACATATCTCCCAGCTTTTACAGTTGCCCCCACACGCAGGTTCTTTAAGAGCTGTCATATCATTTTCCGTCTCTGATCAAATGCGTAAAATTGCTCTCCATTTCACTCAGATGAGAAGCCGGAGTCTTTTCAGAAGCCAGGACTTTCCCCAGAACGTAATATGCCCACTGGCTCCAGTCACCTCTCCAAATTCCTCTACTGTTACTCTCCAGCATCTCACACTGCTCTGGTCATGCTGGCATTTGGGTCTCCCTAAAACATACCAGGCACACTCCTACCTGCTGGCCTGTGCTCTGGCGTTTCCTCCTTCTGGAACAGTCTATTCTCAGCTGTCCCTTTGGTAATTCCTTCACATCTTTCAAGTCTTAACTCTGATCATTGTTTTCAGTGAATTCAGTTAATTAGGCTATTGAGGTCTCAGGGCAAATGCCTGCCCCCAAAACTGGAGGGGCACATAGGAACTCTGCTCCTGGGGTTCTGCTCTGGAATGATTCTCTGTATCTGCCTATGTGTCCCTCCAGTTTTGGGGGCAGTCCTTTTCCTATGACCTCAAACTCTTGATTCAGTATGTTCAGCTTTTTTCTTGAGTATGGGAGTGATGACTTCCAAGCTCTTTACTTAGACCAAAACCTGAAAGTCTTCATTTGTGTTTTGTATCATTACTATTGTCTGTTTTCTTTTACTTTTTTGATAGTATTTATTTATGGTGCTTTTATTCTTCCAGTGCCCCAGTGACCTTTCCATTTTGTGAATAACAAGAATTTTTCCTTTCCCAGCCATGAAGGTCAGTGGCACTCTTTCACCGCTATACCCCTACATTGGAAGTTGTTAAAGTCGATGAGCATCTGAAATATATATGACTGCTTGCAAAACCATCACAGAGCGCTTCCAAGTTTTTAGAATTAAAAATGTATTTATTTTTCCTTACCCAGCCAGGTTTCGCTAGGTTGTGTTTCCTAAGATGTTTATTTTCCTTTTCCCTGCACTAACTCACTAAACATAAATATGCATCTGATACTGTTTATCCCCTGACCATGCTGCATTTTTCATAGAACTTTCTACCATGCAAAATTATATCGTTGTTGGTTGCTGTCTTAGTTATCTAGTGCTATTCTAACAGAAATACCACGAGTTGGTGGCTTTAACAAACAGAAATTTATTCTTTCACAGTTTAGGAGTCTAGAAGTCTGAATTGAGGGTGCAAGCTCCAGAGGAAGGCTTTCTGTCTCTGTGGACTCTGTGGGATGGTTCTTGTCATCAGTCTTCCCCTGGACTGGGAGCTTCTCAGTGCAGGGACCCTGGGTCAAAAGGATGTGTTCTGCTCCTGGCTCTTCTTGCTTGGTGGCAGGAGGTCCCCCCGGACCTCCCCCACTCACTTCTGTCTTTTATATCTCAGAAGAGATTGACTCAAGGTACAACCTAATCCTGTAGATTTTGTCCTGTTTCATTAACATAACTGCCTCTAATCCATCTCATTAACATCTTAGGGGTTAGGATTTGCAACACCTAAGTAATTACATCAGATCACAAAATGGAAGACAAGCACACAGTACTGGGAATCTGGGAATCATGGCCCAGCCAATTTGACCCAAATTTTTTGGAGGCACAATTCCATCCGTATCAGTTGCTGTGGAGTCAATTCTGACTCATACCCACCTCGTGTGCAGAGCTCCATCTGGTTTTCAAGGCTCTGGTCTGTCAGAGCAGATTGCCAGACCTGTCTTCCAAGGAACCTCTGAGTGGCTTTGAACCACCAGCCTTTCCACTAGCAAACGCTTACTACTTGTGCCACCCAGGGAACTTGACATTATATTTGATTTATTTACTACCCACACCTAAAGAAGTTACGATTCCTGTGCATCTGGATATTTCTGGTTTGTTCAGTGCTGTATCTGCTTTGCCCATGTGAAGTAGCCTCTTTGTCAGTATTACCTAAATTGTTTTAATAAATGATAGAGCCAGATGTAAGGGTGTGGTGCAGTGAATTACTTAATATGGCCCTTCTAGCCATAGCGTTTGTAACTCCAACGAAGTAATTGGGTGGGACCATGCTAATAAGGTATATGGAACCCTAAACAAGGGGATTGGTCAGATTTGCCATCCAGCTAGGCTTAAAATGAGTCATACCAGAGGTGCGAAGAGAGGATCTCAACCACCACCAAAGAAGTGGAAGCAGGAGTGGAGTGTGTCCTTTGGACCTGGGATCCCTGTGCTGAGACCCTCCTAGACTCAGAGACAGAGAGTTGTAACACCAAAGATGGCAAGATGGCGAGAAGCAGCAGCAGGGGAATGGCAACGGCAGAGGCAGCAGAACCAGGAGACTGACAGGAGACGGCATGGTGGGCTTTCCAGCCCACAGAGCGAGAAAGCTGAGTGCTTTCAAGCTGGAGGCTTGCAGGCGAAGTAGGGTGCCTCCGGACACTTGGTGGAACTAGATTTGTTGGCCCAGAAAGCTAGAGCTGAGCGCCTTCAGGCCGAGGCTTCCTGGCATACTGCGGTCCCTCAGGGCACTTTCTAGAAGAACTAAAATAGCTTTGTAACACTTGCCCGAGCAGGGCAGAGGACAAGGGGCCAGAGAGAGACGGGCTGGTGGGCACAGCTGAGAAGAGACTGTCTTGATGGAAGAACTGTATCTTGAGCCTTCCTAAGCCTGAATTGTAACCAGTTACTTCTCTAATAAACCCCATTATCATGAGTATTGTCTGAGTTTTGTGTGGCCATTGCAATGAATTACCAAATTCAGAAGAGAAGTAGTGAGTGCCCTGGGAGGGACAGTTGGTATCAGAATTGGTAAAGATGGTGGAGAGAGGAGGCATATCTGACCTCTGCCTCACAGGAATCAGCCTTGGGCTGTTCTTGATTGTCATTCCCCCTTGTGAAGTTACAGGGGGTCAGACGCTGCCTCTGCCATGCCATTATTACAAAGGGCCTGAAGGGAAGTAGTCTTGCCTGAGATACTGGGCTTTGCCAGGAGAAGGAGATCCAGGTTGTCTGAATTGAATAGGATGTTTTCTTTGTCTCTTGTCCCCACTACCCTGCAGGCTCTAGATCATCCATATAATTGAGGATTAACAGTCAGAATAACAAGAAAACTGTAGGCATATGCACAGGAATGTACTTGACAGGAAGTTAGTCTTCAGCATATTGACCTGCATTCTGACCCTGGCTCAGCAACATACCATTTGGTTAACATTGAACAAATGATTAATTGTAGCTTTCTTTGCTATAACCCATTTGAAGCAATATCTCCTTAGGAGAAGCATGAGAAATAATGAGCTAGTATGCTGAAAGCTTTTTGCAAATCCCTTGAAATATTGTAGTTGCTTAACAAATGCAACATTTTATCATGAATATGTTGTCGGAATGGAAGTTAGGGTTTTTGATGGCTTTAAATATGTAATCTGCTGCACTGCAGTGGAGGAGACTTTTGAATGTGGCACTGGATCAAAGATTGCTGTGATACTATCATACTAAGATTGATTAGGAATGAACTTGACAGCTCACTTCACCCTGTAGCCTATCTGTTCTACAGTTGCTCAGCTGTTCAGTGAAAGTGTAACTCCAGAAGTGCAGTGTAGCTGCCTTTGTGTCCTCACTGCATGTGGGATCTAAAGGGTTGATGCTATTTCACAGAGGCCAGTCCTGCAGCCCAGATAATGCCAGTGGTTAGGGTTCAGGTGGTCAAGCTTGCATGCCTTCCAAGGTCTGCAGGTGTGGGGATATGTGTCATTAAAATATGGATGTATAAAGGCCTCTATGCTGCACAACGTGTTGCAACTTGTCACGACTTGTTTTTCCAAACCTGTTACTGATTGGCTAGTTTACCTGAATTCCTCCTCCCTTGCCCGAAACTATTGTTATTCACCCAAAGCCCATTATTCTGTTATTTGCTTCACTGCTTGCTGTATTGACTATAAATAAACTCCTGGGACTGAAGCTGGGGTTCGACTCCTCAGAGTGACCCTCCTGGCCGCACTTCTTTGTAAGAGTTGTGGCATTGGTTATTGTCTCCACCGCCCTGACAACCGTCACCGATGTGACAGATGGTGCCTCGTGTGAGGGGCTGCAACTGATGGTGCCCCATGTGAGGGCAGACCGCCGTATAGCTGCATAGGTGCCCTCACACTCAATCCCTTTAGGTGGTGAGTATCAGACGTCTGTTTCAGGCTGTTTAAAGGCACAGCCTGAGAGTGGCGGGGTTTTTCCGTGGGCGGAATTTTCCCGAACGCTCTCGGATCAGGATGCTTTAGCCCCAGAGCGGCAGGTCTTTCCTGACCTCTCCCAAGGGATTTCAGGCTTCAGGCCAGGAGCTTTTCTATCATTCTTTCCTTCATCTTCCTATCCCTCCTCGCTATGGGGAATTCTGTTTCTCCTGAGCAGCATCAACACAAAACCCAGTTGCTGGGATTGTTAAAGGCCTCTAAGCTTAAGGTCTCAGAAGAAGCCTTTACCCAATTTCTGCTTTTAATTGAATCTGCCATTTCCCGACAGGTAGATAATCAACAAGCAGCTGAAATTCTTTGTCTCCAGCTTGCTTGTGAAAATGCTAATGCTGACTGTCGGGCTGTTTTAGCTCTCTTAAAGGTACAGGGTCTTAATCTAGCTGAAATGATTAGAGCATGTCAAAATGTTGGCACAGAAACTCATAAGGCACAGGTATTAGTGGCAGCTCTCTGTCCATCCACTGCCACCTGTTTTGGGTGCGGTAAACCTGGACATTTTAAGAAAGACTGTCACAGTTTAAAAAACAAAAATGCCAATGCTAAACCTCCAACCCGAAAGTGTCCCCACTGTAGTAAAGGCTTTCATTGGGCTAATATATTCTGGGTTTCTCTATGCTACAGCCCTTTCTGGAGAACATTCTACTCATGCCTGTCATTTCACCCAAACCATTACAACTATGGGATGTCCCCAAGCTCTTAAAACTGATAATGGTCCTGCGTATACTTTGGCTAAATTTCAACAATTTTGTGCTACTTGGAATATTCTTCATACCACTGGCATTCCTTATAACCCTCAAGGGCAAGCCATAATTGAACGTGCCCATCATAGTCTCAAACAGCTCTTAAATAAATAAAGGGGGTGGAGATGATGAGTCTAGAGTATGTGACCAAAATGGAAGACTTGCCAAAGCTCTCTTTGTTTTTAACTTTTTATCAGTTGCTAAAGATGGTCGTACTGCTGCCGAACGACATTTTATCCCCTCTGACACCCAATCTCGCCCACAGGTCCTCTATAAAGATCCTCAAAATCTGTCTGGCAAGGACCTGTAGAATTTCTAACTTGGGGGCGAGGGTATGCAGCTGTTTTGTCTCCTACAGGTTCACTTTGGATTCCCGCTCCGGCTGTGGCGTGGGCGGCGCTCCATCCCTCCCGCAGCACTCCGAGCCCAGTCCCGGGTTGCTGCTGCCCCGGCTCGCCGGCCCGGTTGCCTGGGGTGTCGCCGCCCGGGACGGCCGCGCCTGGAGGCTCTGGGCAGGTGAAAGCGGGCTCTGCACTCTGGCCGCGACTAGGGGTCCCAGACGCGCCCCGCGTTGCAGCTCCCCCGCGTGCCGGCACACTCTGCCCTGCACCTCCGCCCCTTCCCTTCTCTGAACCACCGCCACCACCCCTTCAGCGGCCGCCTTCTGACCCGACTCCAGAGCTACAACTGACACCGGCACCCCTTCGCCCGGGGATGAACACTGAAATGCCGCCATCCGGCCCGAAGTCACCCCTTCCCCCGGGGATGGACACTGAACAACAGAGATCTGCAATACCGCTAACATGGGGAGGTCTGAAAGCCCTCTCCTCCAAAGCCGAACACATCTTCTCAATTACAGGTGCCCCACTTACACCTGAAAATCTATTTCTAACTATGATCTCCTTTGTGACTTTCAATTCTCAACAGGTATGTGTTTTCTTCCTCCTCCTTTCTCAGGTACTAACAATCTCTGCCTCAACCACCTATTGGGCTCATGTTCTTACCCCCGTCTTCCACCCGGTTACTTGGGAAGAACCAGAGCCCCCTCTTTCCTCTAATGATACTAACGTTACTGGAGGACAATATTTGGCCTATTCCAAACCACTTAACTAACTCCCCTGAAGAGGGATGGTTTGTACTGGCCACAAATTGGACACTCTGTGCTGACGTCCTTCGTGTTTCACTGCTTAGCCACGCACTGCTTCTGCGTGCGTGCCTATACTAGAACAATGGTATATGAATTACATTTACTACAATGGCACCTATAAGCAGCCAGTCTATTCTAAGCAATTTTTCGTTAAAGCCATAGGCATTAATGGCACGTTCAGCACCTGTACTACTCACCCCTTTCCATCCCCGTATGTCAACACCCACACCTATCTCTTACAGACCCTATCGATAATACTTGGGTTATTTGTCGAACTACTAACTTTTCTTCATATTCTCTCGCTTTCAACATTTCACTAGAAAATTGGGGCCCTCAAGGTTTAATTTTATTATGAAATCGCTCTACTTGACAGTGGGCAGCCCCATACCATTATCAAGGACCCATTCTTCGCTTACGTTATTCAACTACTCATTTCTCCCCATTAAAAATCCTTTCTTGGCGATTAGGTGTCCCTTTTTATGAAAGAACTCTTCGTTCAGGAGCCTTTCTGAAGGGGACAGAGGATGCCAAGAACCCACTCCCCAAATTAAAATGGACTCTCCATGACCATAACAATTCTGTGCTTATATGCACGTCTCGACCATACATTTTTGCTATAACTTCTAGTTCTCCAGATATGATTAACGTAAATGCTTCTTTTCAATTAACATTATCCAATGGCTCTACTTGGATTACTCCATGTCTGTCCAGACAAAATGTCTCCACTCTTAACGTCAATTCTGTATTTGTTCTTCAACAAAAAAGCCACCTTTGGCTGCCCGTTAACATTACACGCCCTTGGCAAGATAGTTCCCCCCTCGCTCAGGTTGTTAATACATTACAAAAAATACAAACTAAAAGGTTTCTTGGAATTCTCATAGTCTCTATTATCACAGCCACTGCTATCGCCTCTGTGGCAGCTACCGCCGCCGTAGCTCTCCCCCAATCTATTCAGACCGCCTAGCAGTTTAACACTTATATACAAAATGTTACTTCTGAAGTGCAAACTATGGCACATTGATCAAGAGATCCTCAAGCGTCTGGGTGCTTTAAAAGCCTCAGTCCTTTGGCTTGGAGAGCGACAAGAAGCCCTATGGGAACATTCCCAACTAACCTGTGATGCTGAATACACTCGCTTCTGTGTTACAGCCCTTCAATATAATGAGTCCTGGAAGGACGTTAAAAGTAATCTTTTAGCTAGCTTCGCTTCTCCATTGAAAAGTGATATTCAAAAATTACAATTTCAATTACAAGAACAGCTCTTGAGATTACAATCACAGTCTAATAAGGCTACACTTAATACACTTGATTTTGCCTACTGGCTCAATCCCACACATTGGTTCTCTGGACTCAATCTCTGTGTCTGGATCCTTTTTGCTATAGGATGTTTAATAGTCTTGTGCCTCCTTATAGTCATCCGATGTCTGTACTCCCTGAAGATCTCCCATCACCAACAGAAGTTGGCCTTCTACACCTGGACCATTCGCTACCAGTTACCTAAACAGGAGACGGGAAAAATAAAGACCTCCTCTTAAGAAGGCCCTTCCTATGCTATTATTTTGATGATCAATAATTACCTGTATTTTGTTAGTAAGTTCCCAATGAAAATTTGTTATGTGTAAACTCTATATTTTCTGCTTCTCCTAGTTAGGTGCTTCTGTATAGATAGATTTCTAAGTTAGATGATTCCTTTCCAATTGATAGTAAATTTGTGTAAATCAGTGTTTGATTGTTAAATTTGTTATGATGTATAGATTGCCCTTCCTAGTGATTCCCTTCCAAGTAATAGTGAAGCTGCGTAAATCATTGCTTGTTTGATTGTTAATGAATCTTTGAGCCTTTATAAATCTTTAAGCCTTTAAGAATAATAATTTCAGTGGATGTTAAAAGTTAGTGTTTACCTGATAAAATGAGATTCGGAGGAAACTCATTGGTCCAACAATATAATATCTTTGTAAGATCATTCTCTATTGTCATACACACCTAAAAGGCACATTGAGTCCCCTCACTCTGTCTATGTAATTGATAAGAACATCGCTCTTACTTTGTAACCTGGTGAAGAACCAGATGGTATCCGGTGGAAAACCAGCACCGTGAGTTTAAAGAGCCTGCTGCGGCTGCCATCTAGGAGCACTAAGCCCAGGCATTAAGTAACAACCTGGTGAAGAACCAGATGGTATCCGGTGGAAAACCAGCACCGTGAGTTTAAAGAGCTTGCCATAGCCGCCATCTAGGAGCTCGACTAAGTCCAGGTGTTACTATTGGCTATGCTACTTCTTCTCCTTAAACATATGGAGTGTGCCCCAGCTGAAGCTGGGCTCACAAGGACTCACTAAGACGCCAGACCCTGAGGTGTGGAGACAGTAGCTGAGATAATCTTCGATTTTATGTCGTAGAGAAAATTTTACTTTATTCTAACGGGCATTTGTTGGACCAGTGAAAAACCTCTTGATTCTTATTCCATTAACTAAACAAAAGGGGGGAAATGTGGGGATATGTGCTATTAAAATATGGATGTATAAAGGCCTCTATGCTGCACAACATGTTGAGACTTGTCCCCAACATGTTGAGACTTGTCACGACTTGTTTTTCCAAACCCGTTACTGATTGGCTTGTTTACCTGAATTCCTCCTCCCTTGCCCGAAACTTATTGTTATTCACCCAAAACCCATTGTTCTGTTATTTGCTTCACTGCTTGCTGTATTGACTATAAATAAACTGGGACTGAAGCTGTGGTTCGACTCCTCGGAGTGACCCTCCTGGCCCCACTTCTCTGTAAGAGTTGTGGCATTGGTTATTGTCTCCACCGCCCCGACAACTGTCGCCGCTGCGACATGCAATTGTGAGAAAATTTTGGAGTGGAGCATCCACAGGGTTGGTGTGTTTTTAAGTCTCTGTTTTCTAGGATGCATGAGTAGTGTAACAGCTAAATCCCCTGCACATCAATGAATTTACTAGAAAATGTGAATCTTAACCTTTTGTTCATGGTCAGCAAACACAAGGGTATTCTATTCTGATTCTTCAAAGATTGGGCTCTTTGTCATCTTCTGACATTAGTGTTTATGTGGGTGTCTGGGTGTGTGTTTGTTGAAGGGAGAGTCACTCATAATTGCTGTACAGTAGCTGTGGGTCTCAAAGTTAGAAAATTATGATATCTCGATTCTGTTGTTTCAGCTGATCTCTGTTTACCTTTGCAATACCCTTGTCTGTCTCCATGAAGGACAGAGCACATGACAGTATACCTGTAGAGTTATTGAAAGTAGGTGAGAGAAGGAAAAATTTGCAATTCTTCAAAATAATATTTTCTTTTCAGCAAGTGGTCCTATCAGCCCCTGATCACCTGGAGTTCTTTAAGAAAATATGACAAGCTCAGGGCCTTGTGTTGGGTTGCCTCTTTGTGCAGGCCACTGGGCCTCCCATGACTGGTGAGGGGCAAAAGGAAAAACTGCCAGTCCTGCGGTGTTTCCCAGTTGTTAACATTTCATTCTGCTTTCACCCTGTTCTTCATGTTTTGTTAAATATTCTGCTGGGTCCTGTGCAAGGAGGTGAGTTCCCCCCCCCGCACAAGGAAGAGATGATCTTAATGTGGAAATGAGGCTTTCACTGGAGAACATTTCTCCAGTTGGTGCTATTTGTTCTGACTGTTCTAGAACGTAATGGTAGAGAGGAATGAGACTACAGTTGGTTACAGACTGTGGAGAGAGAAGTTGATTGTGTTGGAAGTTTTGTTAAGTCTGAGACAGGTTGCAGTCTGTGAGGAAGTGAATGTAGATAGTGATGGGATGAGGCTGATGGCTAAACCCTAGAGTAGACCTTAGTAGAACATAAAACCTGTGTCTAATCCCCATGAAATGTCAGTTCCGCAGAACTGTCAGCCTCACCCTTCCTTTCACACACCTTGGAGTACATGGTACCTTGCTGAAGTAGAATATGTGGGAATTTTTAGGACTCAGTGGCTGTTGAGGATGTGGCTGTGGACTTTACTCAGGAAGAGTGGGCATTGCTGGATCTTTCTCAGAGGCAACTCTACAGAGATGTGATGGTGGAAATCTTCAGAAGCCTGGCCTCAGTAAGTATGGTTGAAAAAAAGAATCCAAACCCATAGTTGTCAAGTTGATTCTGCCTCCTACCGACCCTATAGGACAGAGTAGACCTGCCTCATAGAGTTCCCAAGGAGCGCCTGGTGGATTTGAACTGCTGACCTTTTGGTTAGCAGCCATAGCTCTTTATTTATTTATTTATTTATTTAATTTTTTTGTGACCAAATATGTCATTCCCATCGATGTTACTCCAGTATGTAGGCTGAGGAATGGGAAAACATTGTTAAATAAGACAAGAATGGTCACTTGCTCTCTGGAACGTGCATGTCTTCGTTTCCCATGAATACAGAGAGCTCTATGTATTAAACTGACCTCTCATTTCATTTGTGGTTAAAGGCCTTAAGGCTCTTTAAATGTTGTAAATGTGTTGACTTCAAGGGTTTCTTTGGTGCACAGAGAGAATATTTGTGGTCTGGGAACATGTAAAGAGTCTTACTTTGTTTATTACAAATTTGACATGATTATTTTGCTACAAATGAATTCCCAGCTGCCAATCACCAGAGACCCTGAGGACCAAGGTATTGGCTCAGTGTCAGGGAAGTGTTCATTGCTCCTCCTTTTCTTCCCTAATGGTATGCCTTTCTCCGTAATCACTATGTCAGCTACACTTATTTGTTCTCTCAGAGTAGCAAGAGGAAGACCTGAGGAGAGCGCAGATAGCACTTGTCCAGGACCAGTGTGTTGGGGGCACCAGGAGGCAAGAACCGTTTGAAGGACTGGGCTCGCATGGAGGGAATGAGATTTGAAAAAATCAATTAGAAAAAGTCCCTTTGGGTTGAGGAGTATGTGCTTCACAGATACCTGAGCTTGCTTTTCTGACTTTCATCAATCCTAATACCCCTCCTTCATGGGAAATTCTGTCCCTTTTTCCTCTTTTAATGTTCCACGTGTATCGTGTCCGGTACCTTTCTACTTTGCTCTTCTAATTACACTGTATGTCACCATCATTCTCAGTCTTCATGGAAGTATTTCCTAGTAAATTGCTTTGTCAACATTGCCAAAGTATGGAAACAGCAAAATACGTCAGGAGTTGTCTTTACTCGCAGCTACCTTTTCTCTCTGAGTATTTTTTCTCGTTTTTGTTTCATGTTGTGAACCTCACCTTAAATTACTGGGTCAGCTTCTCAAAACCTTATTGATGGAGAAAAGCTATCTACTGAAACTATAATAGTACGATTCATGAAAAATGACACCTTTTCCTCGATGGTAGGAAAAATCCGCAAATTGCATGACACTGAAGATCAGGATAACAACAAGAAAACACGTGAGGTGAATGTCATTTATGCGAGAGAGAGCAGTGCTTCATGAGAGAGTCTTAAGAAGGTACAATAACATTAAGATATTTATATACCTGAGGAGCCCAGGTGGGACAAGTGGTTAAGCTCTAGATCGCTAACCAAAAGATTGGCAATTTGAACCTATCTAGTGGCTCTGTGGGAGAAACACCTGGAAATCTGCTTCTGTAATAATTACAGCCAAGAAAACCCTATGGGGCAGTTCTCTGTCACCTGGGGTCACTGTGAACTAGAATTAACAGCACTTAACAACAACTATATATAGTCACGCACACATACGTATGCATATATGCACACACACACATACGTATAAAAACCCATCGCTTTTGAGTTTATTCCAACTCATAGAAACCATATAGGATAGAGTAGGACTGCCTCATAGAGTTGCCAATGCTGTAATCTTTAAGGAAGCAGACTGTCCCATGTTTCTCCCGCATAGCCATTGGTGCGTTCAAACTGCCAACCTTTCGGTTAGTAGCCGAGTGCTTAACCACTGCACCAATGGGGTTCCTGGGTTTTTATGCACATCTTTGTATGTGTATGTATGGATGTATATGCACACACACACAAACACACTGCTCACATTTTGACATGGTAAGGTTCCAAAGACCAGATAGTTTTGCGAAAATTGTCATTTATGTAGAAATGAAGGATGTTTTGTTTGTTTTCAGACCATCCATTTGTCAATTTTTTTACTTAGAAAATATGTTTATAGTCATAATAACAGCTAAGATTTACTAATGTACTCATTACTGTGATAAGCCCATTTATGAATTATTCCTGTGTGAGGAAAGAGGCTTGGAGGAGACAAAGCTGGATAAAGCCAGGCTGTGTGCCTGGAGTGCCCACGGCTTAACCACTTCACCTTCCTCCTGTGCTGGGTGAGAGCTCCCTTCATGGAGCTGCCTCCAGGGCTCCAGTCCCACCCCTACAAGCTCTGCATTCCAGATCCCAGAGCCTACACTGCCCTCCAGGCCTGGCCAGTCACCAGGGGTCAGGGATTTTGTGAGGCAGCTGTGAGCCTGGCTACACAACCAGCCCCACTGAGATGTAGGCTTGAGGCCCAGCTTGCCTGTCTTTGGGATGTCATTAAACTCACAAGCATTTCTTCCAACATCCTCTCCATTGCAATTTCTTTCCTACCTTTCCACCCCACAGCAATTTTGAGTTGCAGGGCCATAGGTCACATAGGAGATAGGAAACCACAAGAGGTGCCTGCTGGCTCAGCACTGCCTGTGGGTCCACCTGGATGCTGTGGTCTCAGAGGAGCCTGGCCCTGCCCAGCAGCTGGATGTGGCAACCCTGCCAGGGAATGGAGTGTGTGGGATACCACTGCCCAGGTTCTCTGATGCCTCTCTGAGACCCTCCTCATTAATGTGCAAAATAGTAGATTTTTTCTCTTGTCGCAAATGCAAAATGTCAGATAATGAGATAGTTGATACGTGAGGAGTAGGGGTGTCTTCTTTGTGTGTGCGCATCACAAATCTGTTGCTGTCTTGTCTACTCTGACTCTTGGCAGTGCTGCTGGGTGGGTTTGAACCACCAGCCTTTTGGTCACATGGGATCACTAAGCTGGAATCAACAACAGTTAACAAGAACAATTTTATATATATATACGTACACACACACACTGACACATATATATGGCAGTACAAACCTTTGTGCCATCCAGGTATCTTATGTGTATATCAAACCAGCTCTAATATCGTGTTCACAGAATTTTCACAGTAGAATATTTTCATAAATGTGAGTCAGGTATCAGTATTTGAAACATCTCACTTAAATACAATTGTTAGAGAGCACCATGTTTTAGAAACACAATATAAATAATGGTAGCATGCATGCTAGATGATTTAATCTATGAAACATGAGACAATTCAGGGCAAAAAATACATGTTTAATGTGTATGGTAGTGGTGAAATAGTAACAAATTTGTATCCAACAACATGATGCCTATTTTTAATAGAAGGTATATGTTAGAGAACTTCTGTGAAAGTAATGAAGACAATCATTGTGGACAAACCTTCAGCCAGATTCCAAATATTTCTGTGCTAAAAAGAACTCCTTTGGAAGCATATCTTTCTGAATGCTTTGAGTGTGGAAAATCCTTGCTGAATCATTCATCACTTAAGCATTATATCAAGTCTGTGGATGCAGCGCCTATGAGTGTAAGGAATGTGGAGAAGCCTGCAGTTGTCCCTCTTACCTCAGCACTGCTGTGAGAACTCTTACTGGAGAGAGATCCTATGAATGTAAGGAATGTGGCAAAGGCTTTTGTCGTTCCTCAAAGTTCACTATACATATGAGAATTCACAGTGGAGTGAAGCCTTATGTATGTAAGGAATGTGGGAAAGCCTTTAGTCAGTCCTCAGAACTCACTGCATATATGAGAATTCACAGTGGAGAGACACCTAATGAATGTAAAGAATGTGGGAAAGCCTTTACTTTTTCTTCAAACCTACCTAGACATATAAGAATTCACAGTGGAGAGAGACCTTATGAATGTAAGGAATGTGGGAAAGCCTTTGTCACTCCTCAGACCTAAGTAGACATATAAGAATTCACGGGGAGAAAGACTATATGAATGTAAAGAATGTGGCAAAACCTTTAGTCCTCATACCTCATTTTACATGTAAGAACTCACAGTGGTGAGAGGCCTTATGAATGTAAGGAATGTGGCAAAGCCGTTTGTCACTCCTCAGACCTCACTGTACGTATGAGAACTCACAGTGATTAGAGACCTTATGGCTGTCACAAATGCAGCAAAGCCTTTTGTCAGTCGTCACACCCCATTACACATACAAGAATCCACAGTGGAGAGAGGCCTTCAGTAAGGAATGTGGGAAAGTCTTTAGTCAGTCTTCAGTGCGTCCTGAACATAACCTCACAGTGAGAGACTTTATGAATGGGGGAAATCTGGGAAAGGATTTGGTTATTTCTCATCCCTCACTGAATACATAAGAAATCACCCTGGAAAGAATCATTTTGAATATGTGGAACGTGGGAAATTCTGTTATGATTTCTCAAACCTCACTAATTATATAAAAATTCATCTTTTAGAGAGGCTTTATAAATATAAGGATTTTGTCCATTTATATGAATTAAGATGAAACAACCAATGGTTAATTGCAGACATTCACTTCACCCTTTACGCTCCTACAAATAAGGTCAGTTTCCTACCAGAACAACCCAGATCTTCATCTTCATTAACCATCAAAAGAAATGAAAATTTCTTCAGTTTTCCATAAATTACCTATTATGGTTGTTGGGTTTTTTGAAGTTAGGATCCAAACCATATGTCCACGTTGCCTTTTTATTTCTAGATCTGTTTAATCTTTCTTATACAGAACAATCTCCTGCTTCTCTTGTAAAGTGTTAAAATGTTCAGCATTCTGATACAGTCAAACCTGTGACAGCCAGAACCTGTGTGAGTCAGAAACTTGTAAGAGAATAAAAACTCACTAGGTGTTGATGATGTATGATTCGTAATAGAGAGCAAAAGAAAAGTGGTAAGCACCCAGTCAAAAGTGGAAAACATGCAAGACCTGGTAAATCAAGGCACTTCCATTGCATTCAAGCTCTCACAGGTTTTACTGCATTTATTTTTTATTGTACATCAGGCGAAGGCCTACATAATAGTTTCTCATGAAACAGTAGTACGCATATTGCTCCATGACATTGGTCAACAACCCCAAAACATGTCAACCCTCTCCCTTCTCAACCTTTTTTTTTTTTTTTTTGGTGAATATATACATAGCCAAAGATACACCATTTCAAAAATTTCTACATGCACAGTTCAGTGACATCGACTATGCTCTTCCAATTGTGCTGCTATACTCACTTTAGATGAAGGCTTACAGAACAAAATAGTGTCTCATTTAACAGTACATATGTTGCCCTATGACAATGGTTAACAACTTCACAACACATCAACACTATCCTTACTCAACCTTGGGTTCCCTATCACCAGCTTTCCTGTCCCCTTCTGCCTTCTGGCCCTTGTCCCTGGACTGCTGTATCTCATATGTCCCATCTGGTTTTATGGGGCTGTCCACTCCCAGGCTGAACGGTGAAGCTCGGAGATGACTTCACCACTGAGCTAAAAGGGTGTCTGGGGGCCATACTAGGGGTTACTCCAGTCTCCTTTAGGCCAGTAAATCTGGTCTTTTTTTTCGTGAGTCAGAATTTTGCTCTACATTCTCCTCCAGCTCTGTCCAGAACCCTGTGCTGTGATCCCGGTCAGAGCAGTCAGTGGTGGCAGCTGGGCATCATCTAGCTGTACTGGACTCAGTCTGGTGGAGGCCCTGGTAGCTGTGGTCCATTAGTCCTTCAGACCAGTCCCTTCCCTGTGTCCTGTTCTATTCATTCTCCTCTGCTCCCGGAGGGATGAGACCAGTGGAGCATCTTAGATGGCTGCTCACAGGCTTTTAAGACCCCAGACGCTACTCATCAAGGTAGAATGTAGAACATTTCCTTTGTAAACTGTTATGCCAATTGCGCTAGATGTTCCCCGAGACCATGGTACCAACAGCCCTCCACCCAGCAATTCAGTCCCTCAGGGAGTTTGGATGTGTCTATGGAGTTTCCATGACCTTTCCTTGTACAAATTGTGTTCGTTTGTTTATTATGATTTTGTTTAATTTTTCTGTATTTTTTTATAAGATAGACGTTGGGTCTTGCACACTTCTATTAAAAATGTAACACACGTCAAAGATGTAATATAAAATATTTTAGCCGCCATATTAGACATTTAAAAATGTAAATATGGAGAGGCGGGGCCAAGTTGGCAGACTAGTCAGATGCTTTCGGTGGACGCTCTTACAACAAAGACCTGAAGAAACAAGTGAATCCATTTTATATGACAGTCTACAAGCCCTGAACATCAATGACAAAGTTGAGGAACTGGACTGAGTGGCAGGGGGAAGGAGAGATGATTTGGAAGCAGTGAGTAGTTGCCAGACATGACCTGGTGAGAGCCTGAGCCCTTCAGTCCTGATCAGCTCACGGGTGAGCAATGAGGCAGGCAAGCATCAATGCTCAGGAGGTGTTTTCTGCACCTGGAGAGACTCAGCAGCAGGGAGTCTACTCAGCAACCCAGAACCAGTGAGAAGATGCCATTGATCGGTGAAAGATAAGTACTTGCATCCGCCATACTGTGCAGATCAAAAACACCTCCCTTAGGGAAAAACCTGTCTCCCATTTACCTCCCCACTCCCTGCTCTGCACTGGGTTCTGGACCGGCTTCAGCAATTGCTGAGTCCCCTGGGCCAGAAGTAGGATCCGTCAGATGCCCTGAGCCATTCTCCTGGCATTGGAGAGTGAACAAATTAACAAACGGGAAAAAATAAACTGCCAGATCCCCTAAGCCAGGACCTCAGGGTAGACACAGCTCCTTTGCCTAGGCACAGACATAAGGGATCCATGGACTTTGAGTGTCTTTCCTCTCCATAGACTTGTGGGAGCCCATTTCAACAGCAAACTCCCTCATTACTCCAGTACAACTGGGTATATACCTGAAGTCTAACTTCAGCTGTTTCAGCTGTGAAGTGGCAGGTTTGTGTGACATTTGACACTGCTCTGCCCATTAAGCAGGGTCTTCAGCTACCTGCCTCAGGGGCCTGAGGACTGGTGGCTCCACCCACACTACCTAGCCACCTGCGACAGGGGCCCAAGAATAAGAGTGGTTCCCCAGTTCTTATGGCCAACAGCATGGGGTGCTCATAGCCCAGCTGAAAAACCCACCCACCTACATGCTCTAGGTAACAGGGAAATGCCTTCCTTCTGGACACTCGAGCGACTGTCAGCCCCCTGCCTTGCTCAGAGTGTGTTGCCCTGCTGCAGCCAGATACCTGTGCCTACACCAATCACCCATTCCTGTCTAGGATTGTAGGTGAGAGCCTGCACCACACACCTGGTGGCTATCTACTTGGGCACCTAAGCTAAATCCATACAGGAGGAGTGGGTCGACTCCTGAGCTCACATACCTAAAAACAGATCTAACCACCTGGTGACAGGACAGTAGAGCTTCAAAGGTGCCGATAATCAAACTAGCTCACACGAGCAGCCTATTGGTGCATATCAGAACAAAGCAAGAAGCTAGGACACAGTAACCACACATAAAATAAATAGTTAACTTATTGATGGCTCAGAGACAACAGACAATATCAAATCACATAAAGAGGCAGTCCCTGCTGGCTTAAGCAAGTTCCCAAAATAAAGAATCTAGAAATTTTCCAGAAGAGGAAAATTTCTTGGAATTACCAGAGGCAGAATATGAAAGATTAATATACAGAACTCTTCAAGAAATTAGGAAGGAAATTAAGCAACACACAGAACATGCAATAGAACAAATTAAAAAGATTAGAGCGTAATGACAAATTTAACAGGCTGCAAGAATCC
This sequence comes from Trichechus manatus latirostris, assembly GCF_000243295.1. Classification (NCBI taxonomy): domain Eukaryota; kingdom Metazoa; phylum Chordata; class Mammalia; order Sirenia; family Trichechidae; genus Trichechus; species Trichechus manatus. Next base: position 8,159,186 of record NW_004444056.1, on the reverse strand, counting down.
ATAGACAGTAATCAGAAATCCAGAAGATTAAGAATAAAATTTTAGAATTAGACAAATCAATAGAAAGTCATAGGAGCAGAATTGAGGCAATGGAAGTCAGAATTAGTGAGATTGGAGATGCAGCACTTCACACCAATTTACTTGAGAAAAAATCAGATGAAAGGATTAAAAAAACTGAAGAAGCCCTAAGAACGATGTGGGATTCTATCAAGAGGAATAACCTTAGAGTGATCGGAGTACCAGAACAGGGGTATAAGAGAAAATACAGAGAGAATTGTTAAAGATTTGTCGGCAGAAAACTTCCCTGATATCTTGAAAGATGAGAGGATACCTATCCAAGATACTCACCAAACCACCACATAAGGTAGAACCCAAAAGAAAGTCACTATGACATATTCTAATCAAACTTGCCACAACCAAAGATAAAGAGAGAATTTTAAGACTGACTAGGGATAAACGAAAGGTCATCTACAAAGGAGAGTCAATAAGAATAAGCTTGGAATACTCAGCAGAAAGCATTCAGGCAAGAAAACAATGGGATGACATATATAAAACCTTGAAGGAAAAACATTGCCAGCCAAGAATTATATATGCAGCAAAACTGTCTCTCAAATATGATGGCAAAATTAGGGCATTTCCAGATAAAAAGTTTAGAGAATTCGCAAAACCAAACCAAAATTACAAGAAATACTAAAGGGAGTCCTCTGGTTAGAAAATCAATAACATCAGATAGCAAGCCAAGACGAGAATACGGGAGAGAGCAATCCGATATCAACCCAGATAGGGAAGTCACAAAAATAAATCAAACTAAAGCACTGAAAATGGGGAATCCGATGTCAATATATAGAAGATGACAATGTTAAAACAAAGAAGAGGCACTTAAAAAGTATAGATATAGATTTTTCGTATGGAGAGGAAGTCAAGGTGATATAAAAATTAAAAGACTGGTATGAACTTAGAAAAATAAGGGTAAATATTAAGGTAACCACAAAGGAAACTAACAATCCTACAAGTCAAAATAAAAAACTAGAAAAATATAAAGACTCAGCAAACACAAAATCAACAATGATGAAAATACATAAAGAAAACCGACTCAGCACAGAAAATTAAGTGGTACAAAGAAACTGAACAACACACAAAAAAGACATCAAAATGACAGCAGTAAACTCATACCTATCAATAATTATTCTGAATGTAAATGGACTAAAAGCACCAATAAAGAGACAGAGAGTGGCAGATTGGATTAAAAAATGTGATCTGTCTATATGCTGCTTACAAGAGACACAGCTTAGACTTAAAGACACAAACTAAAACTCAAAGGATGGAAAAAATATATCAACCAAACAACACTCAAGAAAGAGCAAGAGTGGCGGTACTAATCTCTGACAAAATAGACTTTAAAGTAAAATCCACCACAAAGGATAAGGAAGGACACTATATAATCATTAAAGGGTCAATATTCTAAGAGGACATAACTATAATAAATATTTAGGCATCCAACAATAGAGCTCCAAAATACATAAACTCTAACAGCACTGAAAAGAGAGATAGCTCCACAACAATAGTAGGAGACTTCAACCCACCACTTTCGGTGAAGAGCAGAACATCCAGAAAGAATCTCAACAAAGACACAGAAGATCTAAATGCTACAATCAACCAACTTGATCTCATAGACAGATACTGAACACTCCACCCAACAGTAGCCAAGTATACTTTATTTTCCAACACACATGGAATGTTCTCCAGAATAGACCACATATTAGGCCATAAAGCAAGCCTTAACAAAATCCAAAGAATCGAAATATTACAAAGCATCTTTTCTGACCATAAAGCCATAAAAGTAAAAATCAATAACAGAAAAAGAAAGGAAAAAATCAAACACATGGAAACTGAACAACACCTAGCTGAAAAACTACTGGATTATAGAAGAAATTAAGGGTGGAATAAGTTAATTCATAGAATCAAATGAGAAAACACATCCTACTATAACATTTGGGACACAGCAAAAGCAGTGCTCAGAGGTCATTTTATGGCAATAAATGCACACATCCAAAAAGAACAAAGGGCCAAAATGAAAACACTAACACTAATCTGAAACAAGTCAAAAGAGAGCAGCATAAGAAGCCCTCGGGTGCCAGAAGAAAGGAAATAATAAGAATTAGAGCAGAATTAAATGAAATAGAGAATATAAAATCAATTGAAAGAGTTAACAAGACCAAAAGCTAGTTCTCTGAAAAGATCAACAAAATAAACCAGTGGCCAAACTGACAAAAGCAAAACAGGAGAGGGAGCAAATAACCCATATAAGAAATGAGATGGGTGATATCACAACAGACCCATCTGAAATTAAAGAAATCATAATAGAATTCTATGAAAAATTGTACTCTTAACAAATTTGAAAATCCAGAGGAAAAGGACAAATTTCTAGAAGCTCACTGCCTACGTAAACTAACACAGAGATAGAACAACTAAATAAACCCATAACAAGAGATTGAAAACGTAATTTAAAAAACTCCCAACAAAAAAAAACCCTGGCCTGAATGGCTTCAGTGGAGAATTCTACCAGACTTTCAGAGAAAGTTAACACCACTACTGCTAAAGGTATTTCAGAGCATAGAAAAGGATGGAATACTCTCTAACTCATGCTACGAAGCCAGCATAACCCTGATACCAAAACCAGGTAAAGACACAAGAAAAAAAAGAAAATTACAGACCAATACGCCTCATGAACGTTGACACAAAAATCTTTCACAAAATTTTAGCCAATAGTATTCAGCAACATATCAAAAAGTAATTCACCATGATCAAGTGGGATTTATACCAGGTATGCAGGGATGGTTCAACATTAAAGAAACAATCAATGTAATCCATCACAAAAATAGAACAAAAGACAAGAACAATATGATCTCGTTAATCGATGCAGAAAAGGTATTTGACAAAGTCCAACACCCATTCATGATTAAAAACTCTCAACAAAATAGGAATAGAAGGGAAATTCCTCAACATAATTAAGGGCATTTATACAAAGCCAACATCATACTAAATGGAGAGACTTTGAAAGCATTCCCCATGAGAATGGGAACCAGACAAGGATGTCCTTTATAAGCACTCTTATTCAACGTTGTGCTG